>NC_037590.1:42921413-43255177 GCF_003073045.1 Pomacea canaliculata | reverse complement strand
AGCTTTTACTCGTCCACAAGGGACTTTAAGTTTTTCTCCATATATACACACTAGTACACATTTACACATACAGGCAACTACGACAACACTGACACAATGTCATCTCACTCTCTTTCTGTTCAGGCAGTGGTAGCCGACCCCGAACCAGCCTCTGTGAATGATTTGCAGCTCGACTGTGGGTTTCACCAGATTTCTGCCTTCCCTGGTAAACATGGAGTAGATCACTTGCTGGTCGCTATTGCTCAGTCCCTTTTCTTCCAGGAATCGAACCGTGGCGCGTCTGTACTGCTCGGTGAACTCCAACACTACTTCCGCTCTTCCAACAAATGACGCACCTCCCACCCACACAATATTTTCACGAAAGATTTTTGAGGGAAGCATAGTTAGGGCAGGTGAAAACACTTCGGAATACATAATACGACTCGGATCAAGATCTTTAGGTGGAACAAGAGACAAGACTTCGTTAATGGTGACAGAAAGGTCTCGGAAACATCCAATGTCTATCCAGGCATAGTGCGAGCTAGGAAAATAGCGATTACGGATGGTGTCGTTCATCACTTCAAACTTCGCGTGCATGGCGCAGGAATACTCGGGTATCACTGTGTTGGGGAGGTGTTTCGGGTAAGAGCTTTGTGCGTATATCCTGGCCACTTTCTCTCGCAGCTGGAAGCTCCACAGCTGGTCACGTGACACTTTGATCACTCTCGTCAATGCTGCTAACTCTCCTCCCCGCACACGGAGGGCGATTTGAGCGAAGGTGTCCGAGTCGGTGTAGAAGACCAAAGGATTGTGAAGAGCTCCAAATTTTGTGAACCAGTCTTCGTAGTGAGATTTTCCTCGTAAGTTTTTCTTGGTCCCCTTTGCAAAGCTGCCGAGGTCGAAGTATGCGGAAACCATGGTAACGTTGTAAGTTGTATGGTCGTCTGCTCCTCTGGCAAACACTGTGTCGTTAGCAGAAGCCTCCCAGTTCATGATTTTCAGGGTGGATGAGGTAGTCGGGGTAGTTGACAATTTGTCTGTACTGCTAGGGTTGAGTGACAGGGTCAAAGGTTGATTGACGACCTCAGTAACCCTGTTGTGCAACTGCAACTGATCAAAGAAGAAAATTCACGACTCGAATATGTTTGCGTGATTTGGTGGAATCCAACAAGTATTGAACTCATAAATAATATTAACATGTCCAAAGACTAACAGGTTGGTTCATTCGAGCAATTCATACACATTGCATCATTTAAATAGCACTAAGCAGACTATGATAAGTTATTAAAATGATGACCATCTACTGCCCAGTGCTCTCTATGATCTCTATGATTGGTTATCTACTAAACGTTCATTTGTGCCCTCGAGACAAAAACCCTCTTGGCCATTATGTTTTATGTTTTTTTACCATATGACATTCAGACACAAAATGTTTCCCATTACTCTCCTAATCTTTTATCTTGCCCTCTCCATGGGATGATTTAATATTAGTCGGACTACTCGGCCTTTTCAAGTTGATTTCTCAAAATATTTCAGCATTCGCTTTCTCGTTGTTAACTTGCAGTCTATCAGACAAGCTAAGTCATCGTGATTGTAACACTTTTATTGTTTCTGTCCTGTCTAACTTAAGAGGTTGATAACTAATGTTTGGTAACTGCAAGTCACAAGGCGAGTTGTTCCCTCTCTTCCTCTCTTTTTCTCTTTCTCTCATCGGTACCGTCTCAGATTATAATGTTGTTTTAGTTTTCTAGTAAAAGGATGTCACAATTTCTGCATGATATAGAGATATTTTTTTTCTTTTATTCGGACCCAATAAAAGATCTAAGAACGGAGAAAATAAAGATGAAGAACTGAAGAAAAAACATACTTCAGAGAAACGTGTCGAAGCCAAACATATGTTAGTTAGCGCCTCAGAACACAACAGGAATATTCCTGTCAAAACTGAGTGAGAATCGAAAAAACGGCAATGATAAAAACATTGTCACACTCTGTTAATAAGATATTGACCACACAGCGTACACTGTATTATTATTTAATCTCAGTAATATATCGCAAAAGCATTTCTTCTTTGAAAGCTTTGAAAACATTTGATATGCACAATAACTGAAAATTAAATTGGGTTAACTGTTGCCTGCAAAGGTGCTTTCGTTTTTGCTTTGGTATTTTTATTTTTTATTTTTTTGAATTTTTCGGGGAATATGAAGGGTTTGGAAATGTGTCGACTTCTCGACTATTTGTAGCAGGATTGGAAGTTGATGCCGTGCACAAGATGCAAAGCTTCGTCGCGGAACGTTTTTATTTTTTAATTGTTAGGTCGTTTTGAAGACCACACTTTTCTCGGGACCAGTTTTTCTATTTTTTCTTCGCTGCTTTACCCCTTTTCAACCCACTGGGGGTCAGGTACCCACTTGTGACAGGTGTGTCGACTGGGGGACGCTCGCCACTGGGATGTCGAACTGACTAGAACCTCAACCACTCGGTATCCACTTCTCCACAAGGTGATGTAAGCTTTGGAAACCTAAATCAATTAATGTATGTTTTATCAGGGTGACTTGGTGGTGTGCTGATATGTGCATGGTTTGTAAAGGAAACTGAATGCGCGAGCAGGTGATATTGGGATGTTCTATAAACAGACGTGTGAGCAGAGACTTACCATGAAAGTTATGTGCATTACACTTAGCCCTAAACATTCATTAAGCACTACTTTCTACAAAATCAAAGCTCCTTTGTTACAAATTTATCCTCTTCCATTTTAATAATAAAAACAATTGAGCGTTTTATTGCTGCAGCTGGCATAACACAAAGGCATCACCGGCAAAACTAAAACAATAAACAACTACAAGTTTCTATGTTGCCCTGTGTTATGTCTTTTATTTGCTTTATATTATTAATTATAGTCTGGTGAATGATGAGTGATCGGTTGATATTGGCTTTGGATTAGTAACAGGTTTGTTATTATTTTTTCGTTGATTTTGGAGGAGTGATTGGTGATATTCATGTTGATGTTTTTACGGACGAGGTAAGGGGCTATTAACATCGATTGTAAAGGAATAATACACGGTTTGCTAAAATCTTTTAACGTAAAATGTTTTCCTGGTAATTTTCAAGTATGTAATTAAACTAAGGTTCTGTGAATAAGCCTAAAACATGTCAAAGCAGCGACATAAAGTGAGTGAAACACTTTTGTTTTCTGGGGGCAATAGTGAGACAACCATTATATGCCCCCACACTGATGATAACTGCAATACCTTTCCAGTACATCTATAATATCCGTACGCAGCTCTCCATTAGAAAAGTGTATCAAATTCTAGCCTCCTTCTTTGCATCTGTCCTTATAAATAATTATTTTTGTGTACAAAATAAAGGCAAGCTTGTAAAAACTTAGTGTATACTAGGTAATGGTAAAACTTCATGTCTATGTAATGGTAAAACTATGCATGTATGTAATTGTAAAACTATGTTTAATACTTAACGGAAAACTTCATGTATAATATGTAATGGTGAGGTCGCCTAATCGTGCAAGAAGAGCTGATCATCATTACCAGGAAAAGTAAAATTTTAACCCCCTAAGTAGCCACCATGTTTGGTGGGATATGTTTCTGTAAATGTCTCTTCCCACCTTTTTTTGTGTGTGTGAATCAGTCTACATTTATTGTACAAAAATTGTAGGGCTTCCAGAGACATAGACTCCACAAAGTTATGAAAGTGTAAGCTTGTCGTTGGTGTGAACTCTCTTGTTTGTAAACGTAAACACTCGCCCCTTCTCTCTCTCTCTCCTGTAAATGTTCAATGTATAACTATTAAATCGGAGCTGCTCAAAAAATACATACACAGGATTTTCTGTCTCTAAGAGTTCTGCCACTAATAAGCAGAATAAAATTCAGCTTAAGTTGGTTCTATAAAAAATACTGACAGATAAAATGTTACCTAGACTTTCTACATTTTTACTATCAAAATAATAAGACGGTTCCTCAAACTCAATGCTCCCATATCGAGAATCGACTCATCAGAAACAAGCCTGAAATCTTCAGGTAGTCTTCTTTGGAATATCCTTGACTGACATCTCCAAACAAACAGAATCCAGTCTGTACAAGTTTACAACAGAAGTACCATAGTAGCCATTTCAAAATCTTTCCACCAAACTCAGAAACCTATAACTACCACCTCTTACAAAATAAAGAAATAGCATGTATTTATCTACTAGTCAAAACATTTAATCTCTCTTAATTTACACCTACACCCCCATCTGTGTACATATCCTAATTTTTTTCTATCTTTTGCGATTTTAATGCCTTTGTTTTGTCATGTTGTAGTATTTCAGTTTGTTTTACTTAGATCGAGGGCGAGATATTGAAAAAGTAAAACTTCTACTTATTCTGCCACACTTTCACTAAAGAGTTTTTCATTTGTCAACCAAAGGAACGATACATTTGTCCTCGTCTCTCTTGGTGTGCAAACATTTGCGCACTTTAGTGGGCACACAAGATGTCCATTGTTGAATTCCTTTTCCACCCTGAATACAGATCCTATGTAACACACCTGCTCGTCCTTTCTCATCTGAAGGCAAGGCCTAATCTTCCTGCACTGAGACCACAGAGTCCTATACACTATTCAAGTCCATCAAGAAGATGTTTGGCTTGGGTTCATTCGCCATGAACAATGTTTGGTGGGACACCAAGTGGGGTAATCCTATAGGTGGCCCCGAGTCACTAAGAGGACAAGAAGATGTGGACGATTACCATAAACAAAGATGATTCTGGGTGTATGTAGCAACACCTTCCCTATTTATCCGAAGAAGCTGTTTCTGAATTAAAACTGTATTCTAATGCTGGATTTACAGCAATCATATTTTCGCCGGCTCAAATAAAAATTAGTTAAATGCCAAACGCAACAAGCGATTACACTCTAATCAACATTTAGCACTGTTTTCTATTCACGGCTGTTGACAATTTTTTTTATCTATTTAAAACATACAAAATAATCACACTTAACATCCGCCATGAAAAATTGTATCTTTCATTTTAATTGTGTCGGTGTTGTTCCCGTAGAAAGTATGTGCACATATTACATTGTTCCCACTATTAACCAACACTCTCTGTTAGAGCTGCGTGTCCCTCCTCCTTCCCTCCAAAGTGTAAATGATATGATGAAGAGATTTGTTTATTTGTAGAGTATTTAAAACACTTGAGTACACAGACAATATCCAATCCTTGGATCCCAATTTTTGACATCATGGATCGCACGGACCTGGACATGACATCTCATACACAGGTGTCGACAACTGTCATTTTGGCATTTCCAATGTCCGTGATTAACATGCATGAAAAGAAGTGAAATAAAATGTTTTAAATGTATTGGAGGTTTTGCTAAATATTCTTAAATACTAATAACTTATTATTAATTTCAAGACCGTTAATCACGATTTAATATGCACTAGTAGACTAGACTCAGGTATTTAGTAGGGTAGTAGTATACTAGATGGAGGTATTTAGTAGCAGGGGTAGCACACTAGGCTGAGATATTTATTGGCGTGGTAGTAGCCATCCTGTTTCTTGTGAACCGAGTGAGATTACTGCAATGTTTTAATTAATGTTTATAGTACACGTGTCTCCAGGATGACCGGAGCGGCAGAGATGACAGCAACGAGCGGGGACAGACCACGAATCATGAGCATCTCCCTGGCAGGTAACTCACCCAAAGCCTGCAAGACTTGTGCCCGCCCTCACCCACCACCCCAGATTCTCTACAACACAACTGATTCCATTTATTGCTCTCATTCTCTCTCTCCTTCTCTCGTCTTCACACCTCAAACACTGGACCGGCAGATATTTTCTTTTTATTTTTTTGGAGGGTTTGAGGGCATTTCAACCTCCCTCTTTATTCTTATGACGTGTGACTTTCTTTTATTTAGTAAAGGACATTTTCTATGAACACGAGAACTTAAATTAGTTTGGAACACCAACTGATGATTTGACAGTTACATCTTAAATAAATTAATTGTAAAAAAACTTAAGCGAAAGGATTTTTTTTTAATTTAAACGTACAAAACGAAAATAAAAGTAAAACCTCCAATGCTATTTATCTGTAGTTATGTTTCTTCTCATACATTTTCTCAGTCTCATTTTTCCTTCATCCAAAAAGGTGTTCGTGTAAATTACTGAGATTGTCTATGAGCAATTAAAGGTAACACTACCTAAAGACTGTCTTTGCCCTACTTCTCTACAGTCCTGCCACACACCTCAGGAGGAGAAATGCTGACCTCTGACCCTGACATGGTTGTTGTTGTGTAAGTCTAGCGTATTGAGAATATCGCACCTGCCATTGCCCAATGACTACAACTATTCTCTAGCTTAGCTGCTATGCTTTGACAAATGACTCATTAACAAAAGCTGATATACAGGTGATCGAGGTAAACACAATCAAATAGAGACACCTGTAAACTTACCTCCTTTCTTCTATGTATAGATGTGTGTATGGATGCATTTACGTACAATAGGTACATCTAATATACAAACATAGATACTCCCTTTCTCTCTCACACACAAATTCGTACATCCATGCATGTATTTACATGGTCTGGCTAAAAGGTATAGCAGTACAGGTAGTCCTCGGGTTACGACGGTCTCGAGCTACGTCGTTTCGTGGTTACGACGCTCATTCCGACTTACGAGGTTTAGCGAAAGTAGACTCATCTGATAACAGTGCATCAAAGAAAAGGAAGGCCATCACCATGGATGTGAAAGTGGATATCTGAGGCAATCTGAGAAGGGGGAAACAGCAACAGAAATTAGCAGGTCATTAGGACTTAGTCGTTCGACTGTCGCTACGATTATCAACGATAAACATCGCATCCTTGAACACGTGACAGGATCTGCTCCTATGAAAGCGACAGTGATAACAAAGTGTACTGTACTGCAAAATATTTTACTGTACTTATGTTTATTGATAATTATGTAGGGTACTGTGTTAGGATAGGTGTTTGGATAGGCTAAGTGTTTGCAGTACTGTACTGTTATTATGGTTCAGTACTGTATGAAGGTATGATCCGACTTACGTCAAAATTCGGTTTACGACGCCGCGTTAAGAACGGATCCCCGTCGTAAGTCGAGGACTACCTGTACACGGGGTGGAGATGAGACTCGGGACAGGTGGGAAGGTGGTTGAGGCGGAGCAGCCTGGCAGCCAGCGATTACACAAGGAATTTTATTTATATTTTCCCTCTCTAGCTGTTCTATTCCCCTCAGAATTATATATTTCATTTTATAGCTAAACAATTCATTCTAGAATTATAACAATATTTTTCAAAAGACTGATAAAAAAATCCACCCTTTCCGAAAACACAAAACTTGTCAAATAAGTTACGAATGGAACAACTCTTGCCTTTTAATAATTTCCTTTCTGTTTGTTGTTTAAAAGAAAGTGTTGGTGAAGCGTTTGCCAAGAAATGTGGTGACTCCGTCCACTAACGAGAATTGGTGTGTATTGTACAAAATCCTGTTGAGACTCCGGAAGCAGGAGCAAGTGGGTGTGCTCCAGTTTGTGTCTGTTGTGCCGGATCACCACATCCTACATGCTGCAGCTCCTTAGCCTCTGTACTACACTCAGCAAGAAAGTTCAAAGCAACGACAGGAAGTTGTTACGACAGCAACACAACATTCAACTTAGCGATGTGCCGAAGCTGTAAACTTAGTCTTCCTTTTCTGTATCCATGGAGACTAAGGGTTCCCTCTTCCTTCTCTTGCCTCACGGGCACTTTCTCTCATTGAAACATTGCCATCAGTAGCGACACCATTTTGGTAAAGTTAGAATCAGTGACAGACATGCAAGCAGACAGATGCAAGATGTAATAATAATACTACTCACCCATCCTGTGTGCTGTGCCAGTGAGTACAGTACGACGGGCAAGATGCAGCAGACACACAAGAAAATGCGCCGTTTGCTAATAAACGCTCCCTTCGCCATCCCTCGGCCTGGAGACAGTCGTCTGCAGACGCTGGCAGCACCAGGGAGGCTCACATCAACGCCATGTTACTTCAGAGACAAGACAGAAGGACACAGTGAGTGTTACTAGCGACGGTTTGTTGCCAGCATCGCAGGGTTCGTTGCCTTTGGTCCATCGTGCGTGCTGCTGGCGGAGACTGGCAATGTTGTTGTCTGACATCACAGCGAGGCCGGCCGCACAGCCTGCCACAAACCTCGCACACAGGAGGAGGGCAGCCCGACGGCTGGCCGTGCATCACGTGCACTTGTGCCAAAAATAGATGATGCTAGTGAGGATTTAGTTTCCTAGTGTGACCCCGATGTAGGGTCGAGCGCTCTCCGGCAAATTGCAGCGGGTAATATGCCAGCAGACGGTCGACGCCTGGCAAATACACCAACGGCCAGCCATGGCTCCTCGCCCAATTACTAAGACCACTTGGCATGGAAGGGCGACTGGTTTTTTTAAAAAAATGTTTCGGGGGGAGGGTTTAGTGAGTCATATTACTGTGGCTTTTGTTTGTTGTTACCATTAGCATTAGATAAGACAGTCTATGGCAGTATGGGCTGTGATATAGCGGAGCAGAACAATGGGATTAGTCCGATTTGTAATCCGTTCCTTCATTTAGTAACACACTATAATCCAGTTAGGAATAGCCCTTCATTTGCATGCGCGCTAAACTGTACTTATACACACCACAGTTTACATGGCAGGTAAGACAGTCACTTCTGCTTTAAGCTTCAGGGGATGAATAACTAGGACAGAGGATTTTTTTCTGCGGTGGGGTGGGGAGGACCGTTTCATGTTACCGTGTAACAGCATTTTTTCTTTCATTATCAGTTTGGATTCTACTCAAAATTAGTTAATTATATAATAAATAGTTGACAATGATATAACACAATTTCCCAAAACAACTAACAGCACACAACGTTTCGGTTTCAAGACCCCGGACATGTGTGAAGCATGTATTACCTCCTGTACTCAAGTCACGGGCTAGTTAATACAAGGCTGACCGAAACTGGTCAAGATGTGACCTGGTGGCTGCAAGTGAGGGCGGAAGAAAATGAGTTTATGGAAATGAGATAAAATACGAAAGTCATGTCACAGGATGTTCCTGCTGTCATTTTTGTTTGAATGAACAGAGCTTGGCGCGGTGATTAGATAACTAACTACTCCAGACCTTGGCCTCTTCTAGCAAGCTCACTGACAGTTGGGGTGGACTGTGGTAGGCAGGCCAGTTCTTAGCCCCCGCGGGGCCCGAGGCAAAGGGCATGTGCGGGGCCCTCACGCCACGATCACACGGTTTTAGTTGGGATCTAAAGTCACATATCAATCAAAAGCGCGGGGCCCCTTGAAGCGCGGGGCCCTAAGCAGATGCCTCGTCCGCCTGCCCCTAAGCACGGCCCTGGTGGTAGGGTTGCAAGTAAAGTCCAGATTAGAAACTTCATTAGCATTAATTAAAGCATTACAATGTATTCTTGTGACAGATGACAGCGCTAGTTTTACAGTGTGATAGTCTGACTGCTGACAGCTTTGTTGTAACAACATTGTAACAGAACATTGTGCCTTTAAAAATGTCCAACTGACCAGGAGGAATGGCCGAGGTAACTGCTTGTCGCCATGTCTTGTGTGCATCCACCCGCTTTGCCTCAGTAGTGGTTCAGCTCCAATGGGTAGAAGACTCTGCCTGGCCAATTAAATTCCTTTCTTAACGGTTGTACCAATACAAACTTACAAAGCAAAATAACTCTGGTGTGCGTGTAGATATATATATCACCCACACACATCCCCCAACAATATTTTTCCATAAGTACAAAAGTATTATGTTTCACAGTGGTAAATCTTGAAATGTCAAATATAAATGTGTTTACAAATAGAAGACACCGACAAAGCAGAGTGAAGGGGTATACAATAGTACTAACATGTATATAAATATCAAGAATTGTTTTTTACAGCAAGGTTATCATTTTCATCTGCTTTTAGAATCCTGATCACAGAAAGATAAACTAAGAATTGTCCAAAATGTTCAAATTCTTTGGAAAGTTGAAGACTGTACAATACACCTTTTGTTTCATGTTTTTGATAGATAACACCAGTTTGCCTATGCGGTTCAGAAATATGGGGATTAAAAAAAGTAATCACCGGGTAGAAATGTTGCACACCTTATAACGGAAAAAAGAATTATTCAAAGATGACTCCAAATAGCCAAACGATATAGTATATGGTGGCATGCCAAGACATCACCAGAGAGTATGACCTTTCTGACCTCATGCATAAATACAGGATTATAATCAGGATACGACTGAAAAGATTTAATTGAGTGCAAAATATGTTTGATGAGTTCCACAACAGAGGGCAAGCGCCCTGCAAGTCTGGTGAGTGATACACTCCATACCACAGGTGAGCAAAGTACGGCCCACGGACGTCTTTTTTATTTTATTTTTATTCACAAGTTCAGTCGTTCAGTTTCTTCTTATCAAACAGGTTACAGTTTTGGTGCAGTAAGTTAGTACCGTAGCAGTTCAAGATGATGGATGAATGGAAAAAGAAAAAAAATGGGGAGAATCAAACAATCAGCGAGTGGACAACACCGTATTTTTTTCACTGATGTTGGGTGAACCTAAGTGCTTTCGTGACAGCATTGCAGCTTTCAATAGCACAATATGAAGCAGTATCTTAGGGTAATTCGTTCAGAATATTGCTGTAAACTTTCCGAAGAAGCAATGACAAAAATTTCAGGCCAATTGGTGAAAAGTTGAAGGAGCAACAAAACATTTTAACCAAGTAGAGGGTGGCAACCAAATCGAGTTTTGTCGTGGCAAAGAAAATTGCAAAAGAGAACAGGCCGTTCATGGACACCTAGTTCCTCGACAAATGAATGCTTGATATGGTCGAAATCGTAAATCCAGAGAACAAAAAGAGGTTAGAGAATATCAGTTTACCCACGCGAATAGAAGACATAGAGCGCGATTTGATATCAGCAGTTTGGTATTCTCTGGCGCTGGATGATGGTGCAGATGTAACGGATACTGATACTGCCCATCTGCTTATTTTCATCCTTCGATATAACCAAGAAACTACTTTCGATGAAGTCTATAAAAGACACTACAACAGAAACCTGGAAAGTAAGCTCAAAATATTGTCAAATCTGTTGACCGTGGAGTTGGAATGTGTGTCCGATAGTCTGCAACATGAGGTGGTCGAGCTCCAGTACAACATGGTGTTGACCGATTCTTTTAGTCCCAAAAACGTTGTCCAGTTCTTCAAATCACTAAGGACACGTTTCCGAACTTAAAAGAATTTTCCAGACGAATGATGGTGATGTTTGCATGGCCGTATTTCTGCCAACAAACTTTTCCGACCATGAGGCAGAGCGAGTCCCACCCGCGATTGTGGATGACAGACGAGCATCTGGCCGCAGTTCTGCGAATATTCACATCGGAATCGTGGCCATAGATAGGGTTACAGTTGAGCCTAAATGGCCTCCACATTGTAATTTTACTGTAGATTTACCATCATTATAGTCATCATTTTTTCGATTCCTGATGTACTTCCATTAATTCTGATTTTCATGAGGTGAATAGGTTGTCAATCAAAGTACAGAGCCTGTTGTGTAGTTTAGTGTTTCCAAGATGGGGTCAAATGTACAAGTGTTTATGAATGTTTCTTTACCAGTCATGCTTACATTATACTTATCAGAACAGCTGATGTTTGTATGATGAAGGCTAGTTAATTTCGCTTAGAGGAAGCCAGTGAATCATGAATAATGTAAGGCTCTGTAATGTGTATGTGTGTCAGCCAAAGCGCTATTCAAAGCTGAACTTGTATTGTGGATGATGTGGATGACCATTATTGCTACGCATGTTTAAAAGTGAATATCAGAGATTCTGTCCATACAATATTGCAGAAAACTAAAACAAACTGAAGGTCCTTTAACTCTACAAACTAATAGAGTTCCTAACAATAAATAGAAGTCTAGAATAGGGAAACAAAAGGGATCTGACAACCTCTGCAGGCCTCCTGGACACCAAGAGCAAGAGACTACAACAGGAAAAGAGGACACCAACAACAGTAAACAACACCTACTGAGTGACGGAGTAGCCACCCTCCTCCCAGGCCACCCAAAACCCCTCTCCCCTCCGCGCTCCATACTCCCCATGTTCCCCAAGAACCCCATCTCCCTCCAGCGCCAAACCGCCTGTAGGTTCAAGCACTTTACCTCCCAAAAATCAACAACATGTTGTGTCCCCATTGTACGGAGACAATGTATTGCAAATACTGGGGTCAGAGAAAGAGCACGAGTGACGAGCGAAACCCCTCCAACAGTCGGATACCCGAGACGATAAGAACACCAGTCGAGGCAGAGAGGTGACCTTCCAGGCTGGTGGAGCGATGCAAGACCAAGCAGAGGATAGGGACACCACAATAAAAAAAATATGGGAATTATGGATTAGATACGAACCCTGTCAGACAGTAAAGATTGCGCAGTGGTGTCACTTGGCCTTTGGATCAACTAGCGCGCCCCAAACCTCATTGTCCGCCCACCTCTCTCACCCCTACCCACTAACTCATCTGTCTCTCAGCAGTACCTCTAAAACTGAAGATACTAGAGAGGCCTGGGAGTGGTTAACATAGGAAGAGGGGTGTGTTAGGTTCCCACGGCATGACCATCATTTCCCTGTAATGTATGAGAATGTGTTCGAGACCTCTGTCTCCGTAAATAAGTCCTGGACTGTGTGAATGTCGGATGAAGATCCGAGGATCACCTTCACACCCAGCCTCACTCTTGTCACTGCGCCCTACATTTTGTGGGTTGCCGTGACACAGATACACAGATGGAAGCAGAGAGCAGAGGAGGTGATGCACGTGACTTACCACATTCTGAGTACACCACGTCAAGCTTTGCTACAGCGGGGGGTTGCACCAGACGACCGTGCTGTCGGCTGAGTGAACAGCCCGGAAGTGACACCTGGTGGTACAGGTGATAATATTAACTACTATTTATAGCAGCAACTGTACTGTAACAAAGGTGTGTGAGTGACGTCAAATTAAGGCTGAATACGTATGAATGACGTCAGCACATGTTTGACGTCAAAGAGCGGGGTATGGGGGGGGACATGATGAGTGGGGGTTCGGTCGACTTTCCTCTGACAATAACAAAACAATAAGATTGGGAGTGTGCTGTCCGATGAAAGAGAGGAAGTGAGGAGGACAACGATTTGTTGTCAATGGAGGCTGAGTGTCAGGTGAGGACGGAGGGTCATAGTTGTATCAGTTGTTCTCTCGACAAGAAAAGTTCATTCAGTGAAGGCCCGGGGTGAGGGGTCAAGTGAGGAGAGCTATGTTTGTGATGGTGACCTTTATGTGCTTGGGGGGCAGTGTATGGACAGCGTGTGTATGTTTTCACCGTCCCCTCCACAAACGGTTTGTAAAGTAATACTTCTACTAAATGTGTTATCTTATTGTGTTGACTACTGACTGGCTGACACATCAAACCACACACAATATGAAGAGAACACGTCTGAGAGTAACCATGGGTATGACATGATCAACATGTCTGTGCACCACCCAGTCCAGAAATGAATTTTACGCGAGTGGGCTCCTTGACTGACTGGTGAACTGGAAGACATGGAGCAGACCCCGGATCATTTTTGTACACATATGGGGTTTTTGTCAATATGGACATCGAAGTCTTCTACAACCACAGGTATGCCACTGAGCATGTTGCAGTGGTCAAGCAGATCATGAAATTCTGACAGAAACATGAACACATACGAGGAACTTTCTCTGTTGATGGCGGAGACTACAGAAGCTGACTTGTTATGTGAACTTTTTATCAAAGACTTTTACGGAGTAAAGAGACGATTTAGTATTTTATGTTTTGGTATACAGATCATTAAGTTCATAATTTTTTTGTGCTATTATCCTGCTCTAATTATTATATTCAAATCTTAATTTCAGGTTTTTTGTTTGTTTTAATATGGCGTGCATGGCTGTAGAGCCGTGACACACACCAAACGCCTGTGATCACCTACTTCCATAATACAAGATTTCGTAACTCTTATGCTTTTAGCCTTTTGTTTAGGTCCAGGTCCAAATTGCAATGCTACTTTAAAGGTAAAGAGCTTCGTATTTGGTGGATGGGGAGTGAACGTAAGTGGTTCACAAGGTCTAGAACTTGGCATGTAAGAAGCTAGGCTTCTTTTTTTTCCTCATAATGTGCTCAAATTAATCATGCTTTTTCTAAAGTGCCAAACAAATGAAGCAGAGAATTCTCATAGATGTGAGGATTATTTTTCAGTTTCTCCGTGCACTGTTTATCAGACTTGAGCTCTGTTATTGATAGCAAATACCGGATTTGAAAGTCGCTCCGCGTTCCCGCAGTAATTAATGAAATTCAACGACTCCACAAAACAACCAAAAAAACAACATCTAGACGGTTACTGGATATTTCCATTGCTTGCACAGCTTTGTATTAGTGGTAACACGATTCCAGGGGAACTTTGTTTTGTGATCGCCTCATATTAATCATGTTTGTCGTAGCAGGTTTGATAGTTGATCTCCCCGACGATACGCTCAAGAAGCTGCGGACAATGACGATGGCATTGTATTTCGCCATGTGTAGGGCTGATCACGTGACACGTCTGCACGATCTGCACTGGCTGCTGTCGAACTCGCATTGAATTCCAGATGTTCATACCTTGCTGTCGTGTTCTTCATGGCATTTCCCCAAAATGCTTGAGGTTATTGCGCCCTACCACCCCGGGGGTGACCCGGTGACAAGGGTCAGCGCCTGTCACCAATGCAATGAGGGTTGACTGTCCTGAGTTCAGCTCTCGTGTCTGGCACGCTGTTTTTTTCTCTGTATATGGCATCTGTTTACAGAGCTTTTCCTGATATAGCCTTAGTTACTGACGGCGTGAAAGTACTTATTTCCCTCCCTTTTGTCAGTCTGGAAGGTTAGTTTGCATTTATTAGAGATTGTTTTCAGACAAATTTCGATGCACGAAAAAATCTTCAACTACAAAAATTTCAAATTTAAATAATCCTGCTGTTCGTGAGAAAAAAAAAATGCTACTTACAAAATGAAATCTTTAAAATAGCATGTACTATGTATGCTTTCATCTGAGATCAATTTAACAACCCATTAACAAGAGACAAATTAATGAAAAACTGACAGCATATCACAAGTGTGTTAGCTAATTTGCCATGCTACTAGTGTCATTAAGTAAAATACTAAGATTAGAAAGCAAAACTCTTTCATTACATCAGCAGCATCTGTCTCTTGCAACAATCTTATTTTAATGGCATTGATTACAGAACAAATACACATATTATTGTTTTCCTGTACTAGTCTCCAAAATAAATTAAACTATAATTATGCACATAAATGTTTAGATGGCAAATAACCCTGTTTAGCATCTACCTAAAATATAGTACAGATCCCATGCATTAAATTATCTTAATTTTCTTGCTGTACATGAATTTTGAGGAAGTACCTGGTCATTAAATAATCTCTCATTTCAAGAAATGTGATCTCACTATGCTTACAACACTGTCACATACAAATTCAAGTTCACAGCACTGTCAGGGTGACCCCAGTATGTGAAGACTTGACATGAAATAAATCCTTCAAAGCATGCGAGTAACATTGTGAACATAGAATGCATAACTAAGACATCAGAATAAAGAATATGATGTATATCCAAGTACCAAGACAATCCACAATATAAGCTGGTGTTTTGAGTGGTGCTCTCTCTGATACATGCACCCATACTCACCCACCCACTCCATCCCACAGTCACAGACTGGTCATCATCTTCTGGACTTTTTAAAAAATCAACTAGCCTTTAAGTTCCTTAATGTCTTTAAAGAAAAAGAAAATAAAATATCATGGAAATATTGACAAATTCAGAAACAACATTTGCATGCTTTGAAAAAAACATTCTTGCATTGAAAGCTGATTTGAGGTCTGTTTCACCAAGTCTTGTCTAATTAAAATATATTAAAATATCTAATTAAAATAAATTATTTTTTCTGAAATAGATGCATGCTTAATAGATCACTGAACAACTAATGTGTTAATGCATGACATATAGACACTAGTTATTTAGTTTGTGTTAAATGTCTCATCTGGTGTTTGTATGCTTTGTAAAATTAAAAATAATAAATGTATTTCTTTCTGGGTATTTTATTTTTTTGTACATTAAACTATAAATAAGTATCCTGAAAGCATGCAACGAAGGGATGGAAGCTCCTGTCTGTGAAAGGAATCGTCATCGTTGTCGAAAATCATAAATAAACATAAAAACATAAGTCATTTGCAAATTTAACTATGGAGCAGTCATCATCTGTGTCCGCATTCAGATGTATACAAGGAAAACAGAAAAGGAGAGTGTACTGTCCCTTGTGGAGCGCTGGTGTTTGTGTACAGAGTATAAGACTATAGGTCATCTTAAGAGTCCTTGTCAGGGCAGGTGAGCATCTGAGAACGACCTTTCAAAAACTGTCCTCGCAACAGCCGTTAAATAGTTTAATTGTAGCACAGGGTGCTTGCTGGTGTCATGCAATATGTTTGTCAAAGTGGATAGAACTATTAAAAAGAAACATGATAATACTTCTGTCTTAAGCTCGACTTCATCAGGTCTGACTGCTTTATGAGAGTGCGCCTTATAAAGCTGTCTGTGCATCTCCTCCTCTGCAATTTCATTCCACTCCCCTCTCCTTATTTAGAGCAGTGAGCTCCTCCCACAGCTTGTGTCTTGATATTCAAGTGAGAGGATGTTAACTAGGTTGTGAGGTGTAGACAGACGACTACTACTGCTATGTATCTTGCAAATAGAAAGTGTATTAGTGTGCAGCACTCTTCTGTGAAATATTTTTACATATTAAATCGAAATAATTTTCTTTTTCATTATTCTGTTCATATTCAGTGCCTTCTGCATATTGTTTCTGACTTCTTGGGATCTTGTGCAAGAGATAAAGAGAACCTTTGACATCAAAGTCGCCACACTCGCAAAATTCACATTCTCGTTGCAATTTTTTTTTCTCAAACGGCTCAAGGCGGATGCAAGAGACAGACGACCGTGACTATGGATGTGATTGGTCTGAGCTGATGCTTTTTCTGATGCTTTTGTCATCAATCACTGCGCATGCGTGCGAGATTCTACGAGATGCTAAACAGCAGATGAAAGTTTGTGTGCACTACAGTGTGCATTTTAAAATAGTGCGAGCATCTTTACTTCAACGTATGGAAATTTTAATAAAAATAATGACAACACATATACTTTCTAAGGTATAACAATATTACAGAATTTCAAGCACGTTGTAAGCCGCGTCAATGATATTCAAGTGTTCTCCTTTCTTTTTCTCTCTCCTCATCCCCATCGTGAGCAGACTATCTCTAGTAAAGCAATGGAATGTGCGAGACATGCGAGCAGAATGATGAAGGATGCATACTCACCCATCTATCACAGGCAAAATGCAGCAGACAGAAGAAAGTGTTACTGGTACAGTCCATCTTCATCCCACCATTCACTAAGCGCCCACATAGTCTTTCAGTAGCTGTCCAAAGGGGAGGCCATCTTCCTCCCACCATTTACTAACAGCTTTTCACAAAGTGTTTCAGTAAGTGTCACGAGAGGACGCTCTCACCCTACACCACCTTTATTTTCAAGACAAGCCAGAAGGACACATCCTTTTATATTATTGGTGGCGGTTCGTTCCCACCTCCTTCTCCACGTGGTGGGCAGGCTTCGTCAAAGCTCGGAATGTCGATGAATCTGCTGAGTGAGAACGAAGCACAGATCTCGTGCAGAGAACGAAAAACGTCGTGACAGGTGACTGTGCATCACGTGCACGTGTCTAAAATAATTGGCTGTTGTTGAGATCACATGACGTGCCCCCCCTCCTCTGGTGGAGGGAATGACTGTAACCAAAAGACTTTTATCTTAAAAGGGGGACTTACAATTTTAATGTGTCTGAATGTATGTTTGTGAATTAAGATAAAAGTGTTTTGTTTGTTGAATATTTTCTGATATTTGATTTATTTGTTAAATTCATATTTCTGGTGAGTGTTTTTTTTTATTTATTTCATGGCATAACATAATACAGCAATATAAAGACCCGTACCAAGGCTCAGACAGAAGTAATAAGCAAAAATTTAATCCCCTTTTCCTCCTTTTTTTCTTACCAGTAATTATTTAGTACTTGATGTATAGAAGTTTATACATAGCAAACATTTTGGTAATGGATTCAATTTCGGCCTGTTAAAGATGGACTGCAATGTCAGCCATTGAGATTTTACAAACTATGCTTTCTTTTTTTTACAATCCTGTTTTTGTGTTTTGTCTTGATTTGGTGGTATTTTCTATCTCGTCTGCAGGTAACTGCGGAGTTGCATGTGACACCTGACACCTGCGTGGTGTTTCGGTTAAGTAACGACACACGAGAAGACAGGTGCGATCAAAGCCTCATTCGTCTTAACAACAAGAACCCAAGTGACGATCGTCCGCCAAAGTCCAATGACTGGACGGAGCCCCCGGTGCTGTGCAAGTGGTGTTTGTCCCTTCGACAGCTGTTGTCACACCAACGACTTCACACAAGACGTCAACTTTGACAGTTTTTATATCTCCACCGTCTGTGAAACTATTCCTGTGTCTCTGATCATCATAGGTAGGACTTTCCCCACCTCCTTCACTAACGTGTGTGGTAAGAGCTACGTCATCACTGTTCCCCAGTGCACGAGATTTCGTCTCAGACTTCAGCCTGATGGACAAACACCTGCACTGGACTAACTCCTGAAATGTCCCCCGTTGGTCGGATCTCTCTCTATGATATCTCTCTCTCTCTCTCTCACACACACACACTCACACACTCTCTCACACACACACACACTCAAATACACTCACACACTAACACTCATACACACACTCACACATACACTCATACACACTCAAATACACTCACACACACTCTCACACACACACACGAGACACGACGCTGGCTTAGGGCGACACAAGGGTCTGTACAAAACCTATTTTCCAATTTAAGAGACAATTACCTGTTCGGCTAACTTCAAGGTCCATCCGTAAGATGAGAGAGGTAGAAAGAAGGCATCAAAAAGCAGTGGGTGTGTCAACGAGTACCTGACGGGGAAGGATAGCAATAAACTTGTTTATCAATGACATGCGAGATCAGTTGAGCAAGGCTACACAAAGGTCAGGAAAAAATGTAATTGAGTTTCCACTTATAGTTTAGTGGACAGTTGCACATTTCTACTTATAAGCACTACAGAGCATATGGCAGGTTTTTGCAAAACGTTTCTAAATTGTTTCTATAAAACAGTTTTTTCTTCTTTTTTCTTTCTTCTCATGATGTATTTCATTTAGATGCGAGTGACTGCGTTAGTCTTGTAACGTTGTGCATTACGCCGTTAGGTCCATTACAGTGATTGTAACGACCTCTCTACCTGGGCAGACACCCAGTGTACATGTCCACACCCGACAAGATGTGTTTCACCATTTATCAGCATCAAACGTGTGAGTGCGAGCTGTTGCTTCTGTTCATTTCACCGACTTTAAGTTTTGACTGTATATGTGTCCAACATCTCACAGACCTCCGTGGTGCCGTCCTTCATGCCGACACGCCCACATTCCCACTCTCCCTTTCGTCCTTCTGTCCACTCTCTGCTCCTTGAACAAGATTGATGATATGTTGTTAAGAATTATTTTCAAGACGTTATACACACAACAAACAACCTGGATTTCTGGAAGTTAAAAATATTGGACTTAGGGTTAAGTCCGACTTAAGACTCGACATGCGAACCGACACAGAAGCCACGCTACCGAAGTCGAACCTGTCATCGTCGGCGAATTTAATCAGGAAAGCAAAGACCACCTACCCCAGCATACATACGACAAATTACAGACATGGAACCCTTTAATGAACCCAGGTGAAGGTGAAAAGGAGACGCTTACCTTCAATTGTAGTTGAGATCAACAATGAAGATGTTTGACCTTCAGTCAGAGGTGGAGAGGAAAGACGGTTAATGTTCGGTCAGAACAGAAGAAGTTTGGAGAAAGTAAACTGTTTAAGAATCTCCATGATAACATCCACAACACAAACACATTCGCCGGATGGTAGAACCACAAGGTTTTTCTTTTTGTTGTTTATAGATATATACTATGCAAAATATATACAAAAAATATTTTGCCAAATTGTTTCCATCAAAACATATTTCCCTCGTAGTTACTACTGCCTTTTCCTATCAATAAAAAACAAAAAAAAATAGTTATTTAAGTGTAAGTAATTATTGTTTTAAAATGCGTAATACAAACATACTGAGCACAAATTATCAAAGTTTGTCATATCTCTCTCGCTTTTGCTTTTTGACACAACAGTAGCTCTAGGATCCGATGCTGCTCACTGTCTTTTCTGTTCTCTTGGGTGACTAAAGGGTGGACAGCGAGGATCCCTTGGGACAGCAGGATCCCTTGGGACAGCAGGATCCCATTCTCCTTGCACACCCGATACTGCATCGTCAAGCACTTGTCTGTGAAGTGTTTCTATGACCGCAGAAGGCTTTAATTACAAAGATGCTCAGCGACTGTCATCAAACACCGGACATTGTTTTCCTTCAGTACGCGTCGTCAATCACTGCGCATGCGCGCGAGATTCTCCAAGACGCTGAGCAGCAGACCAACGCTTCGTGCGAAACGGCTTGTATTTTACGAGTATACAAGCTTATTTAGTTGAAAGTTTGAATTATTTTTATTATAAGAAAGCGAAAAGTTTCAAAGACATTACAAGTAGCTCAGTATTTAAGTAAGTGTGCAACCCGTGACCCTGGACCTTTGACTGACTCTCACGATGACGTCTTCTTTCCTCTAGAATGACGTCGTCCGCATGACGTACACAAATACGTCAGACGCAGGACACCATTCATACACGAGACACGATGGCCGAGTACAACTCTTTAATAACAATCACAACAGTAATAATAATGTGTTTATTTATAGAGCGCTTTTGCCCCCCTCTTCAAAGCACTTTACTAAAAAAAAAAAAAAATCAATAATAATAGATGCTAGTCTCAAAACCAATCACTAAAAAATCGCCGAATTGTTGCAGTAAGATTATCAGGTTATTTTCACAATCACTAGAAATGGTGCAGTCCTGCTGGCGAGTGCTGAGCTAAAGCTCATACACGAAAGCAACAGACGACCTACTGCAACTCTTGACACTGCACCTGCAAGCCACTGAGGTCACGAGCCATGATGTTATCGTCAGCGAATGTAATCAGACATGCGTGCAAACGTCCTATAGAATTCCCTCGTGTCACCTGGAAATTAAGCTTGCTTGACCTACCAGCACCTGTACTACCCTGGGAGATTGCATCATGTTATTCAGTAAGATCTGTCTGGTCCGTGTAATACAAAACCTCGAAGTCCTCAACTGCTGAAGAACAACCGGGCTGTGCGGTGCAAAGGCCACGGAGAAGGCTTTTTTTTTTTTAGAGAATGTATGGCCGTACCTTTATTGCTATTCCTCTCCATCTAGACAACAGTTTACAGATACAGTGTTATACTGGTTTGTTATGGACAGGTATGTTCCAATTTAAACTATGCTCATTATGGTAATGATAAGCCCTGGGATTTGTTCCAGTTAGGGCGGAACTTGTGGGTGGTGATAAAATCTCAAGAGAAGGCTTAAGTTTACAAATGACCTCCAAAGATCTATCAGTAGTGGTCATAAAGTTTTCTCACATTGCTGCTGATGATGCTACGATAAAGGATATCAAGAACGACGAGAGAGCGCCGTCTTTGGCAAATAAGATAATAACAGTAAAAGTGTCATATATATATATAAACATACACTGGTTCTGTCTTCAAAGATACAATCACTTCCACCAACTTCGGAGGACAATGGCAGTGCCACTCGGGACTACCTGCCCGTAGAGGGCAGCAGGCGAGTCGATGGTGGCACACCACTGTCACGTGGGCAGATGGTGAATATTTAATGTATTTAATGTATTCAATTTAATGTATACAGGGCCTGCAAGAGACAGATTTAGTTGTTCTGTTTACAACAGAAGAAAAAAAGAACGTGCAAGCGTTTAGGCGACTGCGTGAGTGTGAGTGACAGTAGGAGAATACCTTTCTTCTGCTTTCCTGGCGACAGATGAAAACGACGATGTTTGAAGGCTTATATCTTGAAAATGAAGCATAACTATGTACTCATATTTTGGAAATTATTATTTTCATATGAACTTTAAACATTTTGCACTCAAGTTGCCCTTTAAGGACTCTCGTGATATCACAAAATAATGGTGCGCTTGGTGCAGCGGAGAATAAAGCAGAGAAGAGAAACCAAGCAATCAAAGCGAATCAGGTAACACCTGCACGACGACACAAACGGTACACTCCCCTCCTCAAGCCCACCCCACCCCCACTTATTCAAAAAACTCAAATAGCGGAGGTCAAAGGTACGCAGACGACTGAGTCTGTCAGGAAGGTCTGAGCTCCTCCAACTTGTAATGGATCCTTCTTGTTGACGGCTTTTCTCATTGAGGCCTCAGTCTGAGCTTCACAAGAAAGTCAAATGGCACAGGCACTGTTGTGTGACACAGAATATTGCGACCAGACTCTTTAGCTTGCAAGTGAGAATAAGAAAAGAGAAAAGCTTGAAAGTTCTGAATTTAAAAATGTTGGGGAGAGAAAGACACTCTTTCAACGTGTGTTGACGTCTTGAGGCTTGTTTTGAGTTTGAAAACTGTTTCAGTTTAAATCAGTTTAAAATGACTAAAATGACAGTGCATGCAGGTATAGAAGACAGGATCTACAAAATTACAGTTCTGATCAGGTTAAAAGTTATTTAATTGATCACTGATGCATGCAATGCATGTGAATATAGTAATAAAGGCTTTGTTGTCATTTATTTACACATGAGGGTAGGCTTTCAGATATTAAATAAAGAATCTAAATGTTGTAATTTTTCAGGTTTCAAATATATTTCTGAAAACTAAAAAAAGAAATAGTTGCGACGGTCGATCACACCACCGATCACTTCAGTTCAAATCCTAACAATAACCGCCACGTCCTGTCCCTTCGCTGACGTCACACAGTACGTCACAGCCTTATCACCACCCTCACACCTTTACCACACCTGTAGAACCGCGGTGATCGTGGCGTTGAGGGCCCCGCACATGCCCTATACCTCGGGACTAAGAACGGGCCTTTGTCTGTGTGTGTGTGTGGGGATAGAAAGTACATCAAGAGCGAATGTTTCGCTGTTTCCTCGCAGTAACGCTGAGAGTCCATAAGCCGGACTAAAGTCCAACGAGGGATAGACAGTTGACAAGGAAATTACAGATGAAATCGAAATCAGCAGAAACCAACTCGGGTGAACATATTAAAATTAAGATGGACTGGTGTGCGTGCGTGCAGCGTGCGTGCTGTGTGCTGTGAGTGTGTGTGTCCTCGAGAACACACTTTGAATACAAGCCGTGAAGATGCCCTGACCTGACCCAGGAGAGCAGGACGTGGCAGTGCTGTCTACTCACTACACAAGTTGCTGTAAAGTGCAGCCCAGCTTCCTTCTTCATCCCGGGGCCGGTTTGCCAACCACGTGGTTGATGTGTGGGCACCTCTTAGTTTCCTTTATTCGCCTTGCTTTGTTTTTCTGAATGTTGCTGATGATGATCTCTTGTTGTGTGTTCTCTTTAATCGTGGTCGTTTGGGGTTTTGTCCGATGTAAATATATTTATATGAACATGGGCGACCACCTTTCCTTCTTTCTTTCTCAAACACACACACTATAGGTGATACTGTCATTTCGGGACGAGGAAGAAGAAACAGTTCCTATGCGACTTTTTTCGTTAGAGTGCAGATTCACTGGACTGTTGTTGTTGTCAAAAGGGAAACAAAGCTGTGCACAAGTTATGTGGTTTTCGCTCATTTAATTATTACCTCTTTCGTCTACACACTAGGACCAAATCACACAGAGGTCTTATACAAAATGTGTGCTTCCTGGTGCTAGTTTAATACTTTGTATACAAATTGTGAATGTATTTCATACGCGTGAATGTCACGGATGCAAAGAGTTAAGTATACTGTATAAAACATCTAAGCACATCTCGGTGGGTGAATGGAGCTTTGCTGGAGTACATGTCAGATAAAGGATTATCAGAGGCTTGTGAAAGTTACAGGCAGCATCAGAACCTCAAAACAGTTCACTGAATCTTGAAACATGCTTTTAACGTTAGAGAACGGAGGTGCATTCGTTGTCCAGTGTGTGATTCATCTGTCACCCTGTGAAAGTGATTCACCGTGAGACGCCAACTGCTGTTCTGGACATTTTGCTTTACATTGGTTTCAATGTCTATTCTTTGAAAAGGAAGTAAAAAGCCCAAACTTTTATTCACAGGAAATGTGCAGTAGTTCTGCCCTCAGACAACAGACACTTTTTTTTTTGATGGGTTTAATATGTTTATTTGTCAACCTTTATTCTGTGAGGATGAACGCTTAAACTTGACTCCAACATCGTAAAGCAACTTTGTTTTGTGAATATTTTGTGCCGTTGCCGCCGTCTCCTCCCAACAAAAGACAAAACACCAAACACCAGGTGTCAACATGGACGTGAAGCCGTTACAATGGCGGTTGACCCTGCTTGACCTATCCACGTTGCGTCAGTCCTTTCGCCAGCTTTCCGCAAAACTGTCGGCATGCTCGGGCAGGTGATGATGTTCCTTGGGGAAACGAGGAGATGATAAAAAGTTTGTAGCATTTCATCTGCTCCTTTAAAGACTCCGCACGATTTCAACACATATGCTCCGGATTTTCCAGGTACATCTGTCGTCTGTGGCCAGGATGGCTGCTTGGTACTTAATGATAACAAATATATTTATATAAGCTGTAAACCTCTCTGAACTGTTTGTCCGTTCATGCAGATTTTTTTTTTAAGCTGATGTTAACCCTTGCTTTTGATTCTGTTAGTTCTGGTTCATGCCCCACATGCATTTAATTTATCAGCCATTAGTCTTGCAGTTGCTACAAAACATCCTCACACCAGTTTCGTCTTCATGTAGTTTTTCCATTTAAGGACGGCGACCTTTTTTCTTCTTCTCTCTCTCCCCTCACCCACATCTTCAGGTGAGACGCTTGCGTGTTCCCCAGCGCCACCTACTGTCTCGTGGCGGTGACCCCCCAGCTACTGAATCACACACTGAGACCCTGTTTCTGTAACCTTCCCACAGCCACCAGCACTGCATAGGAATGCAACTAGACGTCAGGGTATGCCTCGCAGGACATCCCATCCGGCCATCTTGGCAGTTGAGTGACATAGATATGGATCACTTTGCTTGTCTATGCAACTACACTGGTAATTCACCTTAGATCAAGCCAGCAGGCTGTCAATTAAAAGGAATATTAGGAGTTAGTCCATATCACACCTTGCAGTGTTGGTAGAAATCGGCAACACCATAGACTCAAGGAAAGGACAAATAAACTACAACTACTACAAGTTACTTAAACACCCGTCATGATTGACTCACAACCACCACACCTGTCACCTCAAACCACAACCCGCCATCCAACATACAGACACACAAGGCAGCAGAAATAGGCATTGCCCTCACACCATCCCTCCAACTACCTTGGACGGTCCCACAATCACAGACAGACTTTGACTTCACCAGATAGAGAGAAGAACACATCAGCACCATATCACCATATCATATTGCTCCACCAACAGCTCCAGAGACGGTAAGTTCAATCCCCACTTCGCTCACCCGGGCAAGAGAGCCACAAGCCACTGACAGGCTGGTCAACATGACGACGTGTGGCTGTGGGTTTTGCACACACCACTGAAGAGTTGGGAGCCACTGCCAGACATCGGCTACATCAACCGAAGAATAGCGAAAACTAGTGTTGTGATTAAACAGAATATCTATACAAAGGAAACAAAAAGCTTGGGTGGATTGCTTCTACCTCTACAAGGTAGGAGAAGGGTATCTCTCTACTGAGCTAGCACCCACACGGGGAAATGCGCTTTAAACATGATTATATCCAATTTTTAAAATGTTGAAGAGGGGAGCAAATATGCATCAACAAACATCTCACGTGATGAATCCCTAATTGTCATTAAGTAAACAATGCTTGAGTCCATGTCATGTGACCGGAAACACCATTACTGCGTGCGTTACAGGAAAGACAATTACTGATCAGAAACACAACCCTTGGCACATCCTCGATAATCGAATGTGAGAACTTCATACGTCAGGAAGTATGTGTGTAGTTGCTAGAGACAGTGGTGATGAGTTTTTAATCAGCAGATTACAAATGAATTGAATTCTACAAACATTTCAGTCCCTTAACATGTGCTGCTTTATTGGCAGGTGACAAAACAAACAAAAAGCCATTTTTACACACTGTCCCTGTAAATTAGTGCCTAGACTCCTAGAGTAATAGCGACTTGGAGCAAGCGCCGCTACTCCGGCAAGTAACATCAGCTTGGTGGTAGGCGTGTCACACAGTTGTCTCCCATGCTAGCGAGCGTTCGGTGAGGTAAGGGGCATACACTAGAGGTAGTAGCTGTGAGGTAATGGGCGTACACTAGAGGTAGAAGCTTAGTCCTTGTTGCTCCTCGAGGAGCATAGGGCTGCAACAACACCTCGCCAGCGGACCTGGTA
The DNA here is from genome assembly GCF_003073045.1 of Pomacea canaliculata. NCBI lineage: Eukaryota > Metazoa > Mollusca > Gastropoda > Architaenioglossa > Ampullariidae > Pomacea > Pomacea canaliculata. The sequence goes on along the minus strand of NC_037590.1, from coordinate 43,228,535 downwards.
TAGGGCAGCTCCCCCTCAGTTGGGCAGAGGTGGTAACCTGGGCTGTATGACCTAAACATAATACAGTATATTATAATCTCAACGAGTGGATTCTCACACCGATGTGTCTGAAGCAATTTCTTTTTTAATACGCCTTTCTCTAAGTTACTCTCGCGTTCGCGTTCTCAAGAGCGTTTTCAAGTTGACTGGGTCAGGACCAGGAACCCGACGGGAGATGTTCACTGGTGATTGGTGTCCACTGCAGCTACAACCGGATAGTGGTATCCGCTGATAGTCGGTAAAGGCGCAAAAACAACGGTCATGCAAAGTAGAACCAGGAAAGGTGGATTAACAGACGTCGGGGAAAACAATTGCTGATGATTCTGAATCCCTAACGTGTGCGTCATTAAAGACCAACCTGAATTCTTTGCGTTTGTTCACTGATATCAGTAGATGCAGACGTTATAAACCTAACCTGTAAGTTTCAGCTTCCAAAACTCATCCGTTAATTAATTATTTGCTAGTAAAGTATGCGATTCGTACCTGCGATCAACTAGCGCCGCTAACATTGATCTACGACGCGCTAACAGTGTACTACGTCACGGTAACCCTGTACTACGTCATGTTAACAGTGTACTACGTCACGTTGGTACACCATTCACAATACTGTCAGCCGTCAACAACAATCACAGTTCAGGTTATTCGGACTTTGAAAGTCTGCATTTCTCGTGTTAAAGTAGCAGCTTGTCACAACCACGTGAAATGCAGACTGTCGGCGTGTGAATAATCCAACTGTCGCTCCTTCTCTCTCTCTGATTGGTGTTGACTGCAGGCAATGTTGTCAATGGTGCACCAACGTGACGTAGTACACTGGTATCAGCGCTCGTTGATGGCAGGTGCGAATCGTAGCTAATGATTAACGGATGGGTTTTGGAGGAGGAGGAGGATGTCTTGTTGGGGTAGGGACAGTGAGATGTAAATGGTTCTGAGGGCGAATACTTAAGTATAGGAAGTTACAGCTTCTTCTTTGATCGCTTCTACCTTCTGTGATGAGTCAGGTACATCTTGCTCAACAAAAATGCTCGTCAAAGTCGTACTGTGTGCAGCAGGCTTTAGACGGACGTCATCGTTCTGCGAACTCGGCGGTGTGCAACTTCCAAGAATGTCGCTGCGGCAACCAGCGCACGCGACACGTGGTGCACCTGTACCGACGCACCTTGGCGGATCAATCGCGCCGCTCGCCCTGGCGACCTGTCAGCAGAACAGGGTGGGGCCTGCGCCGTCCTTCGCTCGTGCACACAGGGACGAGGACATGATTCTGGAGTGAAGACATCCTCAGCTGGTGAGTGTAGACCTGGTGAGTTTAAATGGACGACGTCCAGGTGAGGTGGTGAGTCGGCAAATCTTGTATTTCACGGTATGACTCAATCTCACCGCAGTACGACTCCACTGACGAGCCGAGCGTCGATCGAAGGGTTGGGTAAGAGCTGAGTTGTTCGTCCCCAGCCTTCATGCACCATGTCTTCTCTCTCTCTTCACTCCTGTATCCGTGTTCACACACATGTGTGTAGATGTTACTCTGTGTGTGATGTTTGTGTGTGTGGACTATGTGTACATATATATGTGTATGTGACTGTGTGTGTGTGTATGTGTTTGTGTTTTGTGTGTGTGTGTGTGTGTGTGTGTGTGTGTGTGGACTATGTGTGCACATATATGTATGTATGTGTGTGTGTGTGTGACTATGTGTGGGTATATGTGACTGTGTGTGATGTTTGTGTGTGTGTGTGGACTATGTGTACATATATTATGGATATGTGACTGTGTGTGATGTGTGTGTGTGTGTGTGTGGACTATGTGTACATATATTATGGGTATGTGACTGTGTGTGAGAGAGTTCCATATTGACTTAACAAATCTGAAATGTTGACATCTTTGTGGGGTGATCTTATCAGGCTTTCGATAACTCGTTTGGCCCTTCCCAGCTCCCAATAACATATTTCATCATTAGTTTGACACAACACGTAGATAACACGATGCAAGTCTTGCTGACTCATATTGCCCTCCGCGTTTGTTAAACCAGAAAATAAGGAGATCATGTCTGGTTTAGAATTACGATTTAAGTTAAGGATCGGGTGTTTGGTTTGGGACTAGAATGAGCAGACGAAAAGGAGGCGGAAATATGTTACTTGTACTTACTCACCTAAGGTGGTACATAAGGCATCCACTGGAGACCTCCAGTTTTGTCTGTCAGGAGCAAGGTCGGCCATGCTGTTCCAGGACACTTTGTGGTCCTTTAATTCTCTCTCTACTGACCTTCGCCATGTTTCTTGTGGCCGACCACTCGCCTCCTCTTGCCATCAGCTGTCCAAAGAAGGACTATTCAGGATGGTGCTTCTGGTTTCACTCACGCCCTCGCCATTTCCATCTTCTTTTCTAGATTATGGGTGTCTGAAAGTTCTTTACGCTTGCTCAAACTCCAGATGTGCTGAATGACGGTCTGCGCATGTCATGGTCCTGGTTGAAGTTTATTTACTGATATATCGGCCGTATAGTAAACAAAGTGTAAGTCCGTATTTCAAGCACGTTTCGATGATTTGTTGAGATTTTAATATATTTTAGTAGTAACTTCTGGACATCAATCTCTTTGACTGAATTCTGCTTGGATCTTCTTCCTGTGAAATCTGTCCTATTATGACAAATTACAGAAAACCAGACCTGAGCAAGATGGCGGGGCACGTCACAGCGCAACATCCGGAAGTGTCGTCAGGGCGGCGCCAGCAGGTGCAGGTGAACAGACGTCTTGTCCGTTTCAAGTTCCGCCACTGCATCTTTAAACTTGGAGTCATCGGAGTTCTCGTCGCCGTCTTTTTCATCGTCTTCGGACTTTGCGGTCCTGGCTGGGCTAGTCATTACTATCTGTGGACGGATGAACTATACCAAAGTAATAAAGGTCCGGTATTTTGTCCACGCCATGCTTGCTTTCATTTTACTGTTACTGCTATTACTGTTACTACGGTGCCCAAGACATGCCATGTTTGAACTGTGACATGCTCTCTTCCCAACAACCTGTGTTAGAGATCAGGTGCAACCTAACCTCTCTCTCTCTCTCAAATTATAACAGACTCTGTTTTCGTTTCCAGCGAGTGTCGCCGCCGTCAGAGTGCTGTACTGCGTGACAATAACTGGAATCATCTTGTCCCTGGCGCTGGAGGCTTATCAGGATTTTTGCAAAGTACCTCCGCCAGCTGAGAACAAGGCTGTGGAAATCGTTTCCTTCATAGCAGGTGAGTACATTAATCACCAAGCGTCTATGACCCAGGGTCGACCTCAGTCGCATGTGCTGACGACTAGACTTGCTGCTCGCCAAGGAACCAGATAAGGCAAAAGGAGGTCAAAAGTTTTTAAAAAAACGGCTTTGTTCAGCTGGTTTTTTGAATTTTCCCTTTGACCACATCGTCAAGGTTTAGTTTCATTGTGTCTGTCTCAGCACACTAAACATTGTTTCTGTCTCAGCACACTAAACGGACATTGTGTCTGCCGTAGCACAGAGCAGCAAGTGAGTAACGAGCAGCAGCAGCAGGTTGTTTTCATTCCCAGTTTCCTTCTAGTTTCCTTGCATCTCACCCCCACTCACCTGGAGATCAGAGGTTTAGTCCCTTGCCTCTGTGGTTTCTCTCCCCTAGTTAATGTTGTACTTTTGCATGCTGTACATTACACATTTCCACCCACCCCACTCCACCCAGTTGCTGTGTTTTATTGTGTGTTGATTTAGTCCTGCTGAGTGGAGCTTATCAAGCGAGGGCAAGTCGTTGCCCAGGGCAACATGAGGAACCCAGGAAAAGCGTCTTGCTATAAGTTATAGCTCAGTGTCCAGACCCCGCTAATGATGTTTTACCCGTAGTTACAAAGCGGTGGTGATGATGTCCTGAGGTAGAGAAACATGAAGTAGTATCCACGGGGTCTGAACATTGCCTTGTCACCGGAAACAAGACGTTTTACTTAAGTTGCCCACCTGGCAACCACTTGCCCTCGCTTCGTTACTGCGGTGCTCGGTGTGGAGTCGGGATAACGACATGTAGAGTAGAGTAGAGTAGAGTAGAGACATGTAGAATGTTTATTATATTTCATTGCTTTCTTTTCGACCTCGTTTCTTTGTCAGGTTGGTTCGTGTGACTGTAGCCTGCAGTATGAGGCGAGGGAGAGAGAGAGTGAAGGGACATTACCTTCGAGTTTTGATAAGACTGTATTTTTGTTTTTATGTTTGGACGATAGGAGTAAATAAAAAGCAAAAGTTTTATTTTTTTTAAATCACTGTGGTAACAGATGCTGTTAAGGGATGTGGGTAGTCTGTGTGAGGACAGGTTTGTAGGTAGTCTGTTTAGTGTTTTCATTTGGTGGAAAGATATGACTGTTTAAAACCACAGAAGGGTTGACATGATGATATGGTTCTATTCATTTACTTGAGCCATTTCTTCAGCCACAATGATCTCGAACCACTTCAGTCAGCCTACCGTGTGAATCATTGGAGTGTAGCGAGTGATGCATGACTTGCGACAGGGATCCCATGTCATTGCTGTCAATGCTGAATCTCTCGATGGCGACCATGAAATCCTTCTCCAGCACCTTCTTGTGGTCACTGACACTCTCTTGAACTGATTCCGGTCCTACATGACTGACCACACCCAGCCCGTGGTAGCTGAAGCTGTAATTGTATACTAATACACAGAGTTGCCCACTTTAATTAAATAAGTTAGTCAAATGTCATTTGCCTCTGTTGTCAAGCTACCTCTCTGCTTCATGTCTTGTCGAGCATAATTTGTAGTAAGTCTCTTAATTATTGATAATAATTGAAAATTTTCGTCACTGTTTTGCCTCTTGTCTGTAACGACAACTAATGAAGTTATGATGATTTCTGTCAGGTCTTTCGGGAATCGTCGGCACCGTCATATTTTCGTTGCTTTTCCCGGGAAACGAGAACCTGGGTTGGGCCTTTGGTCTGTCGGCCACGTCATCGACCCTCACCACCGTGTCCTCCCTTCTGATTGCTGGTAGCCGTGTGTTCCACAAGGATTCGCTGACCTCGGCCATAGCAGACTCAACAGTGGCAGGAACATCAGCTGCTGACGACGGGCACCTGGCGCCACCTGGCATTCCCCTGCAGAACTTTCAAGCAACCGCTTATCCCGAGAGGTACTTGTCGGAGTTTCCTCACTCATCGTCCGCCACGTCATCAAGGAGCGCAGATGCAGTTGAAACATCGAGCGATGTGCACGCGCAGTACGTTCAGCCTGCAGACGGTGCCCCTCCCTTCTACGTCATGGGAGGTCACGTGGTTCCACCGTCCGCACCACCTTTCACAGGAGACTCGGGGCGTGACCCTTTGGGGTCATTCACACCCGTGGTGCCCAGCGCGCCGCCGTTGGAGGATGTTTTGTACTGAAATAGCGTGTGTTATTGTGGATTCGTGACGTGCCTTCAGCAGTTACTGGTCACGTGACTGCTTGGAATTACACATTTCGGCTTGTGAACAACAGTTAAACAATTGGACTGCGCTTGTAAATATTGAAAGTCCCCCGGTGCTGATCAAATGTTGAGAAGTCTCAAAGATATTTCAAATTAACGTGTATTTTTAAAGAAATTATTTGATCTCGTCTGTTAATGGTTATTTACATGTTATTATTTTCCACTTTGCCTTTCAAAGTCTTCGTGTTGTATTTCGTCGCTGACCATGTGCGTCCGATCCGTATTCAATAGTCTTTGGCTCCACTTGAGATGGTGAAAACCTCTGAGAAACGGAGGCATCGTCAAGAAACAATGTAAGGCGTACGTAGCAACGGTGCCTACACCCTCCCGGTGATTAACAGTTATAGAAATACAGAGACCCTGTTTACAAGTTGATATGAACAATCTAGAAACATATCTAGCTTATAAGTTGACAGGCACAAGAACTCGCATTTGGTTCATGTTCTTTTTCTATGTCCTGTCCTCTCGCCTGGAATGAACAGTCTCTTCATATTCGCTGGAAACCTACTCTCTTCCTTCAAAATGGATTTAAAATCTTACCTTTCTCTCCTCATATAACCCCGCGTGTGTGTCCATGAATTCTTTTTTCATTTCTTATGACTTTGTATAAGAAGACCTGGTTCTTTATAAAACTATTATTATTTTTTCTGGACGGACATGACGTGGTGACACTAATGGTCCACGAGGTCGGTCGCTGAAGATGGCATCTAGTCTTCTCCCAGCAGAAGCTCAGGCAGTTCTTCGGTGCTTCATACTTTCGTTTTCTTTTTGCTCAATTTTCCTGTTTAACGAGAAGAATTTTAAACTATCACATTTTGTGATCATGATCGTGCCTTTAGCTTTGTGTTTTGCTGCGCAGGACACAACAGAATGAAGGCAGAATACTGCTTTATATTAACCACTGCAAGGTCTGCAAAAATGGCGGAGATGCCTATAATGCATTTCAAGTAAAGTCATTTTACCAAAACTTGTTCATGCCAGAGGCTGGCTTTATGTGAAGTCTTAAGTCCGAGAAGAGGTTAAGCCCAAGTTTGTCGGCTTACCTTCCGAAAATCTGTGGATAGTCAACTTGTCATTTGACACAGTGACCACACCCATTTTGAAGCCGTCACATGCGTACACACCAGCGGACACAGTTAAGCCGTCGAACTTATTAACATCGACTTAAGACTTCACGTGGAACCGACCCCAGAGATGCGAGCTTGGCGTTGACAGCAACATACGGGTGTCTAGAGGACAAAGGGCAAGGGGCAAGGGCGAGCTTCGCGTTGACAACACTCACATACGGGTGTCTAGAGAGATAAGGACGTCATCACTACGAGCTCACGTTTTATTGCCGTTTGTTTGTCAATAATGCCTCTCCATCTATTACTGTTTCCACGCTGATACTCGATTTCAGTGATCTACAAATGTCCTCTTGCATGTTGTTATAAATCAGTATTTTGCTCGCCACCTAATTCTGTCTATAATAATAATGTTTTAATATAGACTATTAATTTCAAATTGTTATTGTATATTTTACCTGTTTGAGGTTACATATATAGTTGAAATATTTATTGTCTAATTATACGCTAACAAAGACGTATGCCTTACTGAACAATCAAAGAATGCCTCAAATTAAACAATGTTTTCATCAAAGCAGTTTATGACTACTGATCTCTGTAAAAACCTTGATAGTCCATTAAACAAAAAGCTTTTTGAACAGAACATGAATGCGTTCTTTCCACATGCACAAATATTTGCGGTCACCTCGGTGCATTCCTCAGAAGTTGCTGGAAATGATGAGGGCGACACAAAAATCCTGTAGTTGTTCTAGTCCCTAACGGAGGTGGTTAGACAGAGTCAATGGTTCACAGATGTTGTCTTGACATTTGTTACATAATGAGGAGAAACCATGCTAACTCCTCTGAGAGTTTATTTCATCTGCCGCAGTCTGGCGATAATTGTTCATTCATCCAACTGACGACAGCACGTGGCACTCAGGTCTTCCTGTTTCTGCGGCCATCATTTGAGACCACCTGAGACAGAAATGAGAATTGAATGGCAAAGTTACAACAGATACTTTTTTGCCGAGTCTCGTCACCAACACACCGATCTGCTCTTTAAACAGATGAAGACATGTCCTCCAGCACATCTCATTGCACGAGAACTGATAACAACCTAAACATGTCGTCTCCAAACACAATCCACGTTGGCTTGTCAATAACAAAATGATTTGCAATTAAAATGACACATGTCAGGCTAAACCAATTTTTGGGACATTTTCTCAAATCTTAGAAGCCATAGTTAGTGTCTTGTGTGTCTGTATGTGAAAGAGAGAAAGAGAAAGGAAGAAAGTGAAAGAGAAAAAGAAATTTTGCCGAACTACTCTTTTCGCCTCCGGGAAAATCGTTGGCTGCATTTGTTTTCTGCTGTATCTCGCTCCGAGCATCTTTGTTTTCGTGTCTGTGTTATGTGTTACCGTTGATACAAATGTATTATCTAAAATAATTCCATATCTGTCTACATCAGATTCACACATTTGACAACACTTTCCCAGAATACAGATAAACACATTCAAACACAACAATCAGTTAGTACATTCTCTCTCTCTTTCTCACACAAACACACAGGTACGTTTCGCATCCGAGCTCCCGCACGAGGCTGATGTGGTGAGTGAAGGAGAAAGATAGCTTCGTTCTTTAAAAAATTGTAATGTTAATAAGCGCCTCGTCCCATCCTGTGAAAAGAATGAACAATTGACGCCAAGCAAACGGAGTAGAGAGTAAATTTGTTCAGCTACAATGAACTCCCTTCTTAAGGTGGATCTTGCTTGTTCTCTCTTTCTCTCTCTCACACACGGCACTTGCTACTGCTTTATTCATTCAGGGGTAGTCTGTTAGTGACTGTGTATTCTCAGATATTTCTTCGTCCATTTCTCTCTTTCTTGTTCCTCCATGAGCTTAATTTCTTCTCTCGATCCATATTTGCTAATTTATGGATATTTCCCACCCAGTTCCAAAACACTGAGTATATTTAGCAGCTGTGAGAATTGTAATCCACAGCTTGATTGCCCACCCGAGTCTTTGTCCATTTCTGTATAGGATGTTCTTCGCTCCTGCTGCTCAGCTGCTTGCCAATACCTGAGGCAGGTGTCGCTTGTTTGAAGTAGCAGCTCCTCCATCAGACAAGCCCACAGGTAGGATGTGTTTGCCTTTTCGAGAACCATCCACATTTCAACATGATAATCAAGGGACTCTTTCCTTTGAGACTCCAGTCGTGAGGAGGCCGGCCGTCATGCCCGACAAAACCTTCGTCAGGTGTGTCACAGTTCGTCGTCTTCCGCCAAGAAAAGCATCGTCTGAAAATTCTGGAGGTTTTACATCGAGTGTGTTACTTTGTATTCGCCATTAACTGAATTAATATGTTGCGGATAAGGTGGACGCTTCGCCAAACAGCCTTCAAGATCGGGTTTGGAGTCCTGCTGCTGGCCATTGTTCTCTCCGTCATTGCGTTCATCGCACCTGCCTGGCAAAACACGGGAGGGCTCTGGATATATCGGAGTCTGGAGTCGCCAACCCCAGGTACATCATCTTCATCTTTTTCTCAATGAAGTTACAGTGTGATAGTGTTTAGACATTTTTACTCAGGTTTCCCTGGGCTTTACATGCGTTATCTGTTTCGAGCAGCACAAAGCTTTAATAAATTAGTCCGGAAGAAAAACAATTGATTGTGTGCGTGTGAACGGAAAAGACAGGAACAGGATTTATGAGATAATGACCACAACACTGCAGTTCCTGCTGCACGTGAGTAGACGCACAAACGCACGCGCTGGCGGTGGCTGCACGTGACGCGTACACCGATGTATGCCAGACCTTTATCTTGCGATCTTTTTATACAGCATCTTCTGCAAATTCCCAATACACATTTTAAAAGTTTTAATTTAAACCGAATTTAGAGATTTCACTCATTACTTTTAACTGTAAATTTTATATTCATATATTTATACATATTTAAGCTTCTAAAAGTCAATCGAGGTTTTCGTAACAAAGTGTCACAAGATTAAAGGTTAACTACACCCACCCTTCCCCTTTTTTTCGTTTTGGTGGGAGGTTGGGGTAGCGAGTTGAGTACACGAGTACTGGTACTATGTGTAAAGAAGGGAGTTGCTGTTGAAGCTGATGTCAGTGCACTTGTGTGTGTTTGCGCGCGCGCGATGTACTGTTTCTTGAGTTTTATGTTTATTTCTGATTGGGATGGACAAGTGTGTCAAAACGCGACCCCAAAATACTTGACCCAGAGATTTTGTGTTTGTGCAATTCACACGTAGGCAATGTATATATTAGTAACATTTGTTATGGAGTGAGTTCTCATCTTGAGGGAGCAGCACTGTCGGTAGTCACCTTAATGTGACACGTGACACGACACCTCAACCAGCTACATGAGGTTTGCTTTTAATCAGGAAAACTGATTGAGGTTGGGAAAAACTTTGGGTCTGAAGAGTTTAAAAAATGGCGGTTGCAGCAGTTGCGATGTACCAAAGCATCCGGGAGGAAGAGAGGGAGGGGATGATGACGTGTGTTGGGAGAGAAACTAACCTACACTTCCCTCCTCCCCGTCCACCCACACAGTGTGGTTTCAGTTGGTGCGGGTGCTGGTGACCTTTGGCCTGGCGGTCCTCGTGCTGAGCGCGAGTCTGGAGGTGTACTGTGACGTCATCTGTCGTCTGCCCACCGCCCCCGCCGACAACGCCGGTGTGGAGCTGCTTGCCTCCCTTGGTGGTGAGTGGAGAGTGAGTGCCACTCACGCCAGATAGCGCGTGCTTGTTAAGGTGGTGCGCTAACATTCAGGTTTACAATATGACAGCTCTTCTTCTTTAGTGATGTAGTACAAGTTAGCACGTGGTGTGAGTTAGTACACGTTAGCATGTGGTATTAGTACAAGTTAGCATGTGGTATGAGTTAGTACAACTTCTGGTATTATCTTCGGGATTAAATTAAATTTAAAAAAAATTTATAGCGCATTTCCTGGCTTGACACATGTTTTCATTATTTAATGTTGTACAAAGCAATCTGACAAACCTCTCTCCACATGTATACGAACATAAGACTGGCGACTACTCACGAGCCCTCAGAAGTGTCCACCCGTATGTCCGCAGGTTTGGTGGGTCTGGCAGGAGTTGTCTTGTTTGCGACGGAGGTCATGACCTATCCTCCAGGACTAGGCCCCTACCGGTCCTGTCGCATCCCCCTCTTCTGGGCCTGGGGACTGCAGGCTGCGGGCTCACTCCTCGCCCTCCTCAGCGCCGCTGCCATGGGCTGCAGTCGAGAGAAGAACAGTCGGATTGTGTCGGCGATGACCAAGCTGATGGTCATTCGCCACAAGATGGCGTCTGAAGGTGTCGGCTCCTACCACGACCTCGACATGGCTGTGCGAGTAACTCCCGTTGTCCCCAACCAGTGGGACTCGCACGTGTGACATCATCAAACTCCTTTTTTCTTTCTTTGTGATTTGCTTGCCAAGGGAGGAAGTGCGTGCAGAGATGGCGGCCGACTGACGTTTGTAGAGACTTACGGCAACTAACTGCTTAAGTCACCATCGGCACCAGACATTTAAAATATCATCTACAAGATCTGTATGCAGGACAGGGGTGGCACAACACTCCTCACTGACACACTGCAACTATGTGTTGTCGGTTCGGTTCCAGTACACCCAAGAACTGGGACAAATCACAGAATTAGGACAAGTTTGCGGCGATTTTTAAAATTGTATTAGCGTTAAACTATGATTTATATGTTCACTAAAATGTAATGTTTTGTAGGTTACCTCATGTGTGGAAGTTCATTTGTCTCTTCATCCATTTAAACTTTTCGTCTGACTTGAACCTCTCACAGTTTGTATGGGCGTGTGTGGAGGGAGAAACGAAATATTAACGTAGCCCAGCCACCAAACCTACAGATCCCAGCATTTTGTAGTGATTGAGTAATAAATGGCCCTCATTTAATAATCGAGTGTACTAATTATATTTCGTGTGCATGCAGCAGCTTGGATGTGGGATTGCCTCGTGCTTGGATGCACTGGACATGCTCTGGTGATCACAGGCTACCTCCTGTCGCGCTCCCCTAAACAAACATGGTCTGACCAGATGCAGCTCGTTTCTAAGCCACATTCCTCTTTAAATAAAATGTCATGTTCAGTCTGTTTCACACGCCAAGTTGCAAACATTTGACAAGCATTCTGTAGTCAGTGTACGCTAGTCTGTGTCGGGGAAAAGTGAGTGCAACTGATGCATGTCCGTGTGTGTTTATTTACGATGTCTCGAAGGCCACTACAACCACCCACACGGCAGTCTTGATGCCAAGATTCTCGAAACACCGACTGCTTCACGCTGTTTGCCATGTGCTTGAAATCACTTGTACAGGTCGCCATGACTGCCGATGACATTTGGCCAGGGCTCCTCCATAAACGCCGCTTATTATCCAAGTGTCAGAAGAATACCAGCAGCACCAGAATACCTCTCCCTCCCTCCAGCATCATCAACCAGCAGCCTCCCCACCACCACCACCACCACACCTCCTCGTGTACACTGCACCCACAGTTCAGTCTGTAGCCCGCCTCTCGTGCGGCATGTAGGATGTAGCGGTGCCGGGGGGATGGAGTGAAACTTTCACAGCCTCCCAGATAGAAGCATCATGGCCGCCGGCGGGTGTCGGTGGCTTCACAGACATGTTGTGTTCAAGTGTGCAACAGCAGGGTTGTTGCTGTCTGCTGCTGTCTTCCTTCTTGGATTCTCGCTGCCACACTGGCACCCAGCCGCGGGACTGTGGTCGGCCTGTGGAAACACGGAGTGTGCCGCCTCTCTCTCAGGTACAGGCGGTGACCAATCCATTCAGTAAATTAATCGAATGCATCTCTGGGATTAATGCTAATATTTCACCATGAACAAAGCATTTTAAAGGGTTTTGCCACTCTCTCAGTCAAAAATATGTCTTCATGTAGCTCCATTATAAAACATCATCGCAAATGTTGAGTATTTAAGTGTTGAGAAGTTCACATTTAGTTTCTCTACTTAGATATTGAAGAATTTCCTTCTGCTCAGTTCACTCAAATCTTCACTTCCACAGTACCTTGGCTTGGTGCCGTACAGGGCCTGCTGTGCCTGTCGCTGCTAGGCTACATCCTGTGTATCAGTGCTGAAATATACCAAGACCTTTTAAAAGTTCCACCTGCACCAGACAATAATGCCGTTGAAGCTCTGGCGTTGTGTACAGGTATTTATCCTCCCCAAATAAGAAAATAAATAAATAGAAGAGGAACAAGCATGCAACTTTTATCCCCGCAAAAAGTGTTTGGGTTTTTTTTTTAAACAGAAACGCCTGATTCAACACCCATGCAGTAAACTGAACAATGATTTGAATTTTAAAAAAGCCTATTTATATGAATTCTCATTAACATAATTAAACACTTGATTATCCCATGAGTTACTTGCCTAACACTCTTTTAAGAGTTTTAATGAATAATGGCTACAAGCAATGCATTTTTAGAAAAAAAAGATGAAGTTTACATGAAAGATGTAACTGAAAAATGACCTTTCAGCTTATTAACAAATCTGGCATGTTAATGACTTATTGTTCTTACGTTACTTCCTACCATTTTTGTACCTTGTTTTTGTTTTGAGAAAGTCTGACAAATATTTGTTTGAAGGTGTTACAGGTCTAATAGGGGCTATCCTGTTTGCAAGCAAAGCTGTCGATTCGCATGCAGCGCATCTTGGGTGGAGCTTCTGGCTAGTGATGTCTTCCTCCATTCTAGTGCTCATCTCTGCCATGGTCATTGCTCTCAGCCGCAAGTTCCATGCACAGAACATCTCTCAGCCACCCAGAACTATTATGACACCTGTGTCTTCTGTACTGGTTCCAGACTTCCAGCCTACTGGCATTCTAGCTCCAACTATAGGAAGAAGCAAGCAGGCTTCTCACAAGCTGGGTCTAAGCATGGACATTCCACCCCCTCCATACGCACTGCCACCACCCTACCCTTATACCCTTGTACAGTTTGTACCCCCACAGATTGTTTATCCCCTGCCACAAATCACTGCACCTGTAGAACCTAAACTGTCAACATAAAATATTCCTGAAAGTTAGTTCCTTATCTGTGGAGGTGGAATTGGTGTTTTACGCTGTGCCAGCAACTGAGGCTATATTACGGCGTGGCAGCCAGCCCTGTAAACTTATGTCTGGTCATCAGCAGTCAGACAAACACAAACTGCTGGATGTGTTTCTATCAACTTTTCAACATCCACAAGTTGCCCAGATCCAAAACAACTTTCTTTTAGACATATTTACATTTTGTAAACTTTTCTTGAGTAAAACCAACAGTTTTGTTTAACCTATGCAAATAGCCATGTTTACTCAACAACAAAAAATGTTCATGGATGCAAAAGCTAGAACAATTAAAGTATTTGTGAGAATTGAAGTGAGAAATACACAAAATAGCACTTAGCAATATCTACTTGTTATATCCAGGGATAATATACTGAGGCTCTACTCAGTCTTTTGTGGGTACATTTTGAGAAATAATGACCAAAACTAAATTTAAAGAAACTGATACCTTAAAAAATTTCTGTTGCAAGTGTCAATCCATTTTGCAGGTTGGTATGTGTTTTACTTTTTGCGTAGATGAACTCTTTATCTGATTTAGAGATCAGTGGAGTACAAGGGAGGTCGGACAAATCAAAGACTACACCTGTGAAAAATGGATGTTGATACACACTTGTGCAAATTAATTGAAACAAACTCCATTAGGTCATTTTTTAATGTTTACTTGTTTTATTAAACTATGTACATATTTTAGCTGTGTTTGTTTTTAATTCCATGACAAGATGTTTGTAATATGATGCCAAAACTTTCATGGATGATGTGATAATGTTGATGTTTTATGTCTTAATATTGTTTTTACAAATGATTGTTTTTGTTTTCCGGGTTTGTTTCAATTAATTTGCAAAACTTTAATGTACCTCCACACTATATTAATGAACCAAGTCCTCACAAACTTCCACTAAGCATCCTCATTCCTGTGGGAACACACACATGCACACAGGTAGGCATATGCACGCACATGCAAACACAAGAACAAACCACTTTGACTGAAGTTTTTTTATTCAGTTTACTTCATGGGTTGGCACTTACATAAATAAATTTAAGCTTTTTAATTAAAGAAACTACATTTGCTCTGATTTTGATTAAACGGGTTTCACAATGATTCAGAGAATTGATCCCATTGACAAAAAATTTAAAAATTAATACAGGCGTGAAGTATTATTCTAACAAGAACAAAAAATGGATGCTATATATTTAAAATGAAAACATACATATCTCTCAAACAGGCATCTCTAAACTCCTAATGTTATAGGGCAAAAATGAGGCTGCTCCTGAAATGTTTTGTTTTCTTCTCTGCAGAATGTTTTGCTTATCCGAGAAACATCATTGTTTTTATTAGTATTTGCATGCCAAGAGAATAGCAACTAATTGGAACCTACTTCCAGCTAACAACAAACATGCACTAAATTTTGAATAGATTTAATAACTCTCTGGGAGACAATCACAAATTTATACAACTATAATACAAGTTATACAACTCTGACGAAAAATAAAGGCTGAAACCTAAAATCTTGTTTGACTCACACATTATGGCAGCAAAGCACGTGTACCTGACATAAATGCAATAAACACATGTGCGCCTCAACACTATGCCAGACGTCAACTCCTGGCTTTGAAGACATCACACACCAACCAATCTCTATACAAGACCCTACACATTGTTAGACATTGGCATTCATTATCACCGCTAGCCTTGTTTGCCACAGCATTGAAATGTGAAAAGAACTCAAAGATGCCATCGCCACAGACCACGACTTTGTCTTACTGTTTATGATGACTGCCCACCCACACAATTGGACTGATACTGCATATCGACAGAACATCCCTTGTCGCATGCATCACTCCAAACACTTCTATCACATCTTGAGAGTTAAAGGCCTGCATCTGTTGGCTCTAAAAGGTAGGAAATGTTCTTATTCTCCCTCCTCTCCACTACACCTTAGTGTTTTTAATAAACGGTCTGTCTCACCCTTCCAACAAGCACAAAAAGAAGTAACACCATCCTAACATTTATTGCACCTTTCTTTTGTGTCTATCGTAAGGATTTCTGGACGGTTTTTTAAAAAAAAAATTGTGTCATCTAATTTGTCAATATTTAGCAACTGGGTCTTGCATATTTTGTGTACATAATCATCTTTAATGTCTTACATTTTGTAACATGGTTTTAAATGATTAACAATAGTTTTTCGCAAAAAGGAAAAGAACGAACCAGCGTGTATATGTTTATCCTTATGCTACCTCTGAGAGGGGTAGAGAAATCTGTATATGGATTATGCTTTAACAATCCTGTTGGGTAAATCACTTATGTCCTATGCACAATGGTGATTGAATATGTTTTGCGTTATCTACTTCACCAAACCCTTCTTTATTTTACATGGCAGAAATGTGCATCACCCTGCAAAATGATGAAGGGAGATTTGGCCCTCTAACAATCATGCTAAATGACCAAAGAACCTATTAAAGGCTCTTGGATTTGACATCTGAAAGAAATAGAAAAGAAAGGAACTGTAATTTCTCTGTGGGAAAAGGTGAAAGATAAGCTTCCAAGAATTGCCAAATGGGATGGTGGGTTCAACCAGTTTCCATTACAAAATTGCAAAGGAGTGAATTCGAGGTAAATGGGATTTTGCACCCTCTCTCTCTCTGTGACTTTACAGCTCCCTGTAAAGATGTCGAGTTAAAACAGCTCATGGAATGCACCATAATCATTAGGAGGGTACTGTAGAAAAATTTTTTTGCATGCTGGCGAGCGTAGGTCTGTCTCGAGGAGACACATGAAAGTTGCTTGCTGGACTTGAATGCATAGTGTATTGGAAGTCTACTCCAGCATGAGACTTAGATTATAAGATGCATGCAAAGAAGTGATTTGTTAACATTGGATTGTGAACCGTCAACACTGAACTGTGAATATCGTATGATGAACTGTTAACATTGGATTACTGTGAGCATTTATGACGCGAACATCGAGGAGAGAAAGTTTTAAGATTAGGTTTGGACCTAACTGTAAACCATTTCTGTATGTATGTACTGTTTTATTATATTCTTTTCATTCATATATATATTGATCTACTTTACTCATTTGGTGAATGGACATGCAGTGATTGCGCTGTAATTAGGTGTGGTCGAATGTTTGTCAAGAGTTATCCATTGAGCGACAGAACACACCAACCTTTACTTTCAAGGCGTATACAGTAAGATCATTTTATTCATGTTTCAGTTATGACATTTTTGTTGGGATGGTTGCATATAGGCAATATGCATAATATTGTATAAGTACTGTTTGACCATTTTCTCTATAGAATGTTTTTGGGTCATTCACACCTTTCTTTAATTGGACACATGCACAATGTTTTGTGCAGATGGCCAGAAAATTGCCATGCGACTCACCAAAAAACTTCGTCTGAACACCACTAATCTACAGGCTGTTGGCAACAAGCTACGAGAGAAGGGCATCAATATATTATTTGCACAGCCTGCAGACCCTAAGTCTGCAATATATGAAAATAACAATCATAACTTGTGTAGAGAGAAAGTCCAAGCTGCCAATTCTGTTGCCAAATGCTGCCATGCAGAAGAAGAAGAGAAATGTATCATCGAAGATATAGACCTGCTGCAACAGTGGCTGATGCATCATAACATCTCACCAGTGCAGTAATTGATTAATCACACTCCATATCATCGTGGACTAAATCATGTTAAGTCACTCAGCAAGATGATAGTGGAAGACATGTAGCAACCCATTCAAGTAAAACATAAACTGTTACAGAAACTGCAACAATATCGCAACAGGGGCCTGGTCGGGAAGATTCCTCTCCAGAAGAGCTCACGACGCAGACTGGTGAAAGCCCTAAGGAAGCCAGCTCACCGACTCATCTTCTGACGACCAAGGCAAGAACCAGGATAGGGACCTGGAACATCAGAACCCTCTATGAAAGTGGCAAATCAGCTCAAGTGGCGAGGGAAATGAGAAGATACAATATCACGGTCCTCGGTTTAAGTGAAACCAGATGGAATGGAAGTGGCCAGACCAGACTAACATCAAGAGAAACCATCATTTACTCTGGCCACAAAGACCTGGAACACGACCATACCCAGGGAGTAGCACTGCTGGTGTCAACAGAGGCAACAAAGGCGCTGAGGGCCTGGGAACCAGTCTCACCACGGCTCATGTCAGCAAGATTCAATGCTAAAGGAAGGAAGACCACCATCATCCAATGCTATGCACCAACTAATGATGCACCAACTAATGCCGCAGATGAAGAGGAAAAAGAATTCTATAACTCCTTGCAGTCTCTTCTTGACCGCACACCAAGAAGAGATCTGAAGATCATTATGGGAGACTTAAATGCCAAAGTGGGAGGTGACAACACCAACAGGGAGCTCATCATGGGAAGACATGGCGTCGGCACCTGCAATGAAATCAGGGAGCTCTTCATAGATTTCTGCGCTTTCAATGACCATGTCATTGGTGGGACTGTATTCCCACACAAGAATATACACAAAACACTCGATATCATCGTGGACTAAATCATGTTAAGTCACTCAGCAAGATGATAGTGGAAGACATGTTACATTGTCAGGGACGTGTGTTGTGTACATGTATTGTGTCAGGGACGAGAGTTGTTTCCCTTGGTCACGGGGATAGCGAGTGAGTCTGAGAGAGGTGACTGGCCCGTGTTAGAATGCAAACCAGTGAGTAAAGTTCACCCCAAGCTAAGGCTTCGAGAACAGTGTATGAGCATTCCCAACGAAACCGCCTAGTCGAATGGTCTTGCTGTACGTGTGGTTACAGGGACCGGGAATGAGTGGTTTAAGTTCCTTGCCTAGTCAAGGTAACAGATTAATTGTTGCAGAAGTTCTGAATTTTGATTGAGGATGTAAAGAGATGTGTTTCTAAATGATTTATATAAATGATTTAATTTTCTAGAGTAAATATATTTTTCACTTAAAGTTTTGGCACAATATGTAGTAGGATATAAATTCAGTACATTCATTAACCCACCGAGTTACAGGAACTTGTGGTGAGAGAACTTACGGTGACCAGGAGTAGTGGAGCGAGTGGCTTGCCAAGACAAGGAACTTATGAGAGGACTCCTGAGAGAACCTACGAGAGAGAGAGATAACCTCTGCGAGAACTTAGGAGGGAGAGAACGTAGAAGGAATCCGACGGCAACGTGAGCTGGTGCAGAATCCTTTGGGAGGGTGTGTTCCCAAGGAAGCCGCCGAGACGCGGGAAGTTTTGGTGTACGAGTCGGAAGCGACCGCGACCCCCCATGTTGGGGAGTATGTGTTCTCCAGTGGATAGCCTAGTGTGAGCTGGCTACGGAGATTCCGTGGGAATATGTGTTTTCATGTGTGAGTCAACCTGTACGCTCGCAGTGGACTGCGAGGGAGCACTGGGATTCTATTGGAATAGGTGTTGTGTGTGTAAGTGAGTCTGTACGCTCGCCGTGGACAGTGAAGGAGCGTTCGTGCCCCAGGGATCGGACTTTTATGTCGCGGAAGAGACGTGAGTAAACCAGTAACTGTAAGTGTATAAGCTTTATATACAATATTCTGAGAAACTATGTGCACTCGAGACTTATTTCCAAAGTGGCGCTTGTATTGTTATAACACCGCGGGAATTGGACAGGCACGGTGGACTACCACCGTTGAGAGAGGACAGTATGCCGAATGACATGTGTATTGGATAGTTAGTGAATGTTTATGCTCTGTGGTTTTGTTTCAATTGTTTTTGGGTCTACCAGACCTTTGACCCACTTTCCCCGAGAGAGAGGATAAGTAAGGGCTTTTTTTTTCCAGTAAAGTACACGAGAAGCCCATTGGCAGATCGTTGTGTTTTGTGTTGTGTGAACGCGCGTGATGTCAGTGTGTGACGTGGTTGTGACAACATTTGCTTCAGGGCACTTTTTGCCATCACCCTGGATTTCAGAAAATTAACTTTGACTGCTCCATTGGCAGTTTACTGTCGGCAGCTAAAGATCAACCGACATTTCTTCTGGATTGTTTTAATGATGTAATAGATATGTTTAGTGACATTGACACAGACGATGAAGATTCTGATGGGGATGGTAATTAAGTAAACATTCCGTATTACCCACATGTCTCCTGTATTCAGGGTGGAGCATTGGCATCATTCACTAAAATGCACCATTGTTTTTATCTTACAGGAATTTATCAATATTGTAGTTTTAATTATTCACTGTTAGTACACATCTTGTGTCATTAATTCAACCTGTACCTTTGCTTACTTGGCACTTTTGCAGTGTTAGTAGATATACCAGATATGACTGAAGACAGCAGCCACAAAAAGAGAAAGATTTGTGAAGCTGAAGTGTGGCAGGTAATACTTGATGAAATGGTTGAAGTTAGAATAGAAAGTTTTAGTCCTGCAGGAAATCAGTGTTCTTTTTGCAGTAGTGAAGTTGAAGACATTATATGGTGTCCTGATTGTGGACCAAATAGTCTCTACTGTATGAACTGCAAAGAAAACATTCACCATGTGGTGCAGTATCACCAATCTTTTATCTGGAAAAATGTTACTTTAAATTTCTGTATATATATTAAATAAATAAGTTGGCATTGCAGATTGCAACAAAATGTCCGAACTCTATTTTCTTCATCCTCCTAGTCCTCGTTCCTATGTCAAGGCTGTGGTGAATGTACTGACTGGGATGACTTTTAGAAGCATGTCCTAATCTGGACGACTTAGAAACACAAAGAAAATTTTTAAATTAGCTATGACATTATAGATTTCAACATGACCTTGGAGGGAAAAAAAATTCTTAAATGTTTCAGATCTAATGTTTTAGAATTTTGAAATGACTTTTTTCTCGTCTTTTTTCAAAATAGGGATGGAAAAGGAAACAGGCAAAAGGCACTCCAAATGTAAGTCCCTCATGTTTCTTCTGATTTTATTTACCCTGTAAAACGTGACTGCTGTGTTCACTTTGCATGCTTGGGAGTAGTGTTAGCTCAGGAAAGGCATTTTATGTTGCTTTTGCTTGCTTTTTGACAGTTTTATTTGGTTAGTCTTATTTTCTACTAAACTTGTCTTCAATAAATCATTGGTGTGTTATATGGGTATTCTTATACTAGTAAGTTGAAATATGCACATGTATAAGAATGTGCTGCACCCAATTGCCAGAAAAAGGTGGGGAAAGATTCGACATTGTCTTTTCATCACTTTTCTAAAGACGAGGCCTTAAAAAAAGAGTGGGTCGTACGAATTAAAAGGCTTGATCCCAAAACAAAAAAAGCTTTGGGAGCCCAGAGAGTGGGACAAGCTATGCTCCAAGCATTTTGTTGACGAGTGTTTTACTAGTCGGACCCGAATGTCCAAACAGCTAGGTTTGGCCGTCAAGGCACAGCTTCTGCCAGATGCAATTCCGACAGTTTTTCAACACAACGAAATTGCTCGAAAAAGAAAGAATGATCTATCTGACAGACGAGTTTCACTTGCCAAACGACTACAGCATAAACAGGTCAGTGTCAGTGCTACTGTTACTGTGTTTACAATATGCACTATTTATTATTGTTAGATAACATTACAATTTACATATATAAAAAACTCTATATACATAATAATAAACGTGTTATGTGGTACTTATAACAAACGTGTTTCAATAGGTAAAAATTCATAGTACATGTATAATATGTGAAAAATGTCAGCATCACACTGCAAGTGTAAAAGAAATGGTTGTTGACATCCTGGCACTTGTTACATTATTTTTTAAAATCATTGTTTGCTTTTTATAAAATAAAATTTTTTTTAAATTCATATTTTTTTAAAGACAGCCTATTTATTTATGAAATCTAAAAACAATAAAATACATGTGAAAGGTATTTCCTACATAATGAGTTTATCACCAATAGTAGTGAAATCTGTGTGCAGTATAATGCAGAAGTTAGAATTGATATTTAAACATTTGAAAATTAGAGTAATATTAATGATTGTGTTTTATGTTGGATAC
Organism: Pomacea canaliculata; assembly: GCF_003073045.1. Lineage (NCBI taxonomy): Eukaryota > Metazoa > Mollusca > Gastropoda > Architaenioglossa > Ampullariidae > Pomacea > Pomacea canaliculata. The sequence goes on along the minus strand of NC_037590.1, from coordinate 43,206,922 downwards.
AGTAGAGAATTAAAAATAATAATTCTTCCTTCAGACAATCAACATGATACTGACATCGAAAAATAATGGAGAGCCAAGTGCAGTGAAGGTCAGTCAGCGGGATGAAAAAAACAGCTCATCAGAAGACTGTTGCTTTCAGGTAGGGCAAAATGTTTCCTATCTTATTATGCCAATCTGCCCATTTTTGTCTCACAAAATAGACCTGTCAAGAAAGAGTGTCTACTCTTTTCGATTGTAATGGTACTTTCATCCTACTGAAATGGATACAAATATGTTACAAAGGATCATGATTTATGTGTGCAATTTATTTTAGAAAAGTGCTTCTTTTAATCTCAGCATGAAGCACCTGGTCCCTCAGACGATGATTTACGAAACACAGTTGAAGTACCTACCACATCAAAAAGACACTGGTGTTCAAGTACAACCGGTAAGTAATAATTTCTCTATGAAATGTTAAAAGATATGAACTGCAATGATAAAAAATAATTGAGGTTTTTTTAGGTTTAGAGCTTGATCACATGGTATAATTATATGTTTTATCATTGTTTTACTGTTTTGTGGAATGGTTATTTTATTAAAATTTTACATTCAGACTATGACTATGACAAGTCAGTCACAACAAACAGTTCAACTGTGCTTACATAAAGAGGTGCAGACAGACCCAGACCCCATCTCTGATCCAGAAAGGTAATTGCCACTTTTCAGCTCTTTTTTCTCTAAAATTGGAATGAGGTTCCCCAAACTGTGGCAGATATTTACTTCTTCTAAGGATATTCAAAGCCAAGAGTATGTGAGGCACTAAATACATAGATATATAAATAATTTTATATGGCTTTGTAAAATTTCATGTGGATCATTTTTGTTCATAATGAAATGAAAAAGAAGGAAATTATGTCTGTAACTGTCTGCTAGGTGTGATCCTGATATCGATACGGATAAGGAGTCAGAAAATGAAAATGACACCTCAGAGTGGAATGAACCAGCAGTCAAGGAACACTGGTAAATATACTTTATATTGCTGTTACTAAAAAACAGTCAGTACAGGGACTCGCTTGTTTGATATTTTATATTAGAAACATGCTAGCACAAGAATTTTAACTTATATTTAGCTATAAAAATTATGTATGGTTTTAAATAATTATTTCAGTCTAGATATGTATGTGTCTCTAGGAATACTCTCACAAATCAACTGGACATAAATCCCTTCCTCGAAAGGAAATTTATTGTCTACGAAAAGAAGTTGGAGGAGCTGCTGAGTGTCTGCAGGCAGTGCAGTAACCCCTCAACTATCACACAAGTAAAGAAGAGTGTGGCACAGGAGTCAAAATTATAACCACATGCCAAAACAGCTCCTGTGGCCATCATTATTCCTGGACATCACAGCCATACTCTTTCAAGCTTCCCCTGGGCAACCTCGTCTTGGCAGCAGCAGCCTTTTTCACAGCCTGCTCACCAACACGGCTGATTACTGCCTTTAAGCATGCAAACATTGCATGCTTTACCATCCAAACTTTTTTTAGTATCCAGACATCTTACTTCCTCCCTGCTATCCGCAATGTATGGCACAGATCCCAGGAGAGACTATTAGCAGCCAGGAGAGGAAAAAGTATAAAGGTGGCAGGGGATGGGAGGTGTGATTCACCTGGCCATTGTACCAAATATGGTAGTTACACCTTTAATTAGTCAAATTGTAGTTTTCACAGTGTATGAGATAATAACAGATTGGAAAATAATACTGTGCACGAAAGTACAAGAAAACTAAGAAATGTTGATTTAAGAGTGCTTGTCAATTTTTATAGTTATTAATAAATGTGATACATGCTACACTGTTATAGGAAGACATAACATTGTAGCAGCAAATTTCTGTAGCTGCGAATCAGAAGGGGTCACTCTGATACGACAGGGTCTGTGGCCACCACCACCATCGAATCCAAAGACAGCCTTCAGCATTGAATTGATGGAAACATGTAGAGTGCTGTAACTGGAAGGACATGTATCCCTCCAAAAATTCTGTAACGCTTTGACCATGAGGATAAATTTTATGCCCAACCTAAGGAACAGCACAAACCTGTACGGTACAATTGTACAATACATTTGGTAAACATTGGACTTCAATTATTGGTCACATGTCTGAAAATTTCCCCTAACATTTAACACTGTATTACTTTGTGTTACTGTAATGCAAACAAAACAGGTGTGGAGCGGGTGTGCAGTTTCAGGAATCAGGGAGCATGCAGGCGGAACGGGCTTCTGTGGCTTTTAGCCCTTCACCTCATTCTTCAAGCATGTGGCCACAGCCTGCTGCTTCTCAACCTGTGAGCACACAGCCACAGCCTGCTGCTTCTTAATCAGCAAGCATTCAGGATGTAGCTAAAACTGTTTTCTCGCAGCTCAGTCAGAATATCACAACTCACTTTCCAACACTGGAGACTATGGCACCCCAGATGATGTCAACTGAGAAATACACCAAAATGATATCTACACTAGACAAGGAATTTGCTCGTTTTGCAGACTTCCACAAACTTACTGCTGCGTTTGATATCTTGTCATCCCCGTTTACAACTGACTTCGAAAAGGTGACGGATGCTCTACAGCTGGAATTGATTGACCTGCAGTGTGACTCTACCCTCAAAAAGAGAAATTCCAATCTGAAAGCATTGACAAATTTTATGTGTCACTGAATGAGTACAAGTTTGCCTACCTGAGAAAGATGGCCATGAAACTACTTGTTTTGTTCGGGTCTACAAACATTTGTGAGCAAACATTTTCGACCATGAACATTAGCAAGACCAATCTGCGTTCCGATATAACTGATGTTCACGTGCAGTCGTTACTGAGGATTTCTATGTCCGACATGCAGAGTTCAAGCAATTTGTTGACAACTTTGATCAGCCGCAGCTGTCTCATTGACTTCAGCAGCTATTGAAGTACATTACGTTAACATCATTAAATACTGTTTTCGGTCTCTATGCTTTAAAATTAAAGTTTACATTAAACACAATTTATTCCTTGAATAGGTATAGATCAATATGTGATTAAGGTATTGATCCAGTAATCTGGCTCGCCAAGGACTTCATTTCCTCATATCCAGCCCTGCCGACCGAAGAAGTTGCCCACCCTGATGTAATAGATATGTTTAGTGACATTGACACAGACGATGAAGATTCTGATGGGGATGGTAATTAAGTGAACATTCCGTGTTACCCACATGTCTCCTGTATTCAGGGTGGAGCACTGGCAACACTCACTAAAATGCACCATTGTTTTTATCTTACAGGAATTTATCAATATTGTAGTTTTAATTATTCAGTTAGTACACATCTTGTGTCATTAATTCAACTTGTACCTTTGCTTACTTGGCACTTTTGAAGTGTTAGTAGATATACCAGATATGACTGAAGACAGCAGCCACAAAAAGAGAAAGATTTGTGAAGCTGAAGTGTGGCAGGTAATACTTGATGAAATGGTTGAAGTCAGAATAGAAAGTTTTAGTCCTGCAGGAAATCAGTGTTCTTTTTGCAGTAGTGAAGTCGAAGACATTATATGGTGTCCTGATTGTGGACCAAATAGTCTCTACTGTATGAACTGCAACGAAAACATTCACTATGTGGTGCAGTATCACCAATCTTTTATCTCGAAAAATGTAAGTACTGAATGAATGTCTTTGTAAGTATACATTTTTTTATTATTAGCATATTAACTTGAGATCTAAAGATTGACGTTTCAAATAATATTACAATTAGAAATTTTAGTGTCATCAGTTCCCATGGTAAGGCAATCAGAAGGATGAATGCATATTTATTAGTGCTATCCTGGTGCATTTGTAAGTTGTGTTTATTTTATGTGCTGTTTATGTGGGATTTTTACAGGATGTCTCCCTCTTTGTGCCTGTCTTTCGAGAGGCTTCCCTTGCACAATGGCATGTCTGTGATACAAAATATTGTAGAAAAATAACAGAACACAATAAACTGTTAATGCACTGGAAAGGTCCGTTTGCAGTGCGAGAAGTCAAGGGCCTGAACGACTATGTCATGCTTATAAAAGGAAAAAACTAAGGTGTTCCACGCCAATCTTCTCAAGCGGAGTAGGAAGGGTATGTTACGAATTTAATGTTTTGCCTGTGCGAGGCCGCCGGCGAAGGTCTGTGACAGTCGTCATCCTCCTTAAATTCAAGCGCACTGCAGTCGCATAAGAATAAGGAATGAAAAAGAAAACTGGAAAAAAAACCAAAAAAAAACCACTCGAAACAGTCAGGTTCCAAAAATACCAAAAGCAACAGGATTGAACCAAATACCCAGACCAAAGACTCCTTGCCGGGAACAAGTCATGACAAGGAAAACGTGATGAACAATGCAGATAGAGAATTTCAACGCCAGGATGATTCTAATACCGCTTATGTATTTTGTGATGAAACTTCGTCATCAGAAGAAGTTGAAGCAGATCCCACCAAACTAGCAACAACGCCGGACTACCGGCCCTCTACATTAGCATCTAGAGGAATCCATGGAAACAAGAGCGGAGGTCCCATGTTTTCTGGAAGAGTGGTGTAACGTACACAGATGAGTGAACATTGACGCGACAGTGGTCGAATATTTGGGGAATTTAGTACTCTTCGTGAGTTAGAAGTACGAAGCACAAGTTAGCCTGTGTGGCTGTTAGCCTGTTATGTTGTTTCAGCGTTTGAGTGGTCGAAACACTGACACAACGCGTAGTGTATAATACAGTGCGAACTGCTGTATATTTATTAGTGCTATCCTGGTGCATTTGTAAGTTGTGTTTATTTTATGTGCTGTTTATGTGGGATTTTTACAGGATGTCTCGGACTCCCTCTTTGTGCCTGTCTTTCGAGAGGCTTCCCTTGCACAATGGCAAGTCTGTGATACAATATATTGTAGAAAAATAACAGTTTTTGATGCGTTAGGTCAGCAAATATGTGGTATGACGGTGATGTATATGTATTAATATTAGTATTGTTAAAACAATAATTTTAAACACATTTCAGCATTTGAACTATTTGCGATATAATGCAAATTTCTTTTTCCAATTACTTAAGTTTTATGATAGTTAATAGCCACATTTTGATAGTTATATCAATAAATAAGAATGGTGAGTTGTTTGTGAATACCTTGTGTTTAATTCACATAGGTAGATATGGTTGACCCAATGCCTTTCCCCATAAAGTGCTATTAATTAGCATTAGTCAAATTGTAGTTTTCACAGTGTATGAGATAATAACAGATTGGAAAATAATACTGTGCACGAAAGTACAAGAAAACTAAGAAATGTTGATTTAAGAGTGCTTGTCAATTTTTATAGTTATTAATAAATGTGATACATGCTACACTGTTATAGGAAGACATAACATTGAAGCAGCAAATTTCTGTAGCTGCGAATCAGAAGGGGTCACTCTGATACGACAGGGTCTGTGGCCACCACCACCATCGAATCCAAAGACAGCCTTCAGCATTGAATTGATGGAAACATGTAGAGTGCTGTAACTGGAAGGACATGTATCCCTCCAAAAATTCTGTAACGCTTTGACCATGAGGATAAATTTTATGCCCAACCTAAGGAACAGCACAAACCTGTACAATTGTACAATACACTTGGTAAACATTGGACTTTAATCATTGGTCACATGTCTGAAAATTTCCCCTAACATTTAACACTGTATTACTTTAGGGCCGGGCACACGAGAAACAAAATCAGCCCGGCAAACTTGTTGCTCGCGAACAGCGGTATGCCGGGCATGCCCGCCAGCTGTCTCACAATCCGGTTTGTGGGGGACCGCTGGTCACACGGACGAACAATGTTTCAGACACGCTGTGTAAAAGTAGCAAGAGTAGCGTCCCTTGTTCACTACAATGTCGGACACAATGGATTTCGCTATGCTACTATTGTATTGTAAAATAAAGGAAAAGAAACGAAAGGCGAGACAAAGAAAGTGGTGGGTCAGACCTTGGATTCAGCGAAGGATGGGCATGGTGCTTACCATGCTCTGATGCAGGAGATGGCCGCTGAAGACGGGGGATCATACCGCAATTTTGTGCGGATGGATCGTCATCATTTTGAATTGCTGCTCACACGAATTACACCGCACATCAAAAGACAGGACAGCAATATGCGTGAATGCATATCGCCTGGAGAAAGGTTTGCTGTGACTTTAAGGTTTTTAGCCACAGGTGAGATATTTTCACCTAATATTTATCTAAAATATAGATTATATATCTGTCAGATGAAGTATTCCTGCATGTTTATATTGAACAGTACAAAGCCCTGACAAAAGATAGTAAGTAAATTTTGTGCTACATAGTGTATAATACATTATAATGAATTAACAACACATTACAAAAATATAGTTATAACACAATTATGTAATATTTTAGATGGAAATGTCCTAATGTTTGTGCTTTACCCACTTCTTTTCAGGAGACAGCTACCATTCCTTATCATTTTTATATCGGCTTGGACGAACAACAGTGGGAAAGATTATCCCTGAAACCTGCAAAGCGATAACTGCTGCGCTTAAAGATCAATACTTGAAGGTAGGTAATGATTGCAACAGGTTTTTACTGAACAGCAGCAAGTGAACATGTTGATACAAATTTGACAGTTATACTTTCTTTCCTTCAATCTCACAAGTACTAATACTAGTTTTATCTGTAAAAGAGTGGTCGAAACACTGACACAACGCGTAGTGTATAATACAGTGTGAACTGCTGTATGAAGTATTTGTAGCGGGGGCGCTGTTTAGGCCTAGTCACTCCACCCCTCATCCCCTTCCACCCCACGCGTGGTCGCACGAGGCAGGGCAGCAACTGCGGGTGACGTAGAACCCAAGCTGCCCTGAACAAAAAGCGGGCGTAAGGCCGCGCACACACAGTCAAACAGAGAGAGAGAGACACCCCGAGAACCTTGAGACTGAGTTAGCGGGAAGTACCTTAGTACTGCAAGGCACTCTGGTCCACTGGAAATAGCGGCTCGCGACCTCAGTCTCTTTTCTCTCGTCCCCACCCCAGGAAGTTGAGTTAACGAGAAGTACCTCGGTGCCGCAAGGTGCTGTGGTCCGCTGGAAATAGCGGCTCGAGACACTCAGCTTCTTTTCCCACCCCTGAGCTAGCGAGAAGTACCTCGGTGCCGCAAGGCGCTGTGGTCCGCTGGAAATAGTGGCTCGCATCACTCAGCGTCCCACCCCACAGAGTTAGGTAGGTTTGGCTAGGTAGGGTTAGGATTAGGGTTAAGTTTGGTAGTTGTTTTGTTGGTAGATGTATATATTCTGTAAATAAATCTATGTCTTAAACTTTAGCACTTGTGTGAGCGTGTAGTGTCAGCGAGTGATAGTCTGTGTACTGTCCCTGTGTATGTAGTCGTGACACAGCAGCAGAAGAGAACACACGAGAAGGTCCAGCGAAACTGACACACCGACTGAAAAGACACTTTACGTGTAGTCAGTAGGTAAAGCAGGGTCTTTTGTGGGCTCCTAGGTCGGCTGTAGCTCAGGTGCGCATGGAAATAGGTATAGAAGAGAAAGAACACAACGCGAGGCACGTAAGAACTAGGCGACGCACCCGACTAACGAGAGCCAGAATTTTTGTAGACAGGTAAATTCTCCTAGGGAACTCCCGTCCTCTTCCCTGGACCGACAAAAGAGGAACGGGCTGATTTGGCGCTAGGGTGTTAGCGATAGGGTGCCGGTCAGTCCGGTTACAAATTTATGGTGCCGTGACCCGGATCCTTTTCAATCGAGCGTGTCAGCCCCGGTCTTCTCTGTGTTCGCTGGACGGTGGGCTGCTGTGTCACATTCCTGTAGAGGTAGGAGAGTTTTCTTTTCATCATGTTTTTAACGGTTGCTTTGTGTGCGCTGGTGTTTGCGCTAGGTGTGTGTATAGGTATCCTTGTGCTTAAAGGCCGAAGTTTTGTGTCCGGAGGAAAGACAGTGGTATCGCCCGTGCGAGGGAAGGTAGGAGTACACGTGGTGGTGTACCAGCCAATAGTCAGCACCGCATGTACTCCTACCTTCCCTCGCACGGGCGAAACCATTTGAAAACACGCCCATTTCGACTTCGGCCTTTAAGAAGGAAAGCTGGTTTCCTCAGAAAGTGACTAAGAGCAGTAAGGAGAAACATAGGACTAGGAGTCAAAGGTTCCCCAGGCCTAGTGCACGTAGAAATAGCAGCAGCAGTAGTGACGAAGGTTCGTTCAGCAGTTGTTATAGCCAGTGTTCTAGTTCCAGGAGTAGGAACAGAAGTGTTGCTAACAGCACATTTCTAAATCGTACTTTCCCAGGTAGTAGGAAGGAAAGAATACCAGAAGTGTTCACAGGCACAAAAGGCGACTTTAAAGATTGGCTCCGCCATTTTGAAACAGCCGCTAGATGGAACGACTGGGATTACGCAGAGAAGGGAGTGAACTTAGCCATGTGCCTGCGAGGTAATGCCCAACAGGTTCTAGGAGAGCTGAGTGTAGGAGAACTAGAGGACTTTGATGCTATAAAGCAGGGGTGTCAAACACCCGGCCCGCGGGCCACATCCGGCCCGCCAGGAAATTTTACCTGGCCCGCGAATGAATTTTAGTAAATCATTGTTAAAGGCCCGGCTACAAGTAGAAGGCAAACAACAGAAAAGTTCCCGTCGAGAACAGCAAGCGATGGGATGAGTTTACTGTTTGGTGAAGTTTGTACAGACCACCAACAGTGCACTGGTCAAGTTACCACCGCTCCTGTTGATGACCTGAAGGGAGGGTCAAGGCGGGGCCCATAAATCTGACCTTTGACACGGGACACCCTGCCCTGAACACGGGCCGCGGGTCGAAGATTTTTAGTACCTGTTAACTTCCCTGAATCGGTCCGAGATCAAAGGGTGACTATTGGAAACCCACGTGTATGATGAGGCAGCTCAGCCTCAGACTAGTAGAAACTAGTCACTTTCTGACTCTGCGGGCTGGCGAGCGGAAGTCGTCTCGATGAGAAGTTGTGAGAAGCAAACTTGTGGAGATCAAGTTGGTGGGAGTATAGCTTCTCCAAGGACTTTTATATATCTACCATCTGGAATTATATGTGCGAACTGTGCATTAGTGCATGATACGTGTCAGCTGTGAATTATACACGTGGACTGTGGATGATAAGTGCCAACTGTGGAATACTGACTGTCCAGTTCCTGCGTCGTCAAGAGTAAATGACTGCCGCCAAAGATATATCAGTGTCCGACTATAAACAGCAAGCCACGGTGTAGAAATAATTGCTGCTTGTGTATTGATGATTTGTGTCTTTTTTGCCTAATTATATCTTCTTTTACATACATATACTGATGCAATAACATCACATGTCATAGCAAACAGTACAGAGCAGAGCAGAGCACGCGATTGTTTATTAGAATTAATTGAAAGCTGTGTGTAGTGTGCGAACTTAACGCTAGTCCTATGTACTGGTGCGCCATCTGTCGGGGAACAAAGGCAGATGATCAGAGCTAAGCACGTGTTGTGACTTTTCTAAAGACTTTTATTTAATGTTAATTTACTTAATAAAGATCGAGAACATTACACTGTGTATTGAAGGGATATTTGTAATTTCAATAGCAATCAAATTTCAAATTAAAGCTAGCCGTTAAAATGGCTAAGAGAAAAGCTGATTTTGAAAACAGAGTCTTTCAAAGCCAATGGGAGGCTGACTACATGTTTACTAATATCAGCGATAAACCAGTGTCTACTTTGTGGAGATACAATAGCTGTGACCAAAGAATATAATCTGAGACGGCATTACGAGACTAAACATCAGGACAAGTTGAAAAGCCTGAATGCAGAACAGAAGCTAAAGAAAGTGTAATGAGTGACTGAAGGCAAAGTACGACTCTGTGGGGCTGCACAGTTCACTCATTCCCTCCCACAAACGATGCCCCACCTTCGTCTACATGCGGCTCGAATCTTGAGCATGTTTGGCAGCACATATTTGTGTGAGCAACTTTTCTCTGTGATGAAGATCAACAAAACATCACACAGGAGTCGTCTTACTGATGTACACTTGCAGTCCATCCTGAGAATCTCCACCACACAGAAACTTACTCCAAACATAAACAAACTTGGTGTCAAGAAAAGATGTCAAATGTCCACTTCTGACAAAATAAATTAAAAAGAAAAACTGCAAAGCCTTGGTTTGTATGATTTTGTTTACACAAAATTAATAACAAAAAGTTCATCTTTTTTAGTGTTCAATAAAAAGTTTTCGGACATAAATAATAACCTTTGGCCCGCCACCTTGTGTGTGATGTGAGATTTGGCCCGCTGGGTAATTGAGTTTGACACCCCTGCTATAAAGGCAGCTTTAGAGCGCAGGTTCGACCCTGTAGAGAGAGAAAGTCTAAAGCGTGTTGAGTTCAGGTCTAGGTTCAAAAAGAAAGGTGAGAGTGTCACAGAGTATGGTTTCGTGTTGAATCGTCTTGCTGCTAGTGCGTACCCCAACATGCCATCAGAAGCTAGAGAAATCATAGTTATTGACCCTTTTGTAAGTGGACTTCCGTCCAAGGACTTGAGGAGGCATGTTCAGTTTAATCACCCCTCGTCCATTCACGAAGCTGTGGCCCTGGCTAGCGAATTCGAGTCGTTTGATGAGAAGTTCGAGAGTAGGAAGCCTGAGAATGAAGAAGCTGTCAGGAGCATTGGTAAAGACACGTCAGAACACGAACTTCTTAAGGCATTCCAAAACCTTAGCAAGCTAGTGTGTAGCACGTTGGAGCAGTTGTCAGAGAAGGTGGTAGACAAGAAGAATAGAGGAAAGGACAGGAGTGGTCCTGTGACCTGTTATAGGTGTGGCAAGGAGGGTCACATTTCGCGGCATTGTCCAGACCCGGTGACCCGGGCTCACAATGAAAACGCGCGAGGTGTTTCGGAAAACTAGGAAGGGTTAAGAGTAGAGTCCCGACCTTGACCCGTGGAGGAGGGACAAGTGTCGGCTTGAAACTTGCAGACACGGACCGGAGGAATGTGTTCGTACCTGCAAGCAAGAAAGAGAAAGGGATAGAGGTCCCTAGATGTCAGGTTGATGTAGAGGGAGAAGATTTGTTAGTCCCTGTTACAAACATTAAAGAAGTAGAAGCAGAAGCTAGCGGCAATGCTTGGTCTGCTGATGTTGAGGTAGAGAGGAAGGAAGATGGGTTGACCAGAAAAACCAGAATGTGTTGCAGAAGGGAAGAGAGTATGCAGTGTTGTGAGAAGCGAAGCAGGGTACTGACTCGTGCGTGTGGACAGGGTTTGACCGATCAGGTTACAGCTAGCGACATGCAGAGGAACTCTGACCTAGGGCTGTGTCCTAGGGAGGTGACGCGTGTTGTGCCTGACGGTGACGGTCCGAGAGACGCGGCGAGCAGAAAAGTTGGCACGGAGGTCACGCGAAGCGAGCGGGCAGCACCCGCGAGTGATGGTACCTCCGCTGACCGGCCCAAGGGTAGCATGGAGTATAACATGTCTGGCACGTCTCTAGAGGGTAGAGAGATGGAGGAACAGTGTGAACAGAAGGAGGCTGAAGCTAATGAGGTAGTTAGCGAGGGCAGTTCTGTGTGTGTTCCTGGTGTGCCAGAATGTAATCCCTGTGTGTTAGAGGAACAGTGTGAGCAGAAAGAAACTGAAACTAATGAAGCAGTTAGTGACAGTAGTTCTTTATGTGTTCCTGATGAGCCAGTGTGTAGTTCCTGTGTGATAGAGGAACACTGTAGACTAGAGGATAGCAACACCCCTCATGTATGTCATCCTTCCCCCCACCTAATCACTTCACTTCACAGAAGGGAAAAGTGTGTCAAGCCTGTTCGAAGGGCTGGGCAGTCAGGTGTTGGTGAACGCAGAACCAACCACGAGTGGAACGCGAAGCCGCCACCAACCCCCGAGTGTCCTGCGAGGTTACCAAGAACGCCACCACGCGCCAGCCTGCGAAGCCGCTGAGACCAAAGGCAAGGCGCGTGCTGCACGACTTCTGCACGTGACGGTGACCACCGGGTGGCCAACTACAAGTGGTGCAAGTATTCTACGGACGCTGGAGAAGATTCTACAGTTGCTGAAGATGCTTTGCCAACGTTTGAGACGATTTTTGTCAAGATGAAGAGACTTATGAACTGCACAGGAGAGTGAACAGAACTGTGAAATGACTTACTTGCGCATTTGGACTGGAGAAACTGATTTGTGACTGAAATATTTTAACATGTTTTGACTTTAAGAAATGTTTTGAAATGTTTAGATTAGATCTGTTTTGGACTAATGTACTTGGTAGCGAGTACATTAGGTCTGAGGACAGGGGAGTGTAGCGGGGCGCTGTTTAGGCCTAGTATCTCCACCCCTCATCCCCTTCCACCACACGCGTGGTCGCGCGAGCGGCGCGCAGCGCGAGGCAGGGCAGCAACTGCGGGTGACGTAGAACCCAAGCTGCCCTGAACAAAAAGCGGGCGTAAGGCCGCGCACACACAGTCAGACAGAGAGAGAGACACCCCGAGAACCTTGAGACTGAGTTAGCGAGAAGTACCTTAGTACCGCAAGGCGCTCTGGTCCGCTGGAAATAGCGGCTCGCGACCTCAGTCTCTTTTCTCTCGTCCCCACCCCAGGAAGTTGAGTTAACGAGAAGTACCTCGGTGCCGCAAGGTGCTGTGGTCCGCTGGAAATAGCGGCTCGCGACACTCAGCTTCTTTTCCCACCCCTGAGCTAGCGAGAAGTACCTCGGTGCCGCAAGGCGCTGTGGTCCGCTGGAAATAGCGGCTCGCATCACTCAGCGTCCCACCCCACAGAGTTAGGCGGTAGGTTTGGCTAGGTAGGGTTAGGATTAGGGTTAAGTTTGGTAGTTGTTTTGTTGGTAGATGTATATATTCTGTAAATAAATCTATGTCTTAAACTTTAGCACTTGTGTGAGCGTGTAGTGTCAGCGAGTGATAGTCTGTGTACTGTCCCTGTGTATGTAGTCGTGACACAGCAGCAGAAGAGAACACACGAGAAGGTCCGGCGAAACTGACACACCGACTGAAAAGACACTTTACGTGTAGTCAGTAGGTAAAGCAGGGTCTTTTGTGGGCTCCTAGGTCGGCTGTAGCTCGGGTGCGCATGGAAATAGGTATAGAAGAGAAAGAACACAACGCGAGGCACGTAAGAACTAGGCGACGCACCCGACTAACGAGAGCCAGAATTTTTGTAGACAGGAAAATTCTCCTAGGGAACTCCCGTCCTCTTCCATGGACCGACAAAAGAGGAACGGGCTGATTTGGCGCTAGGGTGTTAGCGATAGGGTGCCGGTCAGTCCGGTTACATATTAAATAAAGGTTTGTTTTTCGTTCACACGGTGACTGGAGTGACTTTTGCTACCGGAAAGTTGATATCGCAGATTCTAGATTTTCTTTTAACGAGCCAAGTTACCGACAGATGGAGATCGATGAAACAGAATCTTCAACTAACCTATTCTCTTCCTCATCCTTTAGGTCATGCTCTACAGAAAGGAAAAACCCATCAGAAACGAACCAAGGCATACACAGAGAAAGAAACTTCACTTTTCCCGGTGGCGTGGTAGCGAATGGAGGTCCGTCTGGTGTAAGACGTAAAAAAAGGTCCGAGGGACTTGAAATATTATTGTATCTGGATGTAAGGAATTTATTGGTGAATCGTGAACTGTAACTGATGGACGTATGACCAGTGGAATTTATTAGTGAAAGTGTGAACTTTGGCTGGTGAACTTGTAAACCTTGGAACTATCACCTTGATGACCAGTGAGGAGAAGAAGAGCCGGAAAGCTAAGCTTTAAGATAAGATCTGAATGATACTTATAACTATTCCTTTACGTATATATGTATGCACTTTTTGTTTAAGTATATTCTGTTGATTCATACTAAAGTTTCTATATTTAAGGAATGTGTTGTAATTAAGTGTGTGGGCGCATGCCAGCAGAATGAATGAACGAGATAGCCATTGCGCACAGGACCCACATTACGTTCATTACAGGATGATAGAAACAATTAGTTTGTTCCCCTTTTTACTTTCTGTTATTGTTACTGCTGTTTTAAAGAAAAAATGTTAAATGAAGTAAACATTTTCATTCTACATTCTTGATAGCACGATTTTTGTGCTTGTTATGGGCCTATAATTTTTTTTTTAAATGGGAAAAAGAGCAGCAAATGAAACAAATATGGCAGCACATTAGCAGATGAGAGTTTTAGATGAACAGGCGGTTGCCATGACTACCAGCATAGTCAACACTGCACATGCATCTCGCTTTCTAACCCTAACCCACCCCAACCTAAAATAGCCTTAGAACAGTGCAAAGTCTTGAAAGGGGGTGGGCATTCAAGTCTGTTGTGTTAGATGTGGTGTTTGACACAGTATTACGTGCCAGATCCTGTGATACCACCCTCTCCCTTAACTGTGGAGAGGAACAAACCTGAAGAATAATAGTAAGACCCTTTGACCCAACAGTCTGGCATTAAAAAATCCAAGTAGGCAATCCTGTGGTTCAAAACAGGCAACCTTCAACTGAGTTTCAGAAAACCCTAAGCATGTTTTATATGACAAACAAAGAATGTAGGGTGCTAACTTTAATTATTAGCAGAAAACACCCCACACTGAAATATTCATAAGAGTTAAAAATATATATATAATGCTGAAACAACAACAAAAAAAGCTAACAGATTTTGGCTTAAAAATAAATAATAGAAAATACATCAAGAGTCACCAACACTTTTTCAATTTACTTTGTCTGAAGGCAACGACTGAGCAAATGGGCAGGTCAATTTGTTGAGACATCCTTTGCACTTAGGGGTTACTGGCTGACAGATCTGTTGTCCAAAACCAACCAGCAGATGATTGATGTCTTGCCAACATTCTCTGAAAAATGTCCATGGGCACAAAGTGTCACAAAGGGGGAACAAATAAAACATGCTTTTAATCATTAACTGACTGAAGTATAAAACAAAACAAGTTTCATAAATCAGAGTAAATTCAGTGATAGTGGCATGATTTGACCTAGAAAATCAAAGAAACTATGTATCCCATAATGCAAGATCATTTAAATCAAGCTGAGCAGGATAAAAGTAAAGAAAAACAGAAGCAAAGAATGCTTATAGCTTGGAAAATCATTTATATCTTATCTCGATACACACACAAAATTGCTGATAGTATGAGATTTAGATAACATGCACATACTGGCACTTTTCACAAATATTCACATGCTATAGTTTACAGTGAGAAGAGAAATCCAGGGCCTCTGCTTATGCAAAAAATTGCGTACAGTACGCATTAAAAGTTCGGAGGACCCCTTCAATTTTCGTCAATGGGGCCCCCTCCAAATTTGGGCGAAGAACAGGGACCCCTTAAAAATCTGAAGGGGTCCCTGGGACCCCAAAGAATTTAGCCTTAGCAGAAGCCCTGGAAATCTTTTTAGAACTGCAGCTGGGGATGTTTTAAAAACTACATAAATGTTATTCATATTTTTTTGTTCAAAACTAGTAGATGATAGATTCAGAAATCATGTATCACATGCTCACAATGCCTCTAACATCTGAAAGGTTAGGAGAAAAAAATAGACTCAGTATATTAAAAAGATATACCTTGGCAACCAATCTTCAAGTGCCTTCCTAGTTTCTTCAGGGTGCTTAGTTTGCACCCACCCTAAACGGTTTGATATGCGATGCACATGTGTATCAACACCGATTCCTGTGATTTCATTCCATGCACATTTCATAATCAGATGTGCCATCTTAGGTCCAATTCCAGGTAGTGCACAGAGCTTTGTCACAGTATCTGGAATGTCACCATTGTATTCCTTCTGCAAGATGGCTGTAGTCTTCTTTATGTACTGAACTTTTTTCTGCATAAGACATGACGTGGAAAATTACAAGTACTGATGTTTTTGAAGACTTATTTACACCATGGTTACAAAAATTGAAAGTTTCTTAATACAGAATACAAGAACTGCTGTATTAATATTTTACAACAGCCTACCACTCCATCAGCAAAATACATAAAATAATTACTGTTGCTCCACCCACAAGTATCGGAAGTTGTGTTGCTTGTATGTGCTTAACTTCACTGTTTGGGGATATACTACAAGTGATGTCCATTCGCTTAACTGGTTGAAAGTGATTGCTATTGATCTGTACTTTGTGTGCATTTACCACTCATCTACATTGTTTGATTGTTGTCTGCACCAGACCGTTTTTATCTACACATCATCTCAAGGTGACTTCCCACCATCGATTGCCTGCATTATTTATCTTGCCATAATGGTTTTTTCCTGGTGCAGTTTACCGGTGAGGTCACACTTAATCCTCCCTGCTCTATGATCATGTAGATCCTAGCTACCTAGATATCTACAATAATTTTCCAGTTATATCTTGATCTGCTTTCATTACAGATTAATGACTTTGCCAATCTGATCGACAGATCTGTAAGTCTTGCACATCTCAATGTGTGAAAAGTTGTTGCAACTTACACTACCACATTTGCATACATCTACTTCCGTTGTATTTTCTACTAAACATTATCACAGTGTTTTGACAATTTTATTTCACTAAAATTAAAGCGTTTGTTTTTGGGCCGCGTCATAAAACAGTTTAACATTTAGAAATTATTGTATCACTGGATTTGCATTGTTTCTCTTTCAACAGCTTCTCAACTCAGTTTGGTTTTTCAAATAGGCTTTCTGCAGCAAATGAGTACCAACAAAAATCTTTCTACACATTAGATCCAGTCTATGACCCGGATCTGTGGTATGGAGAGGAACATTTACAACCTGTATTAAATTTTCTAATGAACTGTGCACACTGGGAGAAGTTTCTGGCTACACATCTTTCCCTACACATCTCATATGGCATTCTGTTATGGTACAGGTGTATGCGTGTCTTTTTTTCTTCAAAGCCCCACAAGCCTGCCCATGGAATGGGATATGGCACTATACAAATTCACAGTATTATTATGACTGCCATGTTCTCTGCTGATCAAAGAAGAAATGATGTTGACTGCTTCACAGTGGCTGCTAGAGAGTTCACCAACACTGGCAGTTATTCCTGTGATGATTAATTCTTGTACCTTAGTCTTAATCACTCCCAAGCAGATGTCACTGTGTTCCATGAACATAATTGCCAGAATGATTTTATTTGTGAGGATGCTCTCATCTGGACTGTTGACGTGCATGCCAACTGGTGATACTTTTTGGTCTGGCCTTAAAACCTATCAGTTTTTGAAATAACTACTGTAATTGGTCTACCCTGGCAGCTCCTTTCTTTACCATACACCTATCTCTGCATTCCTTTATATTTTTGACACTGTTAAGTGTGCATATGTGTATATCCTGCATGATTATGTCTGTCTCATGCAAGTGTCAGCAGACTGCCATAAACCCTCAAACTGAACCTAAGCTTTGACATAATACCTTTCTGTCTTGAGACACATAAGAATTATTTTGCTTAAAGGCCGAAGTCGAAATGGGCGTGTTTTCAAATGGTTTCGCCCGTGCGAGGGAAGGTAGGAGTACACGGGGTCAGTACCAGCGGTCAGTCTTCCCTAATTGCTACCCTGGCCCCGAGGCAAAGTGGAGATCGCAAGCGATAAACCGAGCCTAAAACGTCTTTCTCAGCCGAGTACTTGGTTTTCGGCGGTTAGAAAGCTGGAGTGAAACGGTTTGCAACTGAACATACTGTCAGGGTTAGGACCGACAATTGAATGTATTCTCCATGAAATAAAAATAAAAATAAGGGAGAAAGAGATGAACAGCGGAAATGACACAAACACAAAGACAACCGCATTTTAAATCCTCAGCTCAGCGACAAGACAGCAGGTCAGAGATCATGTGTACTGGTGTATAGATCATTGCGATGGCGACCCTGTGAGACTTAGGCACTTGTTGGATGGATGTATTACACATTTCCAAAACATCCATGACAAGTGTAACCTAGCCTCACCTTGCAGGCAATCGCTATATATACCATCCCTAATAGTGCTGACTGATCCTGCTGCTGTCAAGCTGCTGAGCGACTTTCTACACGGCCATGTTTTGTATAAACATCCTGAGGATTACGTGCTGTCTAGGGACACATTTTATGTTGAAAGTTTTAATAATATATGTCTGATGTATCTGCCTAAGCGTGTTCATATTAAAAACACGATGCACTATGACATGCGCATGGGCCTCGCTGTTTTAGACTGGAATGAACATGTTGATAGAGACTCTACTTCAAATTACAACAAAGCAAGTGTACAGCACAATCGGAGACAGCTTGGACAACGCACTTTAAAAAAGAAAACTTATAATTTAGTAGAGGATATCTGGAGATGTGTCGTTGAGCAATACAAATTCGATTCCGAACATGAGGAAAATATATTAATTGAAACAGACAGTAGTTCTGATGAAGATTTGGAAATTAATAATATAATTTAAATAACAAATTGATTAATGAGATAATAATTTACCATCAATGTTTGTACTTTCAAAACTGAATTGCTGTTACCACGGTACAGCTCCACACCGATAAATGTATTGTCTATATAGACATGTTCCTTCCAGTCTAAAACTGCAAGACCCACTCGTATGTTACAGCTGATTTTTATCTTGTTCACTTTACATGTTTGTTATTCTGTGATATCCATTGAAGGATCAGTAATAGTGTTAAATTCTGTGCTTCCATTGTTATACTGGTGATTTTGCTTTGTTATGTATCAATCTGTATGACAGTGCCTCCAGCCACTGATTTTGTTTGAAAATTCAGTTGTTTTTATGTTCGTGTCATTTTCGCTGTTCATTCTTCTCTTCTTTGTATATTCTAGTTTTGTTTGTTGGTGGAGAATACATTCAGTCCTAACCCTCTGACAGTGTGTTCAGTTGGAAACCGTTTCACTTCAGCTTTCTAACCGCCAACACCAAGTACTCGGCTGAGAAAGACGTTTTAGGCTCGGTTTATCGCTTGCGATCTCCACTTTGCCTCGGGGCCAGGGTAGCAATTAGGGAAGACTGACCGCTGGTACTGACCCCGTGTACTCCAACACCAAGTACTCGGCTCAGAAAGACATTGCATTGCCTTAGCCTGTGACAGTAGGTTCACATAGAAGCCGTTTCGCCTCAGCGCTCAGACCCTGCGGCAAGTACAATGGTCGGGTAAGGAAGACGTTTTATGGCCAGGCTACTCGGCGGTGTCTCTGATCTCTACCCCGCCTTTGTCCAGGTACAGTAGTAATTTGAGACGACTGGACACAAATAGCACCGCGTGTACTCCTACCTTCCCTCGCACGGGCGATACCACTGTCTTTCCTCCGGACACAAAACTTCGGCCTTTAAAGCATAAATGAGATATATCTTGCATTTCATAAATTTAGCTGATTTAATAAGAAAGGGTGAGCCAGCATATTAAAATAGTATGACTCTGATATGTGAATTGCATATAAAAGAGCCTGTAATAATAGTTACACACAAGATATTGTGATTATGCATGCTGGATTAATCTCATGAATGTATCACTGGAATATTTAGCCCAACAAGAACTCTGGCAACTTGCTAAAGGCATTAAAATATCAAATAATTTTGAAACAGCCTTTTTTAAAAAGAAAATTTTTTTTAAAATTTATTTTTCCAAAATTCATAACCTTCTTTAACATTAACCTAGAAACTTGATTTTGAAAGCATTCAAAACCAGGAAATCCTTATTTTTAAAGAGATTGTGAAATTTTAACTTTAGTCTACACACCCAATAATAAAAAAATGTTTTATGTACTTGTCCTAGTCTTATACTTACCCTCCAAAACCCAACTGGACAGATAATCTCGCCAAGGGCATTATCAGAAGTCTTCAGAATGTTTTCCATAGTGCAACCATGGACTTGAAGACGCTTCAATGCCGCAGATGTCACTTCATCCTTGGTCTGACTTGATAGCATCAATGAAAGTAATACTTGATACCTATATGTCTGATAGAGAAACAATAAATGTACATACTAAAATCATAAATATTACGAAGAAGTACAAGTGGTTTGCAGAATAGAACGAAAGTGGCGTGGTGAGGTCTTACAGCAGTTTGGAAATTTTGGAAAAAACCACAGATCACAGTCACATGGAACTTAGTTGATCAATCTAAGCAAGCAGAGGGGCACAAAAATAAACAGGCTTGCAAAATAGTTAATGCAAATACAGATTTTTTTAAAAAAATCAATGTTATTATGAAAAAAAAATTTCAAATACTCAGTTTACCTCAGGCGAAGCTTGCTTGTCACTAATAACGTCGCACCCCATTGAATCAACGGGAGCGTCCCTGTGTCGGCGCATCTCTTTAATATTTGCTAGCTGCTCTTTCCATATTGACGGCTCTTTAGTTTTGGTCGTAGAAGACTCTTGGACTGTACTCTTTCCGTGAGTCTTAACTTTTAAGATTTGTTCATAGCTGCTGTGATTATTGTCAACCATTTGTTTCTTTCTCTTGGGAGCAACATGAGTCTTCAGATTTGCACTGCCACTTTCCACATGTTCGCCTTGCCTTTTTTTGACAGATTTTGTAGTGAAAGTGCATTCTCTTAGTTTTTGGCGTGTAAAGTACTTCGACTGAGACATTTAAACAGCATGCATACAGTTCTTTACAAACGATCTACAGGCACGAAGCACTCAGGAGTTAACCACGTGCGATATCCATTTGCCTTACTTGGCGGGAGCTGCACCCAGAGGAAGCTAACTCTTGATTTAAGTCACATAATAAATTATTTAAGATTTTTCCAAAATAATAATTTAATAAATTGAATTTATGTTCAACTATCCATATATCTTTAAAAAGTGGCATATTTTGATGCAGGGTTTAGCCTAACTGTGGTAAGTGCTGTAAGGTCAAGGTAACAAATGATAGCAAGTGATAAAACTAGTCCTTAATCCAAAACTAGAGTTAAAACGGAGAACCATGAGCTCCATGACAATACCAGAGACGAAGGGCCCCATGATACTACTTGCAGGCAATTCACATCCAGAGCTTGGTCAGCTTGTTGCAAAGTAGGGATTATTTTAATATTAAGTCTTGAAATTCCCCTCCATGCCTTCGCTGGCTTGTGCATTGTAGGCGATGCTCATCGCTGTCTCCCGGACAAAGTAGTACAAAACATGAACGCTATCAATTTAAGGTGGAAATTTATGTAAATGCTGTACTTTTGTCGCTAACAAAGAAAAGAGGAGAAAATCGTTGTTGTGCTTAAAAGACTAAAAAGTCCATCCATTCTCTGGCAAATGTTCTTTTGTGCTGTGGATGTGGCAGTATTGAACACATCTACATTTAGGCTCGTGATATTGTCAACACATGCACCTGTTCCAAATTAAAATTTTCTCAGAAGAGCGTTAGAAAAATTGCTTTGAATTTAACAGCATCTCTTAAACTACTGTGTCATAAAATAGGATGAAAGCAATCACATCACAAATTTTTATGCTTTTAGAGGGAATTTAATTGTATTAGAAATTTTATTTACTTTCATAATTTTTAACTTAAAGACAGGAATAGGGAGATTGTGTTAAGAGAGACATTTGTTGAAAACTATTCATGTCATTGAGGAACCCATTACATTCTTTTATATCCCTGTGCATACACAGGTATGTGTGCACCTATTTCCATTCCAAGGCAACATTGATCAGTAATGCCAGTGTATTTAACAAAGTGGGTGGTGGGGGGAGGTTTTAAGTACAGAATGACTGTACCATCTTTCTGTTCATTGTCTATAGTAAAGCATTGGGGATAAAAATGTCAGCAAACACTTCTTCTCATCCCCTTTGTTTGGAATTCTCTGCCCCTTTCTCTTTGAACTCTGCTTTTGAAGCTTTGAAATCCATCCTCAAAACCCATCTCTTTAAGAAATATCTTGCTTGATCAAACATGTGTCTCTGCTAACTCTTTAAGAAATTGTTTATTTTCATCCATGCACATTTTATGTTTACCCTGTTTACTGATGCTTGTAAAGTTGACTGTTGGCTGTCTGTAGTTTTTCACATGCAGCATGTTGAGGATGCACCCACTTGTTAAAGTGGGCTTTACATATTTAGCTATTGTATACCATGGAGGTTACTTTTTCATTTTACCATCTGATGAAAAAAATAGTACTTACAGTTTTCGTTTATCTTCACCAGCAGTAAATGTAGATTTAGAAGTTTGAGGCTTTTTACTTGATCAGTTTACATTACTGGTCACTTTTCTTTCTCAGCAAACTAGACATCAAGCTTGCAGATGTTTCTATCTACCACAAGCCAAACAGAGGTATATAAACAGAATTTATGCATTTTAAAACTGTGTAAATATTCATAGTGCTACTGTCTTGAGTTGGGGTTTGTTGTTTTTGCTTGACAGAACCAGACCAGTTAAAGAGAGATATCCTATTTTGCTTTTACAACATGCAGTATACATTTACATTTAGTAATGTTACTGTTAATGATCAGAACTGTCTGTATTGTAATCACTATGTTGGTTTTTTTTATTTTTAAGACTCCAGCTTTAAGTATTACTTTTGGAACTTGTTCATTATATATTATTAGATCTATTATAAATGTATATATTATAGCTTTCTATATATATATATAAAATTTTAGTTTTTTTACAATCATGTAATTTTAAGTTGATTTTTGTTCATAGTAGTTGAATAACCATAGTAGAGCCAACTGCAGTTGTAGCCCAGTGGTCTGATTGGATCAATCCGTATGTTTCCTTTGTAGATACCCGTGATTACATTTTATTATATAACTTACTTTCTCATCATTTTATTACTCGTTATCATTCTATATATCCAGTTATTGAGGCTGACTTGTGATATGTAATTTAAAAGAAGGAAAACATTTGTAGCTGTCATGCTAAAACAGCCTTTTTTCTTTTTTTCAGAAACTATTGTTGAAATAAAAGAATCCATTAGAGGGAAAGATATTTATATATTACAAACTGGAACCAAGTAGGTACAACTCATTGCAAAGCAGGGTGTTTTTAATGTTAATTTCTGCTGCACATATAATTTAAAGGTCTAGGTGGTGATTCATTTATTTACCAGGCACATGAGACTTGTATGCACATATTTCTTACTTCTGTTTTGCTTGTTTATGATTTGTAATTTGTCAAGCCATGGCTTAACTGTATCGTTTCTTATTAATGAATAATACTTGTTTAATTAGATACTCACATTTCTTATGCTCTGTTTCGGGAAAACAAATCCTACATTGCTGGTCATACCAAAGCTAATGGTAGCAAGCATATTAAACTGTGTAGCTTAAGTCAGTGTTTCACACTGAAATCTGGATGTTACTGTTATGCTTATATCGACAGACTAACAAAAATTGCTAGGGATAGAAATTTATAATATGACTATTTAAATCCTTCTTTATTTTTTTTTCAAACAGGGATGTCAACAATGATGTCATGGAGTTGCTGATTTGTGCCTATGCTTGTAAAACAAGCTCAGCACGAAATATCATTGGGGTCATTCCATATTTGCCATATTCCAAACAAAGCAAGATGCGCAAAC
Source organism: Pomacea canaliculata (assembly GCF_003073045.1). NCBI lineage: Eukaryota > Metazoa > Mollusca > Gastropoda > Architaenioglossa > Ampullariidae > Pomacea > Pomacea canaliculata. The sequence continues at coordinate 43,183,460 of NC_037590.1, read as the reverse complement.
GTGGGTCAATAGTTTGTAAACTTCTAGCAACCATGATTTCTGAGGCAGGTGTGTATGATATCAACTTCCATCTTTTAGAACTAGAGTTGTTTTGTTAATCAGGTTCATGTGTTTGTTGAAAAAAAGGTATTCACTTTCTCATTCAGCTTAGAAGCAACAGGTCTTCACCACTACATAGCAAACTGTAAACTGTAAAACCATGGATGTCAATCAACAAACTGAAGATGAAGACAGAATTGAAGTCATTCTGTTAGCTTCTGCCAGTGGACTGAAATATGTGCTATCCTCTACTTATACTTTTTCTAGTTTCATTTTCTAGTAAGCATTTCTCTTTCCCAGACTGTCAAAAATCTTAGTGTCATCGCTAACATGTCATTCGTCTTGTGAAATGAATCTCACATTAGTGCTATCTGCAGGTCCATCATCCTTGAGATTTGCAGAATCAATAGTATCTAATTCTTCCTGCCCATTTCTGCCACCAAAATGTTTATGTCTGCTTTTGTGTCTTTTTGTTTCTCTCCCTACTTCTCTCCATCTACTAGACAAGCTTCAGAGAGCTGAGAATAATGCCACTTAATTGTTTTTTTGTTGTTGGCATAAATCAGAGTATTCTGTACCATTCCTCAATGAGCTTCACTAGCTGGCAGTTCAATCTCGCATTGTTTTCAACCTTGCCACAGCTTACTTGTCTGAGCTATTGACACCTTAACATCCAAGTCTTCAGTCTGCTTGTGCTGACCTCTCTGTGCAATGCATCAAACAAGAGATACTTGATAGATGCTTTTTTACCTCCTTCTTGGGCTCCACCATTTGGAATTCTCTGTCCCTTTCTCTTCTTTGTCTATGGTTAAAACTTTTAAATCTGGTCTCAAAACCCATCTTTTTCAGAAATATCTTTTCTAATCTGTTTCTTTATTCCATCATCAGTTCTTTGTTTTCAACCATCCACTTCATTTGCAGACAGTTGTGTTTCTTTGTTGTAAGGGCAACTGTTAATTCATTTGCAGTCCTTCATGCCCAGCATATTGAGCTTTGGAAAAATGTACTCTATAGTTTCAGGGGTTTTTTTTCCTGATTTTGTAGGATTCTTAAAACACACACTCTCTCTTCCCCCCTCCACTCTACATCAGGCAGCTCAGAGAATTTTCTTGAAGGTTAACCTAACTAAAACAAATCTGGCAGTGAAGATAAAATGGAGGAAAAACTGGATGTGGTGAATATGTACATTTATCTTGGGTTTGGATTCTCCAAAAAAAAAACAAAAAAAAAACTAAGAATTAATAATGCAGTCAGTGAAATGATGATTAAAGCTAAGAGGGGTACAACTGAAATTTTGACTACCATGGGAAAGCCAAAATGTTACTCTGCTAGAGTGCTTTTCAAACTCTTTGACACTCGTGCTTCTTAAATCCCAGGGCTAAACCAGATAGCTGCTGTAGACAAAGATTTACCTTTTTGCCAGTAAAAGATTCTTAAGGGTGTCAGTGAGAGCATCCAACAAAGTAATATACAGAGATTTAAGGAGGTTCCCTTTGTATACAACCTTGGCCACTAGATATATTAAATATTGCTTACAGTTACTGAGGCTTCTAATCACATGGTATGCAAAGAAATCATGATATGCTATACCTTCTGGATTCCAGAACTCATGAAACATGGGTTACCAAAATACCTCAAGTATTGTTTGCCATGTGTTTTTGGTATGTCGGGATGTAAATCTGGAAGGGAGAAGGTTTTCCTAAAGAAGTTTAGAGAAAAATGGTGGGAATTTCTGTCAGGAGTGGTATACAAGTTTGAAAATACTTCCCATTCTGGTGTATATAATAGTTCCAAACTCTGCTTGCAACAGAAATTATATATGGCTATTATAAGCAAATTTATATAGAAAGGCCTATGCTATTTTTAGAATTAGTGATTTGGCAATTAATTGCCACAGAAATTGTTTTACTCAGTATGAGGTAGCCTACCATTGCCCAATTTCACATATTTCTTGGAGGATGAAATACATAATTATAACTTGTCTTGTGTAAAGTTGGATTATGTTTACACCTGTTTTAAGATTTATGCCGAAAGATGCACCTTCTTCTGGAGCTATGCTCTTGAAGCAACAAAGAATTCATGACTTACTTTTTATCCATATTTTCTATAGAATTTTCTTCTTGAATTTCTTAACATTACTTTCAAATATGTTCAATTTATTGGAATTTTGTTTTCCTTGAACAGGGTTTAGTCATATCATTACGATGGATTTACATCAGAAAGAGATTCAGGGATTTTTTCATGTCCCTGTTGATAATCTACGAGCATCACCCTTTTTAGTTGACTATATCCAAGAATCAGTAAGTGACTTTTCTATGTTTTATTAGGTCAAAATTAAAAACTGTGAAACTTTGTCTCGAAAGTTCCCATACCAGTAGTTATTCTTTTATAAATTTTAATCTTTTTTTATTTTGAGTGGGAGAATTCTTTACAAGTTTACAATCCTGTTATGTCATGCAGGCCCGTTCTTACCCCCCGCGGGGCCCGAGGCATAGGGTATGTGCGGGGCCCTTGACACCACGATCGCCACGGTTGTTATTTAATGAAATGTGCGGGGCCCTAGGCAGATGCCTCGTCTGCCTGCCCCTAAGCACGGCCCTGATGTCATGATCAGATTAGTTTTATTAAACTGATCTCATACTTTAATTAACCTTTTATTTTTATGCATGGAAATCTAGTATAAATTTTAATTTTTTTAAATTCTTTTCCTTTGGCTTTTATTGCAGTTACCTTTAATTGATGTGCATTACATTGTGTCTTGAGACTATAATCATGTAAAGTTATATCTAAAGACCAGAGGGCTTTGGGCAGTAGATTCAAAGTAGTTTTACATTCTGGGATTTAAGCTTTTAGCTGGAGGAATCTCTAGATTATTTGCCATTTGCTGTTCATTAAACATGAAGATTTCCCCTTTGATGTCGTTTCTTATTTCATAATGGTATCTTGACTTGAAGTCCATAGCTATGGACTCAGACATATATATGCACACAGGTTCCAGATTATAGGAATGCAGTGATCGTGGCCAGAAACCCAAACTCTGTAAAGAGAGCAACTTCCTATTCAGAGAGGCTGCGACTTGGCATTGCTGTGATACATGGAGAAGAACGTATACCAGAGTCAGAGGAGGATGATGGCAGGAACTCGCCACCAACAGTCGTGACTATGGAAGGAAAAGGCAATCCCACAGGGCTGGAGATTTTGCCAAGTAAGGGCTGCACTTTTTAACTGAGAAGATAAAATTGCAATGTTTTTACTTTCTTAATTTTGGATTCATATGTAAAGAAGTCAGTTTGAAAAAGAATCTAGAATCACTTTTTGTTTCCAAGACCATTCTGTTTACATTTATAGCATTGTAGTTCTACTTACCTTTGAATCCTTGTCTTTTTGAGAAATTATTTAGCTTCTTTTTCATACCTTGTGCATAGCTTAAGTTCATATGTAAACTTTCATGTCACTGTTGCCTAATACATTTATTTGGTTTTGGGTTGTAAAAGTTTTAATGCCATGCCACACCATTTGCAAGTTATTAAGTTTAGTTTTGGTTGGCTTTATAATAACTGTTAAATACAATTTGAATGGATCTGTTTGATTATCATTTAAATTTTCAGTTATCAAACCAAAAGAGAAGCCTCCACTTAATGTTGTAGGAGATGTTGGCGGCCGTATTGCAATAATTGTGGTAAGAGTATGCTCCTATTACGTTCAGTGTAAACTCCCTGAAAAACATATTGAACAATATTTTATTATTAGAAGAAGCAGTTTAATCTTTGTGTGAATTTTCTGAAGTGGTATAACGCACTTTTTAAATGGTTTAGTCTACAGCAATATCAACTGTGGTATACATATTGATCAATTGTTTTACCTGGATAGTTCCACTATAAATTTCCAACAAGGTGCAGCAATGGTAAGCTCAGTAAGCACAACCAAGCAAAAGTGAAAACATCAAAGGAAAACTTTCCAAGATAAAGAGTGATTAAGTAGAAAAGAAAAATCTTGTTAGATAAGAGTAGACATTAACTTAGAAATGGAACAGTCATAGAAAAATTTAAAGTATAGAATATACTTTCCTACAGCTAGCTTATAGTTTGTAACTTGAAGTGTCTTCACTCTTCATGCTAGTGATTATTTTAAATCATTGTTATTTTTAGCATGCTCAGATGGTTTGAGAGAAAAAGGATATTTGCTTGTAAATTTTGGGGTAGGGGTGAACTGTAGATTATAAAGAGAAAAAGGGTGATGTTTTGGTACTTCATTTGGAAAAAAATGTTAATTCTTAAAAGAAAACAGCAGCTGTATTATGTATTATGTAGTGCTGTCTGGTTGATCAGCAAATGTCAAACTGACAGGCATCCAAGACTGTATTTCTGATATTAGACTATAGATACCCAAGCAAGTTAAAACTAAATGATTAAAAAACAGAAGCTTTAATTTTTTTCAAAGAAGAGAGCCAGAGTTTACCCTTCACGGGTAGGCAATGCTGATGTTCCTTTTTGTTACTTCAACATGTAACTTAGGTTACATAATGTCTGCTGACACGTCTCTTGATGAACATGTTTCTCACATTTGTTGTGCGGCATACTATGAGCTCCTAAAGATCAGCTCCATTCGCCAGACTCTGTCCATCTCAACCACCAAAACTCGTTTAGTTTTTTTTAACTTGCCAATGTAAACATGTCACACCACTTCTTTGCTCTCCTCATTGGCTACCAGTCAAAGCTAGAATAGACTACAAGCTCTCAACTCTATGCTGTGGATTCTTTGAAGGTTTCTCCCCCAACTACTTTACTGAAATTTTTTCTGTCCACTTTCCTGCTCGAAACCTTCACTCCTCATCAGACTGCTTTCTATCCTTCCCACAAAGATGGTCACATACAGATGACAGATGTTCTCCCTCGGTGCTGCTAAGCAGTGGAACTCTTTTCCACATCACATTCGCCACTTGGACTCCAAGGCTACATTCAAACGCTCTCTGAAAACATATCTGTTTACAAAGTACTATCCCTGAAATACTGTCTTTAACTCTCTTGTAATGTAATACTGTCTGTCATGTTAACCATCAAGTGTGGTTCCAGCTGTTTACACTATACTTCATATCTTCATCCGCTGCTTTACATTCTGTGCCTGTACATATCTTACTATGTTCATTTATCATTACTGGTCTGCGCAGAAAGTGCGATTATTCTTGGTCATGGTGCTGCGCATTACAGATACCCATTATTATTATTACAGGTAAAAGTAGAGTCTTTTTTAAAAGTAATTCAATAACCAAGGCCAAAAAGGAAGAAAGAGAGAGACTTTTGGGTAAGATGAAGAATAGTTAAACTCAGAAACAAATCTTGTCTAGTTTGCAGCAGATGGCATGTTTTTCTATGTAGAAACACGATGGAATGTTTTGGGTGGATATTAAGTTCTTCAGTTTACAAAAATTTGTGGCTCAAATTAATTACGAAAATATATATTTGAAGGTTTGTTGGGCCAGTTTTTCTTCCTTAACATTCATGAAACTAAGAAAAAGCTGAGAGCTGCTTTGTAATAAAATTACAGTCAGGTAGGTTATAAATCTAGTATACCTTTTGAGCTGTGAAGACTTGAAAACGCCCACTTTTTTTCCTGTTTTTCAATAAAGATACTAAACTTTAGAGTTTGTTTTTTCCATTGTTATTTAGTTACTCATTCTGTGAGGCTCAAAATTTAAGCATATGTCTTGGCTACTTCTGTGTTGGTTACAGGTTATGGTTCATTGAATAAAAGATTGTTTCATTTTCCTATTAATACCCCTCTCAGTTAAGATCTGATTTTAGTGAATTTCACCAAGTCTTAATATAGTGTTTTTACTGTATATTTCTTGGAATAGTAAAACCAGAAATAAGAAAAACTTTTTTTAAAGATCAGAATTTGATAACAAGGAGCGTGTCAGTTGTACCCATAGCTTTATGTATTTTCCCACAGGATGACATGATTGATGATGTGGAATCATTTGTAAAAGTGGCAGAGATTTTGAAGGATCGTGGAGCATACAAAGTATTTGTCATGGCCACCCATGGAATTCTGTCTAGCGATGCACCTTCTTTGATTGAGGATTCCTGCATTGATGAAGTTTGTTCTTTAACTTTCTTCCCCATTTAAGAAGTATTTGTTAAAGAACTGATAATGGACCAATGTATCAGCAGTTGTATCACATTTTCTTCCATTTTTATGCATGCATTAATTTTTATAGTGGATCTAATAGTCAATATGAGTACAGATTTCATCGGGCAATTTTTCTTAGAAACTGATGAATTGAGAGTTTTCAGGTATTCTTTCCTGTACTTAAACCTAAAAAAAAAAAATTATTGTTAGTATTGACTGGTGGAAATGATGTGCAGAAATGAGAAGAATATTTGCCATTTTGCTATTCGTTCCCTTGATTTCTGTAAAATTATGACAAACCTTAATTTTGTTGTGGCTACATAGTAAATCTTGTTAGAGTGGAATGAAAAAGCCTTTGTCAGTGGTTAGATGCTGTAGATATTTGCTGACTCTCTAATTAAACTAAAATTGACATTTTAAAAGTAATGCCAATGCCAGTTGTTATTAGTATTTGTTTAAAGGTCAAAGTTGGAGACCTGTTTAGTTCCAGATTCTCTTTTTTTCACTTGGGAACTCACACTAACTGCATCTGGGTATTTGCAAGTTTACAAAAGTCATCATAAGTACTCAAGAATGCTTTTTCTTGTGCAGGTTGTTGTAACTAATACAGTCCCCCATGAAGTGCAGAAAATGCAGTGTCACAAAATCAAGACAGTTGATATCAGCTCATTGCTTGCAGAAGCCATTCGTCGTATCCATTATGGTGAATCCATGTCCTACCTCTTCAGAAACATTGGTATGGATGATTGAGTTTGGTGTCAGTTAGCATGGATGTTTAACCCCATAATCATCGTCAAACATGCAGATGCTCAACATCTTTTTGTTCAGAAAGATTCCTGTCTTTGGAAAGGCTTTCAGAAGGTTAAATGGTATAATTTATCTACAGTTTGAACTTATTGTTTATTGTTGGTAATTGACTTTTTTTTAGTATCCTTTATTTGTCGATCGTCACTTTCTATCTCAATTCTTTTATCTGGCATTTGTTTGAAATAAGATATTTTATACTACTGTTGCATTTATGTGTAAATAGGAGACATGGCTGATGGTAAACAGTTTTCTAATTTTTTTTTCATTTTTGCTATACGTCCTTTCCATCAACATATGAAAAAATGTCTTTGAGACCAGTTTCCAATAATATTATGTCTGTGCATCTTTGTAAAGTACTTTGATGGTGGGGTAAAGCACTGTATAAATATGAAAAACAGTCAAATTGGTTGTCTTATGTGTCAGATATGTTCTTTAATGCATTGAAAGTGTGTCCTTCAAACACGTCACCTGCTTCAAGAAAATAAAATACTGCGCAAATTTGTAGTTGGATCAACACAAAGCATCATTTTTCTGTTTTGGTGATGTAATAAGTTCTGCACAAAATCTCTTAAACTACCTGTGTCATTGAAAAGTTTTGAGGACAAAGCAGCTGGAGATTTGATATCATTGATTTGCATAGTTTGACAAACACATGTATCATGTGTTCTGCTTCTTGCCTAGTTGAATGTACAAACCTCATATTCTGCCTGTTTTTTTAGTTTTCTCATTTTAATTGTTGGTATGACAATTCAGAAACACTGTTTTGTCTTGACACTTTGTAGCAATTGAGAAATAAGGGTTTATTGAACTGCAGTTGAGAACTAGTATTCTATTGAACCACCTTGTGGCAGCTCAAGTGTGTTGTGTCAAATTTAGTTGGCAGCTTTGGCAGCCTTGTAAGAGATGGCACAAATTGTTTGATAAAGCACAGTTAGTTTAAAAATATCTTTGCCATTATTTTCTTGACAAATAAATTGGGAATGAATGACTCATCTTGCCTGATATGAATATGCAATAACAAAGTGTAAACGTGCATTTTGGGCATGTACAAGTACTGATGTCTCAAAGCTTAGTTTGGCTGTTCATTTGGAACATGAGTAGCTTCAGATGTCTTCTCTTTTGTAAAAGTGTTTTCCTTAATAAAAGATTCTAAAGCATTATTATGAGTTATGTCAGTTGGTAACAGATCAGCACAAAATGTTTAATACAATCATGTAATGTTGCAACATCATTTAGAGAACTAAATGTATATAGTTATATAGACATTTTTCTTCCATCGTTACAGATATTCTAGTACTACTGTATGCTATTGCAAAATTAACTAACAGCAAGTTCTTGAAAGATATCAAAGAATGTACCATGAAATTTGCTGCGTATTTTCATTCTGTAAAAATTTTATTACCAGCTCAGGTAGCTTTTGTTTGTTCCAAGTTATGATGGTGGGAGAACCCTTTATTTTTTTGTCATGGAGTAGATTGAGAGTGGTACCCCACCCCCATTACACCTTTATACTCTTTCTTTGGAGTGCTTGTTTTTAACCTTCATTTTCTTTTTATATTAGTCCCAAATGTGTGCACATAAAGTGGGATGTAATTTCAAGCATTCATGGCATTACTGCAACAGCTAAGTAAAGGTAGATTTGGCATGTATCTTTTTCTTCTTTGTTTCTTGTGAATGTTGTTGCTCAGTGTTTTGATAAACAGTGTGAAACAATTAAAATCATGTGTAAAGCAAAGACAACAAACCATAGAATGGACTATGCTACCCTAAGTAAACTGTTCTCATCTGGGAAAACAGCATAGCCAGATCCACTTTACATGGCTAAACATTGTGGCCATACCATCGGCTAGTCCAATCAGCCTATTCCTCTTTGCTGCTCAAGGGAGTAGGAAGTTCCCAAGGAGAATTTTCAACACAAAATTTTAGACTTGTCAGGTGTGCTACTTAATATTGAGCGTTACTCCTAAGAACAGTCTACAGATTGCTACTCCTTTTTTCAAACCCTCCCCTTTCTGTTTATTGCTACTTGCACACTAGTCTTCCTCTGCTGAATCGTGACACTGTTCTTTTTAGCTTTGTGTTTTCTATATTTGTCTTTTATTGTTCATCATTCCTTTCCTTCATTTATTGTCCATGTCTCTTTCTTGTCTCAAGCACTAAGAGCATAAGTAGGCGTTGTACAGCCCCAGATGTTTTGTGCTGAGTGATGAGTTTTTCTGGAGATTTTGTGTTTGCTTTTGTGTCCTTGTCTGTCTGTGGTGTAGTATTGATGGGTAATTCAAGGGTAATCAGGTAAGCATTATAGAGAACATATGGGAAGGATATATTAAATTTATTCTGTACTCCAGTTTTGTTTCCAAATGTGACATTGAGTTTTCAGACCTACAAGTAGAAAATATACAAGACTGATAAAGATAGACATTGTCACAATTTTATTCACCAGCAGTATTTGTCTGTTTCTAATGCCCAAGATTAATTCCAACACATTTAAGCTGTCTGACAACGCACAACATAATTTCTAATAAAACTTGATTTAAATGAAATCAACAATACACTTAATGCAAATGATGTGCAATGTTACAAACACATCAAATTGATTTAAAAATGTTTTACAAATCAAACGGAATATTAACTCAAGATCACAGAATGTTATTTTTATTTTCCTGTATATGACCACTTTCAAAGATCCATTTCCTTTGTGAAAAAATGTTAAGGTGTCCTTCTCCCTGAAATGTACCAAAGCTGTATTTCGATGGGTGTCACATCAACACATCACCGAGATAAGAAATCTATCTATGCCAGATGATACAAATGAATGCAACCTGCTGAATGGCCAGAAGCCAGACACAGATTGTTTTTTATGGGTATTATGTTTATACACGTGATGCATCCATGTGAATTTGTGATGGCAGCCAAATGTGTTGCAGAAACGGCATCCCAAACATATATCTTGCCGCACCCTGTTGCTGCCAGAACCAAGTTTTCATGCACCGTCAATGAACTGCACACAAGACACATATCCAGCTAATATTTTCAAAGGGCATTGGTTGTTCTTTCATAACTATCAGCAGATTGAAGATGACCTTTCATAGAGTGAGTTGGAAATATTGGATCATACCTGCATATATACCACTAAAAAAATACTCTCATTACTTCAGCAGTTACAATAAGAGAAAACAAAGCAAAACAAAAAAAATAATGAACCACTAATATTAGAATGTTAATGTCTCCAAGAGGTGAATTTGCTTTGAACAGATCTGTGATGAGTTTTTTCCCCAATTCCCAAGAATAGTATTCACATTCCAGTGCTGACATCTGATGGATTCCATTCTATCTACTGATATATTTTGTGTTTTACAATCACTTTGAGATAGAATTCCATAAGACCATAAACTTGACATTTTGATGCCCTGATTGGCTAGTTTCAAAGGCCATGTGGTCGTGGCCACTGCCATTTTTTTTTTTTGTGTGCATCAGCTGGGAAGGGAAGTGGTCAACACAGATGTTCCCTTACTTGCAGTTTTTTTTTCTATAATCCTAGTCCCAGCTGCCTTGGGGGTAAATCCTTGAGAAAGATAAAGACTAAGGGTGTAAACCCCTACAGAAAATCTCGATGCAAATGCACCATCAGTCGCAAGACTATTCACAATGTAAATACTGGCCAGGGCCCAGTGCCTACATGTTCATGACCAGACTGACCCACCGACTGTGGTTGACTTGGAGAGGAGATGGATGCTTCTAAGTGTATGGCCATGGATATATGCTGCAGAAAAGACAACATGCTGGATGAATCAAGACCCTGATCAACATCGACCATGCTCCCTATTGGTAGGCTCCAGCAAAGGGACAGCAAAAAGTGTGCTACTGAAAGAAATGCGGAAATCAAACAGAGAGGGAACATCCATTGGCACATGGAATGTACACGTTACACCAGTGCGGCAAAGTACAACTCACCTATGAGCTAAAACGGTACCAGCGGGACTGCCAGAAGTCAGATGGGCAGGATTTGGGGAAACTACAACAGACGATGGCCACAAACTGATACAGTGAGCAGGACACCAGGCATGAGTATGGTGTGGGCATCATCAAGCACAGCAAGGTGGCCGAAGCCTTCATCAGCTGTGCACCCATATCCAGCAGGCTGATTTCCATATGTGGCAGCTAAGCTCCACAATGTCACCATTGTACCAGTATACACTCTGACTTCCATGCATGGAGACAATGAAGTGGAGAAGTTTTACCAACAACTAGACAAAGTTGTGAAGGAAGTTTCTCAAAACATGACATCCTCATTGCACTCAGTAACTGGAATGCCAAGGTCAGCCCAGACACCTAACAGCATTGGACAGGAACAGTGGGCGAATTCGGCCTTGGTGAAACCAATGAAAGGGGCATCAGACTCCTAAAATTTATACAGAACCAATGACCACCTTCACCAACACCTTAGGCAACCACTAGAAACCAAGGATGGGCATGTGGCATTCACCAAACAGATTGGTCCATCATCAAATTGACTATATCCTTCTGCCGAGATGCTTCAAATCCAGCATCAACAAGGCCAATATGAGGACGTACCCGGTTGCTGAGATAGGTAGCGACCATGACATGGTTCTAATAAACCTGCAGCAGAAGGCAAAGCAACTCTCAGACACCCCCCCCCCCAAATTTGGTTTGATTCGGAGAAGCTGCAAGAAACAAACATTGCAGAAGTTCTTCAAGGACACAATTGGAGGAAAATTTGCTGCACTGAACCCAGTGGAATGTGATGTAGGCACCCCTACTGGAAACATCAAAGAGATGCCACTGTCAACAGCCCAGGAGGTTCTAGGGCGACAAAGGAATAACAAACAACCATGGGTTACAAATGACATTCTAGATCTCAGTGACCAAAAGAGGGCCCTGAAGAGAGAAAAGGAAAGCAAACTCAAAGCAGCTTACAAATACAAAGAACTGAACTGTGCCATCAAAAAAAGAGATGAAGGCAGGTAGGGAAAACTGGATCAAGAGGCAATGCTGGGGCACAGAGGATGGGACGGCATTAGGTAACAGCAAAAAGGCTGTATAACTACTAAGGACCCATGCTAAGACAGATCAGCACAAGACCTCAGTCACTGAGGACAGTAATGGCCATCTTGTCACAGAAAACAATGCTTTACTCAACCGATGGACTGAGTACTTGTACAACAGCTGAAGACTGACATCAACATCTTTCAAAATAGACTAGAGGCAGTCAACATGCAAACCTCGAAAGAGGTCGAAAGCGCTAAACACAGTTTGAAAGGAGGAAAGTCGCTAGACATTGATAATGTGCCAGTTGAACTGCTCAAACAATGTGGGGAAAAAAACTACAATGACCCTCATTGTTCTGTGCCAAAGAGTCTGGGAACGCAAAGAATGGCCCAGTAAATGAGCGCAATCACTTATCATACCCCTCCCAAATAAAAGGAAACAGCAGACAGTGTCAGAACTACAGAACCGTAATGCTTATCAATCCAAGCAAAATCATGCTAAAGATCATACAGAAATGCATCTGCACCACCACAGAGGAACTGCTAGCAGAAGAACAAGCTGGTTTCAAAACCAGGTAAAAGTACAGTTAAGCAGATCTTTAACTATAGCGAATCTATAAGAGCAGCTATTTGGGGTGGTACATTGCAAAAAAAAATATATATAAGGCCAGGCTCTTTTTTACCTTAATCGTTCTTGATGGTCTGAATGATGGAATACTTGAAGAACTTTTCCTGTTGACTTCATTGGGTTGATGCCAACAAGACAGAGTTCATAGGCATCAATAGCTTGCATGTGCAGAAGCAGAAAACCCTAACAGAAGGAAAATCATGTTTGCATTCACAGCATTTTTTTTTTCTTTTTTGCTTTGTGGTCAATATTATCAGCAGATAAAGAAAAAAAATGCAACTGTGGATCATACATTTACAACCACTACACTAATACATTATATATCTACAACGCACTTACAAAATTATGGCTATGACTGTGTATCTGTCTCTATGCAAGCACACTTGTGTATTGTTGAAAGTACATACATCTGACTAAACACTCCACTCAGCTACCTACAGTACTTGTACATGCATACTCATTTTACCTTTCTTTTTTCTGAAGTTGACTAAAGGCTAATGAAATGTTCCACAAAATAATCGGACATTTTGGACTAGATTTGAAACAAAAATCAAAGAGCCACTCAAAACCAACGTGTTCACAGTTCTAAAAGTGAAAAGAGGGGAAACCTTGCAGTCCTTTGTGTCATCTTCCTCTTTGTTTTACAGCCATATTATTTTTTATGTTACTTGAGTACAATTACATCAATTTTTAATTAAAGTACTTCTAAAATAATAAAATAACTTTAAATGTAAAGTTTAAATACAAACTGAGTATTACTATATAGTGGGCAGAGTTCAGTCTTGCATTTTTGAAACTGAGGGCGCCTTATAGTGAGAGTTAAGTGCTGGATCAAACCTTTATAATAAGGATGATTATAAAATGCAGCCAGCATGTAGCCAGGCTCTCATGTTACAAGGATCTGAATGTGGAAGGGTGTAGATTAACTCTCTCTTATTAAAAAAGCATGCACATGCATACACACAGAGCATACATATTTTAACATGGATAACACAAGACTACAAAACAGAGTTAATGCAAAATATTTCCCCAAAAAGGAAATTATTAATATCCTTTTAAAACAGGCTGAATAGTTCAAACTAAAAATGACAGCAACCTCCATAGTGTAAGCCCAGCATAAGAAAAGGATCACTTATTAAACCTTTTGGTGCAAATGTTTGGCAGGTGTAGGATAGTTTGGTCTTCCAAGGAATGAAGGTGTCTTGATGGAAAATAGACTAAGCTTATTAGGTACACAAAGGATTGGAGGAGCCATAGATGAAGCTATTACATCACAATATTGCAATCAATTCAGCCTTAAAGATCATGCAGGGTTAGCCAGTGTTAACATATGGAGAAGAGATGCTAATTGCTTATGCTATTTTAACTTGAGAAGATATGCAGCTGAGGTCCAAACTCTGTGTTCAATAATGTAGCATGGACAGCCAATAAGTGTAGGGTTGCCATAATTACGTTTGGAAAGAACTGGTGAACAAACCATTACCATTGTTACCTGAACATCAAGGTTAAGACTGCTAGCACAGATCTTATGAGTAGCTGCATAAGCTGAGTGAAAAATATATGATGGTCCAGCGACATGTCATTCAAGATAATGTAGCTCAAACTGCAGGCACAAGAGGTGAAGAAGATGGTATGGGTCCTCACTCTAATGGAGGATGGTACAGGAGAGAGAGCAAAGGAGACAAAAAGGCGGAGCTTCCATCTTGTCAGTTTGCTACAGATCACTCAAGACTTCACATCTATGCTACACCATTCCAGCCTTTTGATAGAGTTGTGGCATATGGCATACAGCTGTGCCATCAGCAAGGAGAGAAGATGTGGGAGGGTGGGAATTGGTATTTTATGCCCAGTCATTAGCTAAATCACAACAGCCAGCCCTATAAACAGGGCGTCATCAACCAATGACTAGTTGGAAACAGCATGACTGTTAATAAAGGAATATCTACGCTGCAGCTATTTTGAAGATAGATGACCTTTCACCTGTTGAGTATCTGTCTTGTCTTAAAATGTTTAAGAAAACTAGAAGAATGAACTTAGAATTCAAGATGAGAAGTCTTGATGGCTGCCATTTACTTGACAAAAATTAATCTCACCTACATACTCAGATGCAACTACATCCACTATCATTTGCATTACACTTAAAGATACCCATAAAAGTAAACACATTTTTTAAAGTAAACCTATCATTAGGCAGGGTTTAGTCTAAACAGATCTTAACAGGTCCATGTATCACGTTTCACTATCATTTCTGATATAAATGCTTACTTGGTGAGAAAAACAAGTGAACATTCTTGAAAACATTGGCAGAGGACTTTCCAAGTTAAGTGAGATGATGAGTACACCAGTCACATGATTCCTGCACAGTAAAATAAACCCCTGCTGGTTAGACAGGAAGAAATGGAGATACCATTCAAAATTTTTATAGCATGAAAAATAAAGCAATCAAAAATAAAATGTTAAAAATCCTCAACCAACCACAGTAAGATTTTATTGTCCGAGGAAAGTCCTGCCACTGCTTCAGATAGACCCTGGACCAGCTGCACATCCAAAAGTTGGCAGCCAATCACTTCCATCTCTGACTGAGTGTCGATGTTACTAGAATCTGTGTTCAACACATACTTCCTTCCTCTGCTGTATGTCTTGTCGATGGAAAAAACCACAAGTGTACTCTGGTCTACTTTGGGCAAGCCATGACAGAACAGTCTGGGCACAAAAAGGATCAAAGTCATTTCATGCAAGATTTCAAAATCTATGTCCACACACTCTTTACATTGCAGATGTACATTTCCTAATCCTATTTGAAGAAATGACGTATCTGCCTACTCTCTCAAAATCTGTCTTCCTCTATGCTGCTGCTCTGTATAATAAATGCTGTGCCATACAGCAGTCCTCCACACATAAATGAACTATGAGAATTCATTTTAGGCTGCAGTAAAAGCTCTAAAAAGCAAGTCATGTAAACAAATAAAAAAAGAAATGATGTAGGGGAGGAGACGGATGAGTAAGGGCAAATACCTTAAAGGACACACAGTTAAAGGAAGTCTGAGATTGAAACGAAGTGTTTGATGGGTGTTCCAGTGGAAGATAAAGACAGTGAGGAACAATCTCGAAGAATGGAAACTTGATCCCCAGGCAGCAGCCACCAGCCTCTGGCCAGCATCACTGACGTTGCAAGCATTCAGTGCTTCATGTTCCTGTTACATTTCATTCAGATTTAAGTGTTAACAACAATCCCCTCTTGTCTCCTGACTCACCACCCCTACTGAAATGGTTGGGACACATGCAAGCATACAGCAATCATGTATGGATATATGTAAGCATTCCCATATAGATATAAGCATAAAGTTACATTCATATGTAAATATGTGCATAAAACATATACACACCATGACATTTACAAACAGTGGCACATACCGGTGGCAAATACCAGTGAAGTTCTGCAGTCCATGTCACATCATCATGGTAGGACCAAAGTGTGAGAGATGTGGGCTGTACACTAAGAAGATATGGAGATTTTTCACCCTCTGCATTCTCCATAATACCTCTCAGCAAAGCCACAATTCGTTTTTTGCACCCTGACTGCAAGAGACATTAAGCTTCAAGCAAAATAGGCTTCATAATATATATGAAGAAAGCATTTATAATAATAATATAGTAGCATACACATCTGGCTAAGTGTTGTTATTCTACCTGCATCTAATCAATCAATCTTTATTGTCTGTACCGGACATAATCAAGAACATACATTTTTCTTTCGCTCACAAAATAATTTATACATGTGAACATAATGCAAGACATCTAAGAACTGTAAGCAGTTAACTGTCCAAAGTAATAGGATCTTCAGCTCTCAACCTACACATCTGCTTCATTTGCATGTATTAAAAAAAAAATACTGAAAAGGAAACTGAACTTTCGCATCTCCATGAATTGGTATTTATCTTTCCTGGCAGGTAAGCCTACTGCCAACACAGAAATAATTTAACTATTGCTCACCTCTGCACATCCAGCAAATGTAATCCATGAGGAGCCATCAAGGCGTGAATAGTTTTCATCAGTATGCATTGTCCTAGGTGTGAACAGAAGCTGGGCCTCAGTGCTGGCTGCCTGTGGACCTTTGGCCTTAGAAATGTCTGGCACAACCATGGGCTGTGGTGAATCCTTCATGCTGTCCCCACTGTTTGACTGGGTGCCAAAGAGGCAGGGTGAAGTTTTGAGGAAGTTCTGAGAAGACACTTCATGAAAGAGTTGCTTTCGGGAAGAGGACTTAATCTGATTTGCAGAGGTCACTTTGTCCTGGCCTGGTACAGACTTTTTACTATGAATGTCTGATATATTTTTCACTTTAAAAAGTTTTGATATTACTGGTGATGCATTGTCATAGTGTGGATTTGACAATGAGTGTGCATCATTCTCTGTACAAAAATTTCTTTCTTGGTCACTTTTGAGTTTCAATGATTCTGTTTGACTCTCACTTTGCTCTGCATCCTCTATTTCACTGTTGCCTAGCAATACATTTGTATTACCAAATACCTCAGCATATACTTCACTTTGAATGACAGAATCAAGTTCTGTCTCTGATATCATATCAACACACTGATTGAACTCACCTACATATTTAGGATAGTTTTTCTGCATTTCTTTTGAAATATCTTTTTCAGAATGCTCATGATTAAGAACCTGCTCCACCAAGTCTCTGGGTAGCTCAAATTCCCTGAATGACTGGTTTCTTTTTGCTTCATCAATAAAGAACTGAAACAAAGACGATAATAACAGGGCAGTCTTTGTTCTTTTCCTTTTAGAGCTAACATAGAAACTGATTTTCTCCAGCCCCTGTCTGGACACACAGGAATTCAAACCAGAGCATGCTGCAGAAGTACTTCTTCCTCCACTTGCCAGACTCGTGGCTCTGAAGTGAGTGGAAGAGAGACGAGGGGACCTACGCTTGATTAGAACCATGGAATTTCTTTTTCTGAAACCTTTTTGGCTGTGATTTTGCCCTTGCAAACTGGCAGTGCCCTCTGATAGAAAGTCTTCTGCTAGTTCAATCTGTGAAAAAGGAATGACATCCAGCTCAGTGTATTCTGAAAATCTGCCTTCTTCCTGTGATTGGAGCTGTTTGTCTGGCTCCAGCATGGCATGATCATCTTTTAAAAATACATCTTTTTCAGAATCTCTAGAAGCATCTGATGATAGTGACAGACATTCTACCACTTCTGTGCCCTCAATTTTAATAGTACTCTGCTGCTCTAAGCTGAAATCTTTTTTGTAACACTTATCACATACTCCTAGCTTTTCAATAGCACTGGCACAACATACCGTGCCTTTTTTATTTTCACATTTCGGTTTCAATGTTAAAATTTATTCACAGATGAAGCTGTCTGAATACTGATTCCAGAAAAGTCCTGTTTGCCAGACAAAAGTGTTGAATCTGAATGATCAACAGAAGTGTTTTGACTTTCTCTGACTACCTTAGGATATAAGTCCAGACTAAAAGATTCCTGGTTTGTATCAAGCCCAGCAATATTATTTTCCAATAATGGCTGAGAAATAATGTCAGAGTTTGCTGTATTTTGAAACACTGGTGTGATGGCTAGCAAATCGTCTACATTTTCACAAGCCTTATACTGTGCATTCTGTGTTGAGCACAGCAGCCCTGACAAGGGCATCTTTGTGTGAGTTTCACTAGTCACACTCTGGTCTTGTATGCTTTGCTCAGACACATTTTGAGAATTTTCAGCAATAGTTTCTACAGTGCATAACCTCTTAAAACACCCCAGGTCATCAGATGTTTTCTGTATCAGTTCTGTAGCACCAGCTCTACTGCCAGCACTCAGGTGGTGCATATGCCTCACACGTTTGCTGTTGTTACCAATCTTGGCTAGATAGTTGTCCGCTCCTATTATTTTTATCAACTCATCGCTCCTATGACATCCATTTGGACTTAACAAACATGTTTCCCCATTGATAAAGAGCTTTTTCCTCTCTGTGGGTTTTAGCACACTGCACTGTTCAAGTACTCTCTCATCGATATTTTCACACTGACCTTGTTTGCAGTGATTTTCTGGGCTGACCAAGCATAAGGCATCATTATTTTCATACAACAAGTTTTGTTCTTGAATTTTCTTCTTGACGTGTGCTCTCACCTTGGCTGCTCTTTTTGATTTCTGAAAATGGCAAATGACCACATAGATGTGCCAGCATGCAAAACAAAAATAAAACCCTAAAACAGTCAATCTACACAATATTACTACGAATGATATCACTGGAGTTTATGGACAACATAATGACAAAACAGAAGACCAACATGTGCAAATGGGCACCAATAGTGGACTACTTTAACATACACTGCATGCAATGATTATTAAAATCACGAAAAATATTACTGCACATTTTAAACAAGTTTATAACCATTCAGTCAGTGCAGTTAAACAACACAATTTACAATTTTCAGTTCATTTATAGAAGAGAAGATGGCTTAAGAATTAATATGTCTTTTATCCAGCAATATCAGATGTGATAACCTGGCCAAGATGATAATAACAGAAAGGGTAGAGATGGGAAGCAGACACAAAAAAGTGCAAAAAATTCCTGCAAAAGCACAAGTTTATTAGGAACCATACCTCAAGCTTGTATTGCTTTCTGTACAATTCTTTTTTCATCTGGTGCAGTCTTTGCAATATCTGGTAGAAGATATAAATAAAATGTTTTTTTGATTAAATTAGATTCAGCTAACCATATTTTAAAAACTGTAAGTGTAGCATATAAATTACCCCATTTAACATTTTTTGGACCATTTTCACAAACCTCTATGATATCTAGTTAATTATTTCTAAGTTTATTATACCCAGGTCTAAGTGATTATCAATTTATTCAAGGACCGCACTGAATTCCATATCTCATTTTGTCAGCTTGATAAAATACTTATTTAAGATATAAGATTGTGTCTAATTATAATCTTACTATTTCATTAATTTTCAGTCTTTTCTTGTTTTGAACAATGCAATGTGCACTGTAAGTTTAAAAAAAAAAATTATTTATATTTAATAAAGATCAACTTCATGTGTAAAGTGTACCAATATACCAGTATACTGGAAATACAGATTTAAATAATTCACTATCTTCAAATATTATTGGCATTTTACAAAACTTAAAATAGGTCCAGCAGATTTGATGGCTTAAAATTATTTTAAAAATAACCTCACTTCCTGCTTCTCCATGGTCTGTTGTTGAATACAGAGTATATTGACTACTGCTGCAGCTTTTTCTCTGTGCCTTCAATCTCTTGACCCTAAAACAAGGAAATCTAGTGGTTCATGAAAATTTATATACCTCACACATACATACATTGAACTTTTGTACATTCCTATGTGTTGCACGTGCACGCACACACACACTCCTCTCCACTCCACTCATTCTTAATTATACTAGGGCTTAATTTTTTTTTAATCACAACATTTTAGAAGAATTTACAATGTTAAATGTAGAACAGACATATGACTGTTGTGAACACCATTGTCTTTTAAGTTAAATATGTTCATCTGGAATAAATGGCCCACAAGTTATCTTGGTACATGCCAAACACATACCCTGGTTTAATCTCTTTATTTGTATCATTTCTCCATTCTTATTTTTACTTTTTTTACTAAAAAAGTTCTGGTAACCTTAACTTATAACAACACAACGCCCCATTTCCTAAAATCTATCTAAGTACCCAACAAGCATCAGAAGTCCAAAGCCATAAAATTCTAGGTGTTACTAATGGCAGCAATTTGTCATGGTCCCAACATATCCTAACCATCAGCAAAGCTATAGTATAGAAAACCTTTATCCTCTCAAAAATTAAACACTTTCCATACAGTCTATATTGTGAACCACTGATGATACTTTCACCCTATGGGACTCAGTGAGTGGTGTTACTCAAATAAAATATACAGCAACTTGATTTCCTATTCTAGGGTCCTACCACTACTAACCAGACTAAAATTTAACGAAATTAATGTTCATCTTTAAAATGCTAATAGACAAAATGCCCCCTAGACTTTCTACTATAAGGTGACCAGACATCCCGCTTTAGGCGGGACAGTCCCGCTTTTGACCTCGTGTCCCGCCTGCTCATCGGGCGGGAAGCCCAATGTCCCGCTTTCTGGCTTTCTGGCAAGTCCATCTAATGTCCCGGTTGTCTTTAAAAATCACTTTTTTCGGCGTTCTTTGACGGTGACGACACCATCATCGGCACGTGTCCCGCTTTCGCCCCCGAAACGTCTGGTCACCTTATACTATTTTCTCCATCAAAATAATAAGAAGGTCTCTCAAACTCAATATCCCCATACAGAGAATTGACCTATTCAAGAGAAGCCTACAATATTCTGGCAGTGTTCTTTGGAACAACCTTCCCTCTGATCTCCAAAGAATAGCATCCCGTCTGTACAAGTTCAAAGTGGGACTCCAACAAAATCTTGTCCAAACCCTTTGATTACCTACAGATGTGTCCTACCCAGCTTAATCATACCGACAAAATTAACATGTACCACATGGTGCTAGTGTCCTAGCCAATAATAAAACAACCTATATCAATTCAGATATCAACATCACCGTTGTACATATCATAATTGCTCTATGTTTGTATTACCTTGTTCTGAATTTATGTAATGTTTTTATTTCTACTAATTAGCCAGAAGGCTAGACGTTAAAAAGCATACCTTTTGCGTATTCTGATATCCTCATAAATAAAGATTTGTTCATTGTTACTGTCACTTCGCTGACGGAGTTGTAGTGGCTCTCCTGCCCACTCCTGATCGAGTCTGTTAGGTGTGTGAATTCTTGCGTATCGTCTATTTCAATTTGCTTGTCTTGCATTTCTTTTTGAATTCCCTGTAATGAAACGATTATGCTTCGAATAAAATACTGTTATTGTAATTAGCTCCCGTATTCGTGTATAAGTGCAGCTAGTATCAAGTAACCACTTTATAGGAATAGTAAAATGAATCGGACGACAAAATGTCTCGTACTGAGCTGTTCAAGAAAATCGAAAGCAATTAATCAAATGCTTTCTCTAAAAAATGAAACATTAATACTAAGACAGCAAATATGGAAGAAGAAATATTATCACAGTTTGAGTTAACTCTGCAGAAGACGATTGATAACTGCCGCCATGCCTAGTACGCATGCGCTGTAAACCTGTTCAGAACTTCCGCCATGCGCATTTTCTCCTTGATTGGAAGCGAGAAACGGAGCTTTGATTCCAAAGAGAAAACAAAACATGTTTACAGCAGTGAAGCCACCTATTTCTCAACAGACTACTAGTCTGATTTATTTACATACGTAGAGAAGGTACAACGACTGGTTTCTAATTTCGTGGAGTATAAGACTGCGAAATGTTTTCCAATCACGATGTGTGAAACAAGCAGCTCTCCACAATCGCCGCGGACAGCTCCGAGTTCAAAGCAGTATGATTATTTGCTCAAATTTCTCCTTGTCGGAGACAGCGATGTAGGTAAAGAGGAACTTTTGTCTGGAATGGAAGATGGTGCATCAGAATCTCCCTACGGTTACTCGAGCAGTGGTATGTACACTATTATCACAGGAAACACGAACAATACGAATAAGATTAATCAAAATAATGAAAATATTTTTCCATCTAGTTACTACGAAACAATGTAGGTATTTGTATTGACTATATTTACAAGGCTTATTTTTGGCAACTCGCATTGTTTGCAAATAGTCTTTGGACAAAAACACAAATATATGACTTGTAATACTCTCATTATCCAGAAGTGAGAGGTTTCCTCTAGTAAAGTATACGTTGGGGGTTATTGTGGAGTTGTTTAGAGTACTTTAAACATATTTGTGGAACAGCTTTGCTTTTGCTTACGACTCATTGAAATAGATTGTTGTGGATACCATGACAAATACCCTAAAAGTGAAGTAAACCATAATCCTAAACCCAATAACTAACCCAAACCCTAACTCTAATCCAACATATAACCCTATCCCTAGAACTAAATCCATCTGCTTTTTTATCCAGTTTATAAAAAGTGTCATGGTGTCATGAGGACTTCTTGTTTGATTCCTATTTATAAATATTTTATTATATTGTGCACTTAATAATGTAGGAGTCTTCTATAAAATCTCACTTTGTTCTTGATCTGTTATAGAAATTTAACATTGTGATTTATGACTTTGATTTATATATATATATAGATAATTATTGCTGTGTATATAGTAGTAGCCATCTTTCAAGTTAAAATGACACATTAAAAAAAAAAGGATCTTTAGCTCATTATTTGTTGTAGGCATTGACTATAAGACAACAACCATTCTTCTTGATGGAAAAAGAGTAAAACTTCAGTTATGGTAAGTAATAAATCTAAAAGTTGTGAACAATTAAAGTTTCCTGATAATAAAGTTATATTTTTGTCTTTTTATTTTATTTGAATGAGATGCTCACTTTCAGAGGGAATGTGGGGGCCTAAAACCCCCAACAGTTTTAACTTGGATTCTTATAAACTCCCTGTATTATATAGATGGGAAACCCTGACTGCTTATTTTAACCCTAGCCACTAGGTTGCATGATGCATCAGGTTTCTTTTGATATGGTGACAAAGAGCATGATATAACAGACTGATAAAAGAGCTTAGAAGCCATATCTAAGATGAGTTACTGGGTATTCTGCTAGAATTTTACTGCCTAATGTTTACTAGCACCTAACATGTACTTGTGAGAGAATTCTTTTTTTTTTTCATTCACTTGTGGATGGTTTTTATGTCATCAGCTCTGCAAAGCACACATTAATACACACAAACAGTATTCTATGATAGATGTAGAAGTCTTGCAGAGATTAGACTCGAAGCATTTCCATTAAATGGGAGGGGGTTTAAGCCCCAATAAAAGTGTGGAAGGGTTTCTGCACTCACACTCTCAGTTAAAACTGCTGGGTATTTTTAGAACTTCTTACATGTTTTCGAAGTTTTTAGCAATCAGTTTCAAAAATAATTATCACACCAATGCACATGTATTAATATTATTGTGATCCTGGATCCCTGATGTCAAGAAACTATTTTAATTACAAATGACATTTAATAACACGCAATGGCGAAATATTAGTTTTGATAGATTTAGGTCCTTATACAGTGTCTTATGAGATGGAACTGTGACCTACACTCTTTTTCAGTTTTCAGATATCTCCTTTCAAATTCCACCTCTTTCCCATGCCAAACTATTTAGGTTTTAAGATACCTTTGACTAATTTTCTTCATGTGATTTGAATCTGTCTTTCATGAGTTATACACATTTCTACTCTGGTATAGAGATGCTTTGTGCATTATGCTTTTGTAAGTTTAACATGGATTGTAGACTTTATTTTAGCAGACTTCATGTGTTTGATATGCTGGAAATGCTGTTAGTATATCTTTGTATTGTGGTCAGCAGTAATAAATGTCATAGCTAATGATTTCATGCCATATTTTCTATTGTATTTTCCATGGTAAACAGGGACACTTCTGGTCAAGGCAGATTCTGCACCATCTTGAGATCATACTCAAGAGGAGCCCAGGTAACAATATCAAAATAATATCTCTAGTCTCTTGAAAATACAAACAAATTCCACTCTCAATAGCACTCTGTTTCCAAAATAACCATAGCAGGCACTTTATATATTTGGTTTGATTTATCATGGCACTAAAACACTAAAGATTGATTGTAATCATGCATTGATTTTTCTGATGCAAATGGAACCTTTGTGTAATTCCTTGAGTAAGCAAAAGCTGGAGATGCATGCAGTCTTTTATTCTGTTCTACTGTTATTTTACATTCTTTTGTCTTTTTAAAATTATTAGCCATA
This sequence comes from Pomacea canaliculata, assembly GCF_003073045.1. Lineage (NCBI taxonomy): Eukaryota > Metazoa > Mollusca > Gastropoda > Architaenioglossa > Ampullariidae > Pomacea > Pomacea canaliculata. The sequence goes on along the minus strand of NC_037590.1, from coordinate 43,159,009 downwards.
ATAGATTTTCTGTGAAACATGTTTAATTACTTTTATATGAATGATTTTTGTGGTAAACTAATTAATAAGTGAGTGTTCCAAGGTGTTACATTAGTCATAATGTGAGTCCTCTAAGTGGGAACTAGGAGACTGAAATAACACTGTCCAGAAAGCAATAGCATAGATGTGTGTGTTGTGTGCGCGCATGTTGGAAGGGTTGTGGGGTGTGTAATAAAAGCCAGTTTTAGTAGTGAATGTGTACTTTGGAATTAATTTTATAATTTTCTGCTTGCATTTGGGGGCTGGTGAAAATAAGCCTGCTATCACATGTATTTTTCATCAGTTTCTCCCCCACCCCACCCACCTTAAATTTTAACATGATGACAAAAAAGGTCACCATAACCTGCTGTTTGTTTACTGATATTATTTTGAATGAAAGACAATTAATATATAAATCTAGCATAACTGATTTAGAGATGCCCACAGGTTGGAGTTGAGCAAAGTAAGTGTTCACTAAAGCTGAGCACTTGTCACAGGAACCACAATTCATTGTTCATTTACAGATAAACAGCCAGGAGGGATATCTAGCTTGTGCAGGAGTAGATATTTTTGGTACTTATCTTGTGGGAGGCAAGCAGTAAATATGTCAGAGGCCATTTAATTAGGAGCTGGTCAGAGCCCTGATAATGTATGCTGCAGCCACTTGACTTGCAGAGAAATAGAATTCTCAGATTTGGATTTTTGCCCACATTTTTGACTGATTGCTGTTACTCAGCTGCTCCATTAAGTGAAACCTAGCTCTCTCTTCGCACCACCACCACCACTCAGTCCTGCATATGTGTGTGTGTGTAGGAATGAGACATTGCACATGCATAGGTGGCTGTGTGTATATGGAAGTGGTGGTCTATGTGCATGACCATATTAAAAACAGGAGAACATACATTGTCCATACGTGACTGTCTTTGTAGGAGGAATGGATAGAATGCACTGTCAAATGAACATAGGTTTCGAGCAGGAGTGTGGACAGACGAGATCAGAAAAATAAAAAGGGGAGGAGACAGTAAAGAATCCATAGCAAATGAGTTGAGAGTTTATAGACTCTTATAGAATTGGACAAGGAAGTATCCATCCACAAATTTGGAAGTAAACATTGTAAGCAGTTGCTGTCAACATTCCCTCAGAATATTTTTCCTTATTACAGCTATTTTTGCAGCAGTGGTCATGTCATTTCCTCAGAAATTTTCAGGATGGTGAAGAAAGTCCTTTAAGTTAAAAAAATCAGCCATCCAAATTGAATGTGTATTTTTGTGTTTACGGCATTCCCTCGAGGTATTGAATTGTTTGCTTGCTTTATACATATTTGTCTCCTCTGCCTCTTCGGGTTTTTTTGTCCTTGACTTCAAAGACAGGCAAAAGAGTACTAATTAGCTGTACCTTGGAATAGTTCATTGGAATGTATAGTCAAGTGATGGTCACATGGTCATTTGTTTGTCACCCTGTTCCCTCCCTTTGCCACTTACCCCTAACCTGTTCTGTGTGTGCTTCCTGTGAAACACTGATAATAATCTTGAATCCCAGACTTCGTCACATTTCTTTGAACAAGACCAATCTGAAGCTCATTTAAGTCTTATTTTTGTGATTCAGGGTATTCTTCTAGTGTATGACATCACCAACAAATGGTCCTTTGACGGCATTGATCGCTGGATCAAGGAAGTTAATGAGGTTATCTTTTCTATGTTATTTGATATGTTGCTTACATTGTTGTGATATGTATTATTTTGTACATCTGAGTTATTTTAGTAAAACCAATAGCAAGCATACATGATCATAATTTTATATTTGTATGAGTATACTTTGTTACTTGGCATGTTATCCTGCAAAAATTTGTAGAAATCCATTTTTATTTTTCAATTTGTCTGTGAAAGTATGTGTTGCGTCCTCATCTATCTTTCAGCGTACCTTTTTCCGCCCCATAAATGTTAATAATTCATAATTTGATTCATTACATTATCAGTAGTTAAAATTGTTTGTTATTTTCTGCTTTTCTAAACTGCAGCATGCACCCGGAGTACCAAAAATACTTGTGGGGAATCGCCTACACCTAGCCTTCCGTCGTCAAATCAGCGAGTCCTATGCTGAAGTGTATGCATTAAAGAATGACATGGCATTTTTTGAAGTCAGTCCTTTATGTGACTTCAATGTCACAGAGTCATTTGCAGAGCTTTCTCGTCTGGCACTTAAAAGAAATGGCATGAGTCGAGCCTGGGGTCATAACAGAGGTGAGTGATGCCCAGGTCAATATTAATGTGCAGTACCATGAAGAATTAAAAACTAGGCCTTGTTAATCCTGTACTTTGCTTTAAGATATTTAATTTCTTCTAACTTCTTCAAGATTTGGGATTTTTTTAAGGTTAATATTGACCAGCAGTTTTGTTTTTTGTTTTTTTCAAATTTGGATAAAGAGATGGTAGCCAAAAATGATAGCAGCAAAATTCTATCGAACATCAGCAATTGCTGGAAAAAACATTTAGGCTTTTCTTTTTGCTGTTTGACATGTGTGGGGAAGAGGCAGCTGGAGTTGTAAGCAAATTTTCTTACACATTGATTTGGATACATTTTGTTTTTAACAGTCTTTGAATGGTTATGGTGGGTGTTTCAGGTTGATGTGAGGTTTGATTCTAGGTTGGTTGATATTTATTTAAAAGTTGCTGCATTTTCTGTTTAGTGAAATAGCCAAATAAAAGGAGCAATAGGGTTTGAGAAGGGCCAGAAAGTTCTTACTCTATATTCTGTTCTTTTTGCTTGCAGTGCTGAGCTTGCAGGAGCTAGCTTGCCGCACCATCGTGTCCCAGACAACAATATATGGGATAGATCACCTTCCCCTTCCACCGGCACTCAAGTCCCACCTTAAGTCCTACGCTCTGACAAACAAGACAAGAGCTCGCATGCTCAGCTTTATGCACCGAGACAAGCACAAAAAGGCGAAGTATCTTAACCCACAAGATTCACCTCCGATGAACTGCCGAAAGAGTTGTGTTATTAGCTAGCGAGTCAGCTGATTTGTGCTTAGAAAAACATGTAGCGACGAGTGGGAAGGGTGTTTGTAGGAAGGAAGAGTCTGTTTGCTTGTAATTTCCCCCCCCCCCCACTCTACTTCCTCCAGTGCTGTTCATGGAGGGGCCATTGAGATGGAATCTGCAAGAGAAAGGTTGTGTTATATTAAACTCCTTTGCCAGTAGAGAAATATTTCAGCTTCAGAAGAAGGAAGCTTTGAGGAGGTAAGGATGGATTCTCAACAAAACCATTTTCTTGCCTTTCTCAAGGAAAGGCAGTAAATGCCAGCAGAAGTGTATAGGGGTGGAGCTGTAAGGAAGGCAGCTTTATATCCTGTCTTTGTGTCTTCTTTTTCATGTTAAGTGCACAGCAGTGATTAGGGTTCATTTGCTATCCTCCTGAAAAGGGGAATTATACAGTATTTTGGTGCTTTTCCTTGGACACACAAAGATTTTAAGCATGGCTGAAGAAAATGAAAATGAAAACAGGTTTATTTCCCTCCGAGTGCTGATTTGTTGCCAAAACAGAAGCTTGTTGTGCCATGCAGACATAGAACATTAACAACAGTGAGTGTGAGCAAAGCAGTCACCATGGGATTTCTTTTGCACAGAATGAAGTTTTCATGCTGTGGGAACAAAGACATTCTCCCGCAGATATTGTGTCAACTTTCCATGACTTTTGTAGCAGCTGATAAGCTTGGAATCTTATGTTCATTTGTTGGATGTTGGAAGTCTTCATTAACATTTTTTTAAAGTACAGTGCAACGTCCTTACCCCAGTTTCTCATAGTTCCCCTCTTGCTTTGTAAGAGAGATTGCAGTAATCACATCACCAGCGAATACCAGCTAAAATACCGTTTATACCAAAAACTTAGTGGTAAAGGTTTGCAATGTTTTAGGAAAGAAGAGATATCCAAGCAAATTACTTTGTAGGTGTTTTGGTTAGCTTTTATTGACCAAGACGTTGCAGAATTTTTTTAAGTAGCCTCCTTGTGTTCAGGTAAAGCTAAGGGTGAGTGAGTAAATTTGTGCAGGTTTCTGTTTGAGTTGTCCTTTCTTCTTGCTTTATCAAAATGAGTGTGGTTAAAATGCTGGGCTTTCATAGTAGCAGAAAACAATGTATAGTAAAAATTAATCTACATTTTCTCTTATACAGCATTGATGTCAGTTTATGTTATGATATGTTTATGAGTGCGTATGTACATTAGCAGAGTTAATCATATTTCATCTTTTTTGAATGTAGGAGGCATTTATTTTATTCATTCATCCTATAACTGGTATCAGTTGTGCTGGTTGTCAGAGAAAACAGCTGGCTAGATGCTGCAGCTGACAATCATTCAGGCCTGTCTTAATCAGTGGTGAGCAGGTCCTGTGTGGAACAACCAGCACATTCCTTCATGTTTGCATCCAGTTCTTCCTCCGTTCACCTTGACATTGACCCCACTCCAAGGTGTAAAAATGGTGTCGTGTGAGGTCACAGCTTGTGCCACTTGACTGCTGCAAGAAGGGATTCCTGCTGGCAACTGTGCTTTTAGGTTTTGTGTTCCATGAAGGGTATTTATTGTGCTTCTTCCCTTTGCTATCAAAACTAGGATGCAGTTTATAGTTTGCTAACAAGCTAGAAGAAGAAATGTACTCCAGTTACATATTAAATATGTGGGCAGAGATGAATATATTTCATCTTGTGCCTAAATGTTATGTACCTGAATGGCACCTATTGCTCTCCATGTTAAGTTGTTTGTAGCTGAATGATTTTAGTGAAATAAGGGAGTGTGCAATCCGATAGGGGGATGGGGAAGATGCTTTTGTCTGTTTATGCATTGCCTGTGAATATTCATTCTTTAATGAGCAAGCAGTAGATGCATAGACGTCTTTAGTCTTGGTATTGAAGTTGGTGGATGGTAGGGGAAAAAAATACTTTTTATAAAAAGACAGTACGAACAATAGCCCTCTAAAATATGTTGTTGTTTTTTTAATTGAATGATGAATTTTGCAGAAAGTAGGAGTTTAAATAGCTGTTTCAGCCGTTTGGCAGTTTTGAATCTTTCCTTCATATTTCCTGTTCATGGTGCTTTGTATAAGGCTTTTATATAGCTTTGTGCTGGTTCGCCCTAGTCCTGATCTTGTGAACCTTTATTATGCACTAGCATGTTCTTAACCAGGCTTTAAACTGTATGTTACATCCACTTTATATATGACATTTAAATGCTTATCACCCAGAATCTGCATCCTCTAGGCAGCTTCCACAGGGGTCTCTCAGATGAGTGTGCTTGGAGTTTATCTGCTTACTTGCTAAAAGGGCAATCGTTTTTTTTCAGTCATATGCTGTGTCGAAATTTGAAACATTCTTCTGTTGAGTTAAATATACCTATGTGTAATATCAAGTGCAACATTGAGTTTGATAGTATTTTTTTTTTTTAATATTGATCCTAATATTGTTCAAGAAACAAAGGCGAGAAAGTTTAGTTACATCCCTTTCAATTTTTTTATCACATTTTAAAATAATTACAGTTTAATTGTATGTGGTAATTTTGGTAAGGGTTGAATATACTGTAAAACTGGCTTGTAAGATAAAGAAATTGGGAGATGCGCAAAGCAAGTATCCTTTGGCTTTTATTTTAGGGGTGTGCATTTAGCATTGTCTTATTTTAGTAAATCTACATAAATGAGGGCATGAAAGCAGATTTTAAAAATTGCAATCTCAGGCCATGAAGTGCAAATTTCACCAATAATTGTCTTCACACAATCATCAAGCAGTATATAGCAATACTTGAATATATTGTGAAAGATGCATAGCATATTGAGTCCTAATTACAAGCTTATTACCTTTATCTTCTTTCTGGGTCATTTGACATTAAAAAAAACAAACAAACAAAAGGGGGAGTCGTTCTCAGCTACCACATTTCGGGGGTTTGTCAAGCGTTTTGAGAGAGATGCTGTTTCTGATGTTAGCTACGATGGTGAAAAGGCAAAATTAATGTAGAAGAAAAGTTGGGACTGCAATGTTGTGTTCATACCTCTATAACAAGTATATCCCACCTACCAAGTCTCAGATAATGTTATTTATGCTATTACATTATTTCAGTTTTAAAGACCAGGAAATTATTGATATCACAGGTATGATGGAGTCCAGATGATGGGGGAAGTACATTTGGAAAGGTTAAGTGCAATGCAGGGCTTATGCTAGATTCACAGATTAAATATAGTTACAGTCCAAGAATTGACCAGATTTTGCTGTTGTTAGTTTTTATTTTAATGATATATCTAATACTCTGTTGTAAAATTCTTTTGTTTAAATAGAATACTCCAATTATTTATAATATCCATTTGAAATGTCAGTGAAACCTATAAAAATATATCAGTGTACTGTATGCCTACAACTTCGTGCAAATTTTTTTTCTGAGAAATGAATCTTTTCATACCTTTTGTTTTTGTTAAGAGCATCACAGTATGTAAAGAAATCTTGCACATCATAGATTTGGAATGCTTTGTGAGCATAAATGATTTGTTTTTCTTTGTTTTTATTTACCTGTGATAAAATTTGTGTCAGGTGGATGAAGGCTGAGGTGACTAGTTGTAAGATAGTAGTTGGATGTTTCATGGTGACTAAAGCAGTTACCCTGTCAAAGAAGCTATTTTTCATTTAAACACTTACTATTAAACCCTTAATATTTACTATTGCAGAAGTAACACAAAATATGAGTAGTTGTATATTAGAAACATTACATAACTAGCTCTGAAACACAATGGTTTGTGCAGAAGATGCACACAAACATCTGGCTTGTCATTCATTGACACACAAGTGGTTTGTGTGATGCGCACAAATATCTGGGTTTGTCATTTACTTGCATGCAAATGTGTGTGCATCTGCATTCATAGCCTAGGAAATCTTGAAATCATATCTTCATGATATCCTTAAATGTTCTAATAATTCCACTGCTTCTTCTGCCTTTTTTTTTAACACATGAAATTTTTTGTGTGTGAAAAATGTTTCTGATTGATAATGACATTGATTTGCAGCAAGACACCTCACCCTCCCTGCCTAGTTTGCTTGTGCCATAAGACAAAGGGGATGACTTGCTGGGCTTCTATGCTCATGTTATCAACCAGAGCAAATTATTTGCAAAGTTCTTTTGGTTCCAGCATGTGATTAGTAATTTGAACATATCTAAAAATACCTAAAAATGTTTGTACCATACACTGTGTTGTGTCTTAAGGTGATAGCTGTTCTATGTCAATGTACCATCAAGATGTTAATTTCTCATTCTAGATTTTTGTACTTTTTAGAGAAAACGCAGCCATCTTAAAACTTAATAATATTGGGTATACCAGATGTTGTGTTTCAATGATATTTCCCTAGGTTTTCTCAGTAACTTCCCACAATGCCATTTGTTCCTATTATTATGTCTTTTCTCTGGTGCACTGCTTGCATGTGTGTGTGCAAGAGAGAAAGAGAATGCCTGGAAAAGATAACCTGCTACTATATGCTCCCATCTTTCCTGTGTCATTCCATTCTTAACAAATATCTTGATATTGAATCTGGCATTGCCTACAGACTTCTGATCGTTTCCTGCATGGTTTTAACAGATGTAAATAATGCTGGTGTCAGGTTTATATTTCAGCTGTTACAGTGATACACTTTCCATGTTCAGTTTAGATGAACAAGGTTTCATTTAGGGATAATGTTAGGTTCTGCTTCAGTTTCTGTGCACACCAAGTAAACTGGATTTTGAAACAACACCAGTTCTTGTTTTGTAAGGTATTGGAGCAGTGACAATGGAAAGTGGAAGACGTAGATTTACATGTTTTCTCCCTTTTCCTTTTGCATGTATGTGTGAAACAGTTTTATGTATTTGTTTTGAACTTAGTCTACCCAACTAGTCTGCCATCTTTTTTAATGAACAGGTTCCAAAAATTAATTTTGTTTCTTATTGCTGTATGCAAGTTTATTGTTTCATCATTATTATAGGACGTACATTTTTCTTTAATAGGATTAGACTTGGGAAATTCATAATACTTCTAGTATTTGACCAATTCGTAGAAAGGGAGAAAATCAGAATGGAATAGGGGATTTGATTTGAAGAGTGATGTACATTGAGATTTATTTGATTTAGTCTGTCTGGTTGTCATCTGAAGTAGTTTCCAGGTTCAAATACTATTGGCTGTTACTTGTAGAATAATCTGTTTCAAAGAAATGATGGAACACATAGATAACTCTTTCACTGACTCGCTCATAGAGCAGAATATTCTTTCATATATTATTCACAACCATAGTTTTTATGGACAGGTGTTGTAGAGGAAAGATTGAATCCTCTGTCTCTTTCCTCTTAGAACAGTAAACTATTTATACATGCTCTGAAAATTTTGGGGTATGTTGCTTTTCCACATTTTGTTTACATGCCAAAGTATTTAGAATGTAAAAAGTTTTCTCGTGTATGTTGCTGTATGTTTTAATCTTCTGATGTTAGTGCTCTAAGTATCTTCCGTGATATATTCTCAGAAATTCTCCTTTTATTGTGACTTCATCAAGCAGTAGCATGGTAAGGTTTTCAGCAGGTTTTTTTTTTTTTTCTTTGAATCTGTTTTTTCCCTAGTCTGGATTTCTTAAGTAAAAACTAGCTTGCATCCTTGTCTGATTTTGTCAATACAGGTCCGACTGAAAGCATGTAATCTAAGTGGTGCAATGTGAGTGTAAAATGAAGACTATTTCCTCTTTATGAATAGTTGATGGTGAAGTTCAGTTTGTTGTCAGTGTTGAAATGTACATTATGAATATTGTGTTTTTTGAATGTTAATGATGGTCAGTATTTTTGGTTTCTATGTTTGGTGTATGTGGGAACACTGTTCACCAACATTGTAGCTGTATTTAAGACTGTACACAGCTGAGCACATTCAGGTGAAGAAGACAGTTGATCAGCAATAAAATGAACAGATGGGAAAATGGAAATCGTGTGTGTGTGTGTGTGTGAGAGAGAGAGAAGCAAGAGGTATTCTTTATTGCTTGAAAATTTTAGCTGCAGGAAGGGTGTAAATATCTTTTTAGCCAAGTCAGGGAACTGCTGTGTGTGATAGACACAAAGTGGGATGGGGTCCCTGATGACCTGTTTTCTCTCAACAGTTGGTGCAGTTTACTACCAAATTACTTGAATACTTATCTGTATACAGCATAAGGAAAGTGATGAAATATGCTGTACATACATGGCAACCCTTGTCACAGTGAGGGGAGGAGGGGCATGGTAATGCTTTATAGAAGGGTATGGACAATCCTAGGTGAACATTACAGTTTTAAACAACCGTCTTCAGGGCTGGTGGCGTTATCGTATTTCCCCTCGATTATGCCTCCTTCAATAAGCAGAATGTGTTATGTGATCAAGACGACCATGCCAGCTCTAGAAGCTTCACTGCGTTTAGCAAGAGGTGTGGCAGTAGAAGATGCTAACCATAGCGATGTGTCACAAGCAGTGGATGAGTAAAGGGAGAAAAGTCTGGTTAAGAATGAAGTGTGATGTAGTTAACTCCCCTAAACGGTTACAAGAGTAGAGAGTTTTGTTTTCACAACGACCACACAAAAAATGTACATGTATTTGGTAATTGTGGACTCGAAGCAAATGCCCTAAACCTTTGGTGGGAAAACTACGGCCCGCGGATGTCTTTGGACCGCCAAAATCTGACATGCACTTGTTTTAAATATTTTTATTCAACCTAGGCTAGTTTGATTGAAATTTAATTTACCAAGTATCACTGCGTTAGAAGTCGGCCGTCTCTAACATTCTAACACAAAAATAGAGCTCAGAATAGAGACCATCCAGCAAACTTTGGCCACCCCTGCGTTACACTGACTTCAGAGACTGCTGCTATCGGAGTTCTTCACTCGTAAATTACGATTTGGATCCTGAACGATTTTGTCTCGACAGGAACAAGTGTTATTCGAATATAGAAAACTTGTGTGAGGTTTCAAGAAAATGTACTTTGCTAACCCACAGGAAACATATGATTATGGCATAAATTCAGAAAATCTCTTTCTCTGATCTGCGAAGACCGCAACACCCATCTAAGTCACGAACTCTTAACTCTGTTTCACGACCTTTGAGACGTTGACAAGAGGGACGACTTGCTCTGTGTGTCAGTGTGTGTCAGTCCCGAAACAACAAATGAGAACCCAATGTAAAGGTAATATATTTATTTCACGACTTACTGTGCAACTGAGTCGGTCAACAAAAAAGCCGCTGTTCTACGCCACACAGACACACTAAGTGTACATCCACATAATATCACGAGCAAACAGCACGTGCTGCAGTCAGTCACTTTCGCTGCACGTGCAAGTATCACACTGTATTGGGTCATGTACAAAGTGAGTGGGGGAGGGAGAGAAAAGGTTCTCACGAGTACTAGCTAGTACATCTCACCTACCTGACGTTGTACGTACATTATTCGCACTCTCCTACAAACTGTCGCTAGAAGCTTTGTCGGGTGACCAGTGTCCATTGGTCGACGTCACCAGTTACCTGACAGTTCCGACTGCCACATCATTTTCGTAAAGATTACTTTTTTAGTGTTTTAAATAGTCTTTAGCGAGAGATTTGCAAAATTTCCAGTATGGTTAACAAAGAAACTTAACGGACATCGAAGTGTTTACCTCCCACTGAAACGGGGATTACGTCCCTTTCAATGCAGACACCAGGATGGAGGAGCCAAGCAAAGAAGATACCGAGTCAAGTCTCTCGCACAGCGCTCTGGGACTGATGGTGAGGGTCCAAAGACCGTCTTCTTTGCCCTCGATTTTGGGACCTTCACAGATACTGACCTCCAGTCTGGTTAACAGCTCAGCAGCATCCAGTCCATGTCTTGACAACAGCCAAACGATCGTCTGCCGCTGGCGAGTCTCATGTCTAAACATATCCACTCACCCTGAATGCACGGTGGCATTCAAAGAGCGTACGACACGAGTGGTCATTGTTTTTACAGTCAGTCATTCCTCGGAACGTGGTCTACCCCTACAGATATACTGTGGACATCAGCTGCTTGAAGAGCACGACGATGCAACTAACAAACGAAGCAGTCATCTAATACCAAGGCTTCAGCATTTGTTCCTACTTAGAAAAGTCATGGTGCCAAGAATACAGAAGTAAATTGCAAGTTGTTATAGTCAATGACTTGTTGATTTCACGAGGAGGGGAGCTTTAAGTTCTCTAAAAAGTCACTAAAATCAAAAACATTTCGTCTTCACAACGCGAGATAATTCAGTTCCATGTTAGAAAAGAAAAAGAGTAAAGGAGCTTTAGGACTATTTCGATTGCGGAAAATCTAGCGCATTTTGGTGCTTACTTTTGGTTAAAGGTCAGCTTTTATATTTTTCTTAAAAAAAAAAAAAAGAGCTGTACATTGCCCAGAGAAATTTAGTCTTGAGGACCGCTCTCAAAATGGCCTCAACATCTTGCGCACAGCAATGATTTGCAAAAAAAAAAAAAAAACAAGCAAACAAAACATACTTTGCGGGAACATTTTTGAAAAAATGACTGCAGAGTTTGTCATGTCAAAGTTTTGCAGAGCCACATGAATTAGGCTGACACCGGAAGTCGGGGTCTACCCGGTATCGAGGCTAGGGTTAAGGTCAGGCGTGTGACGACATGTGCCGGGTCAGGTGGTGGCGCTCGCGGAAACTTTCGTTACAGATCGTGCACTTGAGTTTCTCCTCTCGCTTGCGCTTCATGGGGTCGAACTCGCGCTTGTGGTGCGAGCGCATGTGGTACACGAGGTCGCTGGTCATGCGGAATGTGGCGTTGCACTTGGCGCACCAGTTCTGCGAGATGTTGAGGGCCGACAGCGGGGAGGCGGAGAGGGTGGGGGCCGTGCTCTGCAGGATCTTCTCCACCATGGGGTTGTTGCTTTTTAGGAAGTGCATGGAGCCCGGGCTGGGTCCGCTCATCCCCGAGTGTCGGTCTCCAGTCCCTCCGCCTCCTCCCCCTCCCATGAACATGCCTGCCTTCCCGGGGAACCCCGCCGCTGCGGCAGCTGCAACCGCTGCTGCAGCCGAGTGATCCCCATCTCCGTTACGGATATTGGCGAAGCTTTCGGTGAGTGGACCTATGGAAGGGATGGTGGCGCGACACATCTCCAGCAGCCCCGGTGGGATCTGGTCGACTGCTGCGAAAGCCGGGTGGTGTGCGCTGACGTGGTGAAGAGGGGCGGCAGCAGGCAGTCCGAGGGTCGGGGGTACCAGGGGCAGACGAGGCATGTATAGGCCCATCAGCGAGCCGTGCATTGACGGCAGGCCTGCTGCTGCGCTTGACGCCACGCACGCTTTGCTTGACACGACGCTTCGAGGCGGTCCGTGAACCGGAAGCGGAAGTGAGGCTGGAAGGGTCATGGCCGTCAGCGTGCTGCTGCTAACGGGGCTCAGGCTGAGCTTATCCTCCGTGGCGCGTGACGAGCCGGCGCTGCTCGAGCGCTCCACGTCCGGCGAGGCGGATCTCTCGACCTTCCGGAAGGCGCTGGCTACGTCATTCTGCAGTTCCTTGGATCCGCCCTCCGGCGTCCTGCGAGGCGAGCGATCCAGTCCTGCCAGCACGCGCACGTGATCCTCCTTCATCGGCGACCGACGATCCAGCTTGGTTTCCGTCAGCCGTGGAACCTTGGATGACGATGACGATGAGGTCATCATATGGGAAGATCCCGGCTCGAGGTGGAGGCGCTTCCTCAAAGGAGAGGAGCACTTGGCTTCCCCAAAGCCGTGAAACGACCTCGCCGACTGCCGCTCGTTCTGCGTGTCCAGACGACCTTTGTGCGTGTCGGCCGAAGATCGACCGAGCGTGACTGGTTCCGTGGGAGGAAACGACTTAGAGGTCATGCGCAGGCGCTCGCTGTCGCTGGTCACGGCCCTGCCTCCGGCGGCTTTGGTACTAAAGCTCGAGCTCAGTTCGTTCAGGGTGTAGCTGCACTTGAACTTGATGTGGGCGCGCAGTGGGTACGGAAAGTCAAAGGTATCTCCACATCGGGAACAGATGAACTGTTCTCCCTCTGTATGGAATAATCGTAAAACAGAACAATTGTAGAATAGAATAATTATGAAATCAAATGTTAACAGAATAATTTTACGAAACTAATGCACAGGAAGGAAGAGGGAGGCTGCAGATTCCCTCTAGTCATACTTCCCTTTCTGCTCTTGCAAGCATAATAATTTGCCTAAAAAGGCATATGATCCTGGACAAAGAATTTTAGTGTCAACAAATCAACATTCAACCAAAAACCTCCCCTACCCAGAAAACAGAAAAAAAGATGCTGTTAACGTGCTCCTCTTTTTTGTCCGTTGCCTGGTCTCACTGGCCAGTATTTTTGCCTTTATTGCTCCCCTACCCCACCACACTCCACTTCTTTGAGTTTATTGCAGTTAATTCAATAAATCAACGAGTTGTAGACTGATTGCCAGTAGACATGGTCAGCATGAGTCGATCAAGAGACTTCAACTGAACACCAATCAGATGTCTCTGTTTAAGTCACGTGGTGCCCAATGCCCTAGAGGATGTTACACGGTGCAGTTTGCTACAGACCTAGTGTGGGTGGCCTCGGCAGCTCAGGTATGTTGAGGAGCTGGGCGAAGTCCTTGCTGTACCAGACCAGCAGCTCCTCCCCGGCTCGCACTATGCGCAGCGTCCGGAAGTACACCTGCCCCTCCTTTACGTACGCCTCCATGTTCTGCTCCTCCGAGTCTCGCGCGGGCTGGATGTAGGGCAGCCAGTCCACTGCCCGCAGCCCTTCACGGCGTTCCCCAGGGTCCATCTATAGGACAAGATGGCGAGAAATTGCATTTGGGTAATAGTACAAGAACACGAGACGCTTCCTTTTCATTTTTTGTTTTTACTACATAATCATCAATCATCATCATCATCATCATCATCATCATCATCATCATCATCATCATCATCATCATCATCATCATCATCATCATCAATCATCAATCATCATTCATCATCAATCATCATCAATCATCATCATCATCATCATCATCATCTCGTAACTCCAATTTAAGACCTGTTACTTCTTTGAACTGCTGGTAACATTTGCCTGTGTTACATTGGTCATTCCCAATGATTTCATTTTTCTCGTCATAATCTATGTAATGTTTACCTTGAGGACGATGCCTTCTGGTCTTTTATCATTCGTCAGCATGCCGATGAGGTAGGCGGGGTCAGCCGGAGTCACGTGGGAGGGAAACGGCCCGAAGATCTGACCGTAGTCGATGTCTGTGACGGTGATGACACCCATGCCGCCCGCTGTCGTCTGACTCTGAGAACAGATGTCATCAACTGTTATTGTCTTGCCCTTCCTGACTAGAGAAATGTCTCGTTAGCAAGATACCATCCAAAAGATTCATTCCTTTCTTTTTCTCGTCCTTTATTCAACGGAAGCACTTGTATAAGTATGTTTTTTGTTATCACATTTCTCCTTCCAGCTTCATGTCTTCAGAATCTCCATACAAATAATGTTTATGATTTTTCGTCTGTGTGCATTCGAAACACAAAAAATTACATTATAAAAATTAAGAAAATGGATTTTGGGAGAGATGAATACCCAGATACACAGCTTGTGAGCTTGTCTGTAGTCAGGTACAGTGGTCCAGTAGACAAACTGCGGCACAGATGCTGCGAGTGCTATCTTGATGCGAGGCATTGAGAAGGGTGTCGAGGAAAAAGTAAAGCGAAGTGAAGAAGGGAGAAAAGAGAAGAAATAAAGGCTGTAAATGGGAATCCGTGAAAACAATAACAATGGATTGATCAGACAAGGAAAAGTAGTAAGGAGGTTAATTCCTAACAGAGGTGTTATCTTTAAAGACTAACATCATAACTCAACAGTTGAACATGAGCCATGTCAATAGAAATTATCAATAAACATTATTTTTGAGTGTTAGTGCTCAGTGAAACTGTGATGTCGGACATCGACAAATTGCTGACATCGGAATAAGAAATAATGCACTCGTTATCTTGTTTCAATATGAATGATTACCGCTTACAGAAATCCTGGAATTAAGCAATCTTCCAGCACATTTCAAATTCGTTGACGACGGTTACTAGTGCAGCTCTCGCCTGTCCGTGAGATTGTGGGAGGAACAGGAGGCATGGCAGCAGCAACATACAGACCACAGTCTCAGGGGCGACACCACAGCGCGTGCAGACATGCGTGCGCGCGACTGCAGCATGCGCCGTGGGACAGCCGCCTCCTCCTGCTTGATGCTGTCCGCGCCAGCCCTACAGGCGGCACTAAGCCAAGTCATTTAGGTTCTTGTAGGCGAGGGCCGACGTCCCTAATTTAATCCGCCGTCCAATCCCATGGGCCTTGGTTAGCTGGCTTTAACGCGCGGTGGGCCGCCGTGTGGGCCGAGCCCCGTGTGACGTGCACCGGGCGCAGCAATTTCTGTGGAGCACGAGACACGCACGCGGCTGACGTGCAGCAAGTTGGACCTTCACGCAATCCGTCTCTGGCAAGATTCCCTCATCGCCTTACACACTGACCAGATTCGTATCCACTGCTGTCTATTTTTTATTTACAAACTGACCAGATTCGTACCCACTGTATTGTTTACTTACCTGTCTCTACCAGGTAACTAACCTATGGTTTTCGTGATTTCGGCAACAGAGACAAAACAACCAAGAGTGGATTATTTTATTATCTCCTGCTCACACAAAGTGAAAGGGAGGAGTGATGGAGTAAAAGAGTACCTGGATGGCAGACTATGGTGTTTGAAGTAGCGGTCAGGTGTGAACGAGTGAACGGTTTTCTCCTAACTGTTTCCGCCCTGTGTGCATCTGCGATTGAACTTAAAAAGCTCATCTCCCATCTTTATCCAGTTGTCTCTCCATATGTTCATCTCCATCTTGTCATTCATTGCGTTTTCTTTGAGGAGTTACATGATTAACATCTGGTTCGTTCCTCCAGCCTTTAATTCACTCAGTCACTTCTCCTTACTTACTAGTAATAGCAGTAGTACGCTCGATGGTTCTATCATTAACTGAGCAATTTTACTCATTTATTAATTGTTTCCATTTACTCAGACCTTGTTTCAGACACTGAGTGTCTCATTCACCCATACACTCGGTCACTGGCTGTCTACCTACGACATATGCTCCACGCCCCATCTTGTCTACAGCAAGCTGAACCTGTTACCAGTCGTGTGTTGATGGCGCGTTCCCCGAAGAGATGGCCATGACCAGGGAAGGGACCCTGGCAAATGGACCCTGTTTTAAGCGGCATTAGATCAAATCGAATTTCCCCTGGTCCTCCTCCACCCAACCCCCATCGGACTGTTGATGGGAGGAAGGAGGTTGATGGCGTTGGATTGGACCATCTCATGACCGATTCTCTCCGACAGCTTTCAGAACAGCAATCTGCATGCAGTACAGGCAGAGGAAAATTGTCTATTGAAGACCGATCCATTTTGTGCAAATCATTTTAGAGACCAGCGTAGAAAGGGTTAATTAAAATGGCCATTGTTGGCATGGGTTTTGATAGAGAAGCGGGTAGCTGTGGCCAGATGCCAAAGCGCCGCATGCAACTCGATTACGGAGCTGCTTTGTCGGGGCGTGCACAGGGATCGGCTGCACGTCTTCACGGGTAATGCTTCGCACTTTATCACGCGCAGCGCGCGCTTCCTCCGCCATATTGTTTCTGTGACATCAGCTAGGGAACAGAAGGAAATGGTAAAGCTGTTGTAGAAAGAAAGATCACAATATCGCGAGATGTCAACGACGGTACCTCACATCTTGTCTGTTAGATACCCCGGGTTCCTCCAAAATGGTTAGAAACTGGACAACTCTCCCTGGCTAAAAAATATAGTAAAATATTTTAATATATTACTTTCATATTAATTTTCTTAGTAGTACTTGAATACTAAAATAATTTATACTTTCCAGTCAGGCGACTAAGTATTGCAACTTATGGATAGATGGAAGCTTTTTTGTGCCAGCTGTGGTAAAGTTCCATGGACCTAGTCCAGCTGACATCGGCGTCTGCTCAATTGACAAGAAGTCAATAGCCGGTCCACGCCTTCCTCCTGGTGAGGACAACACCAGAGACACCACTCAGCCGACAAGCTATAGGCGCCATGTCCTGCCGGACGAGGTGAGTACTGTTCATCGCGTCCGTCCAGACGGTAACAAGGAATTGTGGGAAGGCAAGGGGAGGGTGGAATCACGTCGGCTGTCGCAAGAGGCGTGTGTCTACCGATGGTACTAAGAAGGTGGATCAGGGTGGATGTAAGGGTGGTGCTAGAGGATGAAGATGTCCAGCGAGTGACGCCAACAGACAGCCCCGGTAGCGCAGTGGTAAAGAACATTCCGTCAAACAGCGACAAATGAAAGTAAATCGGATTCAAATCTCCCTGAACGCTTTTTTTTTCCAGCTACCGTCGGCAATCCTTGTCATCCACAGCGAAATGCCTCCAAGTGGATGCTAGTTTCTGTCCACTGAGCCACTGTACAAACGATCAAGAAACTGAACCAAGAATGTCGACTAAGGCAGCAGCACACTGACAGTTTGAGAGAAAGTGATTCTTAGACTTGTACACCCTGACAGTCTTTAAACTTTACACAATGACAATACTTCACAAAAGTAATAGCTTACTTTTTTCTTAAGTCAAAGTTTGCACACTATGAATTTATTTATTGTTTTTTTTTTCTGGTCTTGTTTTCCTTCTAGCCGTTCTAGTTTTCCCTACTTGAACGATGTGCTTCAAGCATTACCAAAAATATCATTAGTTATTAGATGAATGGAAAATAACAATTTAGTGAAAGGGGAAGTACAATGTTAAAGTCATCCTTAGCTCATTCTATGAATTTGAGTAGATGAAAGTGGCAGTGCAGAAGCAATACAAGGCTTCAGTGGTGTAAACTCTGTGAGAAGGATGGATGGGAAAGAAAGAAAACTCAGCAACCAAACTAATGTTCTCCAAACCACCTTCAAAACTTTACCTCGCTCCTTTCACACTTCAAAACTTTACTTCACACTTTGGAAACTTCACGCAACAGCTTCAAGAGTTAGAAGGGAAAAAAAAACCTCTTCTCTCTTCCTCTCTCCTTCTCTATCATCCATCCATCAAAGCAAAACTAAAAAAGACACCTCCAGTCGAGCGAGTCTTCAAGCGTGCTTAATTTAAAGCATGTTTATTTCGCACTTGACAGGACCGTCTTCCGCCTAAACAGCTTCTTTCGGCCACCCGGCAGCATGGGAAGCAGGCTTGGGTCAGGGTAAAGCTCCCAGGGCCATCTTGATTGTGTCAGGGGGAGCTAATTTCCAGCGCAAGAACACAGGCGGCTTAAGATAAGCGAAATTAATGTCAAGCAGATGTCTGCGAAGTCCGGTCTAGCCTAAGATATTGTCCTTTCGTCTAAAAAGCAAGCAAAGTTATCGTTCGTGAAACAAAAATTACAGCTTGATCTGCGCGCCCCCTTCTCTCCAAATGTGACGCCTGCCTCCGCAGCCCAGTTGTCGTTCTTGGCTTGAGGCTGTCGCTTAACGATGCCTGCCTTTGGTCTGTTTTTTCTTGTCCTCTTCTCCACTTCACCTCCCTCTCCAATCTTCTTTCATCTTGGATAGCGTGCTTCCGCGTGTGTTTGATAGTGTGTGTGCGTGTGTGTTCAAACATACATGTGTGGGGATTTGAGTGTAGGTAATGTGTCCGTGTGTTGGAGTGTATGTACAGCTGCGCCAAGCGTGCATACATTTGTGTGTTTGAGTGTGTGTACATGTTCGTGTGAGTGACGTGCAGGTGTGTAATTGTACGTAACAACAGCAAACATCAACTGAACATCAACTGCGACTTTCAATAAACTCAGCAGTTAAGGCTCACGCAATCTAATGGAAACTGATTAACGTTTGTTAAAAATTACAATAAAATTAAATGATTTGTTTCATTTTTTTATTTGCGAATACGATTTCTGATCAAACTCCTCATTCACCGATTGGCTCCCTTAATCACGTGATGTTTACCGAGAAAACGAAGGGAGCGCCTCTCAAGCAATAATGTCTGCAGATATGAAATTAAATGGAAAGCATTCCTTTTTCATAAAAAACTGAAAGCAGACATGATTGTGCTCTCCAGAAATACCCTGTTCGCCCTCTTCAAGAGCAAGATAACCGCTCTCCCTTCAGTGTGATTTCTCCCTTTCCCGCAGTCAGGGAGAAAAAAGAAAAATACTTCTCTGGACCCGAGTCAGGGTAAGCAAGAGTGAGATCCCTGACGATAATGGCGGCAGAGGATTGCTGGTGGAGCCATCCTGATGTGAGAAGTGAGGAAGAACGGCAAAAAAAATTTGAAGAAATGATACATTTAGCTGATGGAATGTACGAAATATGTGAAGGTCAATGCTCAGCGTTTTAACTACGAAAAAAAAGAAAGAAAGAAAAACAGCAATGAGCAAGAAAGGAGGGATTAAGGCAGGGTGCGCGCGTTGAAGAAGGAAGAAAGGAGGCGGAGGGCTGGACAAGGGGGGAGATGGACTTAAAACTGTTGTGGGTTAGTTGGGGAGAGAGAGGCTGGAGCTGAGGTCAACATGTGTGTGGTGTGCGGATGCTACATTCTGTTTTCTCAATGGAAAGCAGCAGGGGAGAATTATGTGTCCTTCGCGCCAAAGCGGGTTAGTTCTTCCTTATCGATTGTCTCAACATCGGATTCCACACCAGCCTCTCCTCCTCTTGTCTTGGGTGGCCTGACGGCCAGGAAGTAACCGTCTCTGCCTTGCAGTTAACAAGCTTTCAAATTACAGCAAAAGGCGAGGGAAACTTTATCCTCCAATAATCTGCTTGGGATCCTCTGGGACAATTAAAAAAAATGAGCGACAGAATGCTTCGAGTTTCCACGAGTTGCGTTAAGCTGCTTTTCGATTTTTTTGTTTTGGGAAAGAGTTGTATGCACTGGCCACGATGGTAGTTCATTGTTTGGAGAGATAAACAGTCATGCTCACTGACACACACACACACTATCTCTCTCACACACACACACAGATGGCAGCCACGCATACGTTCTGGAGTCATTTCACAAAATTTGTCTAGTCCTTCACTAGTTAGTCTAATCATGTCATACAAATATCAAGTCAATAACTTATACTCATTACTATCATTTTTTGTGTATACATTTTGCTAGTCGCTGTTCAAAGCCCTCTCTTTCTATCGAAGGGAAGGGTTCCAAAGGAGGAATCCATGCGGTGCCCTTTGATGGTCAGTGCCCTAGGTGTGTCCTCCTTCCCAGTCATAAAGCCAACCTACAAAGACTCTTCTCTCCCTTTCGTTAATCAGACAGGGCGATGTCAGCCCGGTTTGTATCTGACAGAGACTCTGCTCGGGGTTTAAGTGCCCCCACTTCAACAGTTCCCTAAGCATCCAAATGACGAATTCGCAAACATTATTCGCCGTGGCCGGCCGAGCTGGAAAGAAGACATTTAGAGTCTGCTGGACGCTCTCTCGCAACAATTGAGCCACGTCTTTGGCGTAGAAGCCCCACTGATTGGAACCGGTATCCCCTGGGACACCCGGGCATCGGGGGAAGGGAAAGGGCGATCCTGGATTGTTTCCTGAAACGCATATGTCTCCTTCAAACGCAGATGAGGGGTAATTGGTTGGCACGAGAGCTGAGGAGTTTTGGAGCCCGCCACACTTTGTCTCCCAGAGCGAAATAGACTGGTGGAGCGAGCCACTCTCTACCCAGGTGCCCGCGGCCGTGATTGCCTGGCGGCCCCAAATTAAAGAGGACTGTGTCGCGAATAATTTCATCAGCAGGCGCAGGTTCCGCCATTTGATGCCCCCTAATTCCATTGCCGGCTGACATGGGACTTTAATGGAGAAACATTTGTTGTTAAGACAATATGTTCGAAGAGGGGGTCGGAATTTATCGCGTAGGGCCACTTCGTCGCGAGGCCTGACCGAGGACGAGAGCAGGGCTGCGACAAAAAAAGTTCTCGCGAGTTACTCGCCCTGTGCTAATAGATCACTCAGCACAAATTGATTCCCAAGAAGGCCCAAACACATACAATCAGGAAAGAATCCGGCCAAGGCCCGTGCAAGCACCGTCTCCCGAGATTTACGCGCCAGGAAATTGATTTGCAAATAATCGTAGCCCGACGCTTGTCCAAGACTCATGACCGCAGCCCGAGGGCCACAGGGAGGGGAAGGGATAGCCAGGCCACACAGGGCCGAGGAAGGAGGAGGGGAGGGGAATGGTGTGGAATAGCCAGACCACAGAGGACAAGCAAATTGTTAGTCATCACATGGTTCACAGTGACCATGTGACACTCTTGACCAGGTGAGACACCAGTCAGTCCTCTCCTTGCAACTACCTGAAGCTCCGCGCGCATGGATGAGGTTGGCATGTAACTCTAAGCCTTTCTAGTTTATCTTTTTTTCTTTTTGGGACCACAGGGCCTTTACTTTCATAACTTTTACTTAACTTGTCTGGATCCTCTTCGTACAAAAAACTTTACAACTGACAGGTCAGCTGATGTCATCATCAACAACATCGTCTCCACCTTTACCTTGATTTACGGAAGTTTCAGGCTTCCCCTTTGAGGTTTTGTTGTTGCTGATCGATTTTATATTTTTCTCAGGAGGAAAATGGCTGAAAGGTTGGCCACTTTCTCCCACGAAAACCGAGCAATAAATGGCAGAGAGTGGATACAAGCCTCTACACAGTTTGCCGGCGGCCAGGATTCGCCCACAAAACATTTCTGTCTGACCGGCAAAGACAGGAGTTAGCTGCTGAAACAGGCAGACGATAGTACTGTGAGATATCACTAACATAAGATTGTGGATACGATCACAGCCACGAAATACCCGCACTTGATCCTTCGTAACAGTAAAGAACATGCCATAGACATTTTGTAAATAAAACAATATTGTTTGCACGCAGAGTAGTGTAAATAACATGACTGAGGAAAACAAGTCAACCAGAACGGTCACAGTCACAGCAAAACCTGGATTCATGTGTGTTTCAAACTTAAAGGATTGTGTTTTTCTGTATTTATTGGCATTGTATATTAGTGTCCTATCAGCTGTCCTTCCACAGACTGCGTGTACCGCACCCAACACTCTACTGCACTCAAATCTGTGTGGGGCGACATTTTTAACATTTCAACCGGAAAATTGTGTAAACCATTCAGATCGCATAGAATATTTTAATTAGTTCAGGTTCAGTACCCAGATGGTTGTGATGATATTACTAATCACTAAATCCTTGACATTGACTTTTGTACAGCAGTCGTCTTTTTTTTTTTTGTTTTGTGCATCGTCTCTCACACTATTCAACTTTTGTCTGTCCAGAAGTTTTATATAACCGTCAGAGCATCTGTCTTCTAGGACACCTACTTCCTGGAACTCTCTGTGATGACGATTGGAATTTTGCGCGAACACACAGACAGAACTCAACCCTCGCAAGGAAACACCCCGAGACAACGAGGCAGTGCACCCGATACCCCGGTTCAAGGGCTTGCTGTTTCTCATGGTAACAAGATTTTGCTAGTCTCCTGGGGAAGCTCAGACTGGACTCCAATGATGTGGAGGAGGACGACAGCGACAATGATTCTGCAATCAGCGGGACGTGTGACGTCACCGTCTTGTTGAAAGGGGGAGAACTCCGGCGGCTGCTACAGCAGATGGGGAGAGTGGTCTGGCAAGCAGGACAAATGGCTGGAAGATGAAGGTGGGATCGCGTTCGACATCCTAGAATGTCCGCCATCGAGCTGATAGATTAAGACAAACCTTATGGCACGAGGTCCCGGATGCGGAAATGGAGATGCAATGAGAGGGCAGGGCACGAGGTGTGGAAGTAATTTTGCGAGGCGTCTCCCGCAGCCACACTCACTGCTAACTCTCAGAACTTGTTTTGTCAAGCATCTTATTCATGTTCATCCTGCAACTCTCATCTTTCATTAACGATATTAGAGGGAATAATGCTTTGTTGATAACACATGTCGGTCTTTTGATTATCTTTAAAAAGCAACTTTCCCTCATATTCAAACCAGGAAGTGTAGGAAAAGACACACTTTGAATTAAAAAAAGAGTAAAGACTAGTTAGAAAGTTTCACTCTCTCCCACCCCCATGAAAGAACACACACAAACACACATGCACGCGCACACAAACGCTCAAAGAGAAAGATAGTACGAAAGGTGAACGAGTGAACACACAGAGGTGTCGGGATGTTAAGGAAATGCAAGACAATCAGTCAGACAGGTAATCGACATCAGACTATATAATCGATGAAATAAATATTATTACTTTCTCAGAAACATTTAATCAGAAAATCATCTGTTCGCTGCTTCGTCTCGGCACAAACTCCTGCAGATATTTTTGATGTTTTTAATTTTTCAACTCTCTACGGTTGTCCGCGCTGTGTTTCTTTTTCAGAGTTAAGATTTACGTCTCCAAATGAGTTATTAAACGGCGACTAGCGACATCCGGGCAGTTTATGATGCCCTAGATTCGTTGTAAAATTTGATAAAATGCCCGAAAATCCTCCCAACATGTCTCTCTCCTTGTCGCTTTTTTAAAGCAAACACGGCGAAAGTGATCTGAAGGGCTTCTGGGAACATGAAGCTGGACGAAATGATGACCGTTGGCTGTCAACGGACAGCAGCCGCAACGCCTGACAAACAGACTTTTAATGCGATCATCGGCCAGGAAAAAAACACAGCAGCCAGCGGAACGTCAGCGCTGGTGGTCTGATGATTTGTTTGACGTTCCTGTTTCATGACCTCACCGCCGACAGGTCAACTGGGTGCCAGAGGTGAGGGGAGTGAGTGTCCGTGAGGGACGAAGGGTGGGTGGGGGAAGGAATGGGGAAAGGGTGCTTAACGAAACCTCAAGAGTGAGGCAGCAAGAATCCACATATTTAGCTCATTAGAAACTGTGTACAATTGTAAGACAACACGAAGTCTTTGTCCAAAGCTCGATTCTAGAAAGTTAGATGGACAGTGTGTGTGTGTGCGCGCGCGCACGCACGCAGGAGAGAAGAGTATGAGAAAGAGTGATAGAAAGAATGCCAGAGTGGACACGTCGCTTATGGTCGGTGTTAAAGCGTAAAATTGTCGTCCAGCCAGCCAGCCAGCCAGCCAGCCAGCCAGCCACAAAAGCCTGTGACCGGCTTAATGAGTCGAAAATCTCATTCCCAGGCCGTCGGTTGCCCACTAAAGCCGCTGGCGACACCAAACAGACACAGTGACTTCTGTCTGTAACTGGCTCCGTGGATGTCAGAACCCAAAACTTGAAGAAGCCAGCAAGGACACAAGTGATTTTAATAGCAATGTAAGCTTTTCACTTCCTTTTGTTAAAGAGGAGGGAGTGGGGATAATAAGCATCCCCTGCTACTTTATTTCTCATGTTGACAGAGTCCAAGGAGTTTTATGTCAAACACAAACATCTCGCCCTTGAATAATCCGCTACCCGGGGCTTTGTTGTCTGGAAGGCTAATGGAGTCTGCACAATTTCTCTAGTATACTGATTTTTCGAGTTAATTTTTTGTAGATGTGTCGGGCTCACGTATCAGCGAGAGACAGGCTGGTATACAAGTTGGGGGATGGAGGTTCGCCAATTCCACATGCACACTGTTTGCTCATCTTTATTTAGTGTTGTAAGATGTTAGTTGGCAGAATGGGTCTTTGCCTAAGTTTAGCCTTGTAAGAAAGGATCAGATAAGAGCCGTTGTTCACATTTCACATCTTTGCAGTTGGAACTGTTTGTGTCCCAGTTCACAGTTCAACTGAACCCTGTCGCCTTTTGTCAAAATGTCCAGTACAATCAGAAGTAGATAATTAACGTCCAGTGAAAAACAAAATATGAAAATAACAGATGGACAAATAATGATATTTGTAAACAAATAGGCGATTTCACCTACCTCAACGGAATTCTGTTTCAGCCACGTATGCCAAGCCCCGTAGCACCTGGAAAAAACATTCAATGGACACATTTAGCCTTCTACAGAGCTTCTTGTCAGAAGTTTGACATTAAGCATTAGCATCTGATAAAACACATTCATACATAAAACGTGTATAGCAGACCTTCATAGCTAGCCGATTTTTACTCCATACTATTTACTGTTAGATTTCTTTCCACGGGTGGAGAGCGGGGGACGGAGGAGGAAGGGCCTGGTTTGAACTTCACCTTTCCGTGACAATTGCAGGGTGAATGATGTGTGTTTTATGACAAATCTCTCCACCATCACCCTATTATCACCACCCCTGTCACTGTCATCACCACCCCAATAACCTCCTCATCATCATCATCTGCGAGTCTAAAAATCACAAACAAAATACAGTCTAGCTTCCAAATATTAAAATGTCAAAATGATTTTCTTGCGAGTTTTGCTTTTAGTTTCGTTTTCAAGTTTGCTGGAAAAAATTAGACTGGATTCATTCAGACTGAATACTATCAGTGTGAATAAACGCACAGCATATCAGAAATTCGCTTCTAAATAAAACCCATTTATTTCAACATTATTGCGAAAAGGGGATTATTGTGGATAAACAATATTAATGTAAAAATAGAAAGAGAGAAAGCCACATGGAATGAAAAATGAATGTAGAGCACAGGAGGGTAAGATCACAAGGCTGAGCTCCTACACTTGGTGTGCACTTCGGACTGGTGGCCTTCTCGGGAGATACAATTCAGGGTTGACCAGCCGTCCCATAGATTTAGAATAAGTTATTATGATGGACGAGAGAAACGCAAGGGACGGCATACCTGAGGGGATTGAACTCCGCCGGCGCAGCCACTGCGCATGTCAGATGCATGAATGATGAAGCTTCCGCCGGCCATGTACAGCCTCACCAAAAGCCAACTTTGGAAGATTTCCACTCGCTATCGGGAACAGACATATTGCGTGGTCCTCGTAAATCAGACCGAGCTCGACGGAGCAGGGCCGCTAACCCCCGCTACAGTAATGCGCATGAAATAAAGCGCAAAGATGCAAGAAGCGCTGAATGATCTCCCTGGACGAAAAGGCTAATGGTTTTCAAATTCGACAGAACGTCGTTGAGAATGGCGGCGACGATGGGCCGCTTGTAGCCTGTTTGTCCATTGATTGAAAAGTGGCGGATCAGGGAGACAAGAAGGAACTGCTGAGGCTAAATCATAGCGGATTAGGTTTGGAGAGGCCACGCGCTCATGCAACGGCCATTTGTATGGATTGTGTCAAACGTGCCACGATGGCTCTCCATATTTCCTTCCTCCTCTACCCTGCTCTCCTGGCCAGGCCCCCTACTCCATCCTCTCATCCACAGAAACAGAAAAAAGGAGCTTTGCGTCTGCGCAAAGGGCCCTAAGATCTGTTTCGCATCTCTCCAGGCAGGCCAAGCGTGCAGAACCGAGCAAAAATGGCGAAAGGTTAATGGAGTCTCAGTCCTGTACCTTGGGGTGTCCTCACCAGCAGTTATATTGTCCTGGATTTTTCTAGTCTATTGAAAACTTTTAGGATGGGCAGACAGAGAAAAAATGAGGACTAAAGGAAAAGCAGTTAGTGTGTTCTCAACCTGCTGTTCTCTTTTTACAGCTTTGAGATGTCTAGCTGCATACACACAGAAGACGTGGACATTGAAATTAGCTGTCTACCTATGATTCTCTCTAGAATTAGTTACGGATGTGCTGTATGCCTAGAGCTTATCCCCGAGGTATCTGCACCTCTGGATCTGAACTTAGTCCACTTGAAAAAAAAAAAGCATAGCAGATTATTCAAAGGTGTTGTCTTGGTCACTGCGGAACGACCAAATTCATTAAAAATAATTAATGTATAAAATATTAATTGTCTGTGCAGATGTTACAACTATTTTAGTAGTTCTGTAGGTTAAGGTCCATTCCTAATTCCTCTCAGTCTTAATATACATTCATAGCAACAAAGGACTCCACTGACAGTCTACAGACTAGCAGGTTAGATATCTCTGAAGAAAGTCCACAAAGGTTCTCCTCAACTTGTCATATTCTGATGCTTTTACCTCTACAAAAGTTGTTTTTGTTGGCCAGTCTGTTGCTTTTAATGAAACAGTGAGCTTTGTCCTCTAGAAGTATCCCATCAAGTTTCCAGTGTGTTAGCTCTGTTTGCCAAACCCTCATGTCTACACTTGTCAGGCCGGTAGGTGCTGTCAGTCTCCTGTTTGGCGAACCTTTGTCTGTGGCAGACTGTGCATTAGACTCCAGACTGTGATGCTGAGCGCTGGTAACCATAACAACCCAGCGAGCTCTCTTTTACAGCTGTCAGATGGCAGGCTGCATGAAGGTGTCGTGTGGTTGTCCTGATGCCAAGTAAGACTGCCTTACACACACACATATATATATAAATGTGTAGCAGGTATGCTGTGGTGTGTTTACACTAGTAACACGACTGTCGAGGGCAGTTCATCAACACAAGTGTCTGTGGAGAGTCCATCCTCCGGAGGTTACACAGTTCCTAAACACTTGCATTAAAAGGCTGTAGCCGGCTAAGTCCTGAACTAAAAATTGGTCCATTGTATAGTGAGAGTACATCGGCTTTATGACATGCAAGTCTGATGGAAGTTTAGAGCATAAATGTCCATCGTAGTCTCAGCGGCGAGGAACATTTTCGAGACCAGACACACACACAAGAAGCAAATCGCCCTTGACAGGTGTAGGGAGGCACTCACTCATATCACTCATGCCGAAGGCGAATAGACTGATTCAGTTGTATAAGCCATTGTTTCTTTCCAAATAGGTGACATTCCTTCTTCGTCTCTAGGCATGATGAGCACATTCTGGCCACTTGAACTTGACTGATTTCACTCAGTGTAGCAACAGAGGAATCCACTAACAGTGTTCAGGCAGGTGAATGGCTTCTCGTGCTTGACGGGATGTTCACGAGACCAGCTCTGGATTGGAGAAGCTGAAGTGAAGTGCCGCCCCAGGCCCGCTCTCGAAGGGGCCCGCGCTTCAGCTCGACATATTGCTAGCTGTGTTAAACTGTGTTGACAAAAAAGTTGTTGACAAAAGAAATTAAGTTCTACATTAAGCAATTATTGTCTTAACTTCAAACCGACAATCAAGCAGAGCCGCTACTGTCAGAACTGTGGGTAAAGTAACAAAACAATTAAAACACTAAATTCGTGCGTATCCAAACTTAACGGTTCCTAACGCCGCCTCTGGTACAAATATTTTCTAACGGCCAACGGTTAGGTAAGGAAATAAAAAGTCACAACTGTATTCTGTGTAGGTAGAACTGTCATACATGAACCTGTTCATCCTGTATAAAGGTCAAAATGTGCGTGGGTGGACCTTGGGCTCATTAAATTTTTTCTAACACCCTGTTTCGAAAGCACGATGTAACCCTGCTGTTTCGAACACAATATATTTATATATATCGTTGTTGGTATCAAAGATTTCTGTAGCCAACTGTTTCTGTCATATTTCCAGAGCCTGCTGTTTGTAGGATGCTATTTGTATAGTCTGCTATTTCCTACATGTGACACCCTGTCTCTTGTCTGCTGTTTCCGACTACCCGACGATATACATATATACACATATTTATTTTCCCTCATTCTTACACCAACACAAAGACGAAAAGGTGAGGAAAGCAAGACAAAGATGGGCACAAAGAAAAAGACAGACTGAAAAAAGCGCACTGTTAATTATTTCTAAGATTATATCCACAGAGAAATATGTGGCGACTTCCTCGTGGATACAAACATCCAACATCACAGAAGACTACAGGAAGCGGAAGGTCGAGAGGCTGAACTCTGCATTACAACCTGTGCCTTGACAAGGTGAACCACTTACCTTGTATGCTGTACACAGGACAGAGAACTCTAGTGCTTAGAGCCGACAGACAGAGAGAATGTAGTAATATCACAGGTGATGGATATTTATATCTCAGGTGATCAACATTTAGCATTACTCAGGCCAGGTGGTTGCTTGAACAATTTTAGGTAAAAACCTACACAATTAAAAAGGTATTGAAAATTCAATCAAGACATTTTTTTTATAGAGCTGTTGGAAATAATATTGTTGGAAATAGAAGTGCTACATCTGTCATCGCTGTAACTAGTCTGAATCATTTTCGAAAGTTTACTGGAAAACACTGGAAGTGGATGGTGTGTCTGAGACATGCTACGAAACAAGACATCAGAACCATTTCATTCTTATTCTGTGAGTACTGCCGAAGTGATTATACGTACAAGCAAAACAATTTAAATTTCATTGCCTAAAACTTTCTTAAATATTCACAGTTAATTAAATGGCTTAAAATAGATTACTGGGCTCTCTCTCTAAATTAGAAAAAAAAAAATATGGTGAGTACATTTCTTTTCAAACCGACTTCGTGGAGTATTTTTTTGTTTTTTTTTTTTTGCGGGCTTTCATCGGGTTGTTCGATCTTTTGTCTTTTAATTCACTTCTCATCTAAACTCTGTTAATGGCCTTCTGACTACTGGCGGATGCCTACTACAGAAAATGTAGATATGGTTGGCTCAATCATATCAAAATATTACCAAACATTCGACGCGATATGCGATGGCACTTCACTACTGTATTATAATTTCTTCTTGTACAATAACAAGCTGTCTCACGGTGGAAATGTACGACAGCCCCGTAAAACACAAACAAGTCACAAAACATGTCGGAAACATAAATACTAAACACAGAAACATCATCCCGACATCGTCGTCAGACATGAGCAACATGAAATAGGCCGGCGGAAGAGTTTTGCAAAACCTTATCTAGATTATTCTGTTACTTCTTAGAATACATTACACCATATATACAGAACAATGCCTATAATACAAATCCAGATCACACAATACAACACACATAAATACAAACAACAAACAGACTCCAAGCTTTGAAACATTTGCGCCTCAAGGCACAACACGACCATCGCAGGAAGTTTTTGCTTTGTTTTGGTTTGCTGAAATAAGCAAGATGACAGCACAAATGTACTAAAGCAGTTAATGAATATTCTGTTGACAAAGCCTAACAAATAGTAAATCACATCCCAGCAGATGGCAGTGCAGTGAGTTGGAATAGGTACAATCATGATCGCGGGTACCCAGGTGAAGACACCAGCAGATAGTTTAACTCACTACTGGATCCGGGTACAGTACAGATGAAATAATTTAAATTCATTCTTCTGTGTCCATCCTATTTTCTCAACGACTAGAAACAAAAGATTAGCAAAGCAAGAAATGTCAAGTAACCCTCTCCATGTACATCCTCCCCCTTCCTCTCTGTGTTCCTCACAACATAGCCACACTAAAGTTGCTGAAAACAGTATAAGTCACAAATAAATAAACAGGAAGCGGCGTGGAATGAATGTTCTGTAACTACTGTTAGTTAGGCATGTCTAGTCCTCTCTACCCTCAAACTGTAACGGGTACACGACAGCAAAAGAAAGTTAACCCACTGTGCCCCCCTCTTCCCGTCTTAATTTCACAATCAAGCAAGGAGCACGGATAATTGTTCCACAAACCTCTTAGTCGGTTTTGGCTGCTTGTGAGCATATGCTGGGTGGCTGCATCAGCGGGGCCACAGCGACGAGCACCGGGGTGCAAACAAAAGGGTATGCAGGTACTTCCGCAGATGAGCATCAACATTGACACGCGACTGCGACCCGCTACGACAACCCTTGCGCTCGGTGTTCTGCGGAAATCCGATTTGCCTCGGGTGT
The DNA here is from genome assembly GCF_003073045.1 of Pomacea canaliculata. Lineage (NCBI taxonomy): Eukaryota > Metazoa > Mollusca > Gastropoda > Architaenioglossa > Ampullariidae > Pomacea > Pomacea canaliculata. Next base: position 43,128,340 of record NC_037590.1, on the reverse strand, counting down.
AATCAGGAGTGGCGGCTAGCCTTTGAAGAGCACAAGCTTTTAATCACAACAACATACTCGGTCACAAGACGGGTGCAACTTGTGCTTGCAGGCTCGTCTGCGCGACACACAAGCCGGAGCGGCGAGTGAAACTGTCGCGCTGTCTGTCACGCCGCGCCGAGGGCCGCCAAGCCCCGCCCCTTCGCTGTCAGTCGCCGCGCGACGTCACGGCCCCGAGACGGCTGATTGGCTGAGCGGGCGGAAGAGGCCTGCGCTGGGCGAGCACGTGCGCGGCGCGGAGAGCGAATGGTGAGAGGTTATTGACGGCGGGTGCTGCTGGACCAGATGCTGCGGTGCAGACCAGCTTAGGTCCGCCATTCATCAACCCGAGGTGACTGCTACACCCGGCGAGCAGCGACGACACCCACCCCACTGAATGGGCCTTGAAGTGAACTTTAAATGACACGTGAGCTCTTCATCCCACCGCCGCTGATAGTCACAACACCGTGCAACAAGTCACCTGCCAGCCGCTGCACGCTCTTCCCACTTTGTGGATGCCCCTCCTTTTGTTGTTGTGTTTGTAAACAAAACTGTCAGTTGAGTTGTGATGTGCACAGACACCAAAGTGCAAGGGTCAGCTGCTTCTGTCAGTGTCACTTCATGTCATCAACAGTCAGTGGAAGACATTATTTAGGTTGGTGTGAAATACTTACATCTGGTGTGACGATAACAGGGTGTGGGAGAATAAGTGTGTGCAAGAATGCACTCATACATACAAGTACTTAGACATTTATAAACATGTAAATATAAATACATATAAATATATATATAAGTACACATCATATAGAAAGACAAACATGCTATTAGGTGCGGAAGATATTTATAGACAGGTTAAAAAAATGAGACAAATAATTATTTATAGGCAGAAAAATTCAAATGTTCTTGAAAACTGTTGAAACAAGACTTTGACAGAAGTAAATGCACCAAAAAAAAAAAAAAAAAGAGAGAGAGAGAAAGAATTATTGTTCCACCCAAAATCTTTAGCAGTCTTGTGGCACTTACTTTCTTCTTTAACAACTTTCTCTTCTGGAGCTGAGATGGATCTTCCAAGCATTTGCACTTCCGCTTTATCAAAGGGTCAGTTACTTTACAACCTCGTCTCGAGCGTCAAGAGACAGGACTGTGTGCGAGGTATCAGCAGATTCTGGAGATAACATAAATATATTCTGTATTATTTATTATCTGATTTCAATTTGCTCAGGCAGCAGACGACTAAGAACAACAATACCTGTGTAGTAGGCACGGACCCTAGAAGAAGATGTGTTTGCGGTACCCGAGTCTGTTGCTTCTACAGCATCTAGGTTACCGGGTAGCATACAGGAGCAGGGTGTATTGGTATACCACAGACTGTAGGCGCTGTGACGTCAGCTGTACACACCAACGAAGTCGACCCATTGTCTTGTCAACGATGTATCCTTTGGAAATGTGTGAAGTCACTTCTACACTGTGTTTTCTTGTTCATCAAATAGCGACACAGTGATTTACATGTCTGTGCTCGGACTTTTGAGATTCTGGGCAACTTGTAGCCGCCATGTTGTGGTCAGCCATGCTGTCACCGGTACTGACGTCACACTTGACTTCCGGCCCATGTGGAGGCGGGGAATAGTTTTTAATTCATTTTTTTGAGATTCGTGTTTCTCCTTGCGATTTCGTGTTCGAGGCATTGATAAGTGATATGATACTGTGATATGATATTGTGATACGTGTCACCAGCCGGGTAGGTCTTTAAGAAAACAAGGTGTTGAGCCCCGAGATCGTTATCAAAGAAAGGTTTTTTCCGCCTGGACCATCCACCCCTTTCATGCACGTTGTCTTTCTGGTGAAGAGCAGGAGTGGGCGGGAGGAGGGGGAGTGAGGTGACCCTTCATTGTCTGATGTCCTCTCACCCTGACTGAACTTGGGGTGGCCGCGCGGTGACAGATAACAGGGAGCATGTGTCGGGTACAAAGACCACAGCGGCAAACAAACAGCTGACCAAGCGATGCGCACTCCAGCGACACCTGCTGTCCACTTCCTCCCGCCGGAGTCTGCGGCAAACAGCACAAACTGTAGTGACCACCACCACCACCACCGCCACCACCCACCGCCACCACCATGTCCTCAAGTAGCATGCGATATCTTTTCCATTAAGTATTTTCTGTGATCAGTGTTTAGTAGTTTGTAGGATAGTTCAGTAGAATGTACAGCTAATGACAATCCCTGACAAGTTCTTGCAGCAGTGTGGACTGGAAAATGTAAACAAGTCCGTTACTGTTACTTGTGGAAATACTTCAGGTGGTATTTGTACAATTGAAGATACTTCTAGAAATGTTGCTGGTGGTACTTTCGGAAATGCTTTTATCGCAGGTAAAAAGGGCGAAAAATGACGAGAGAGATAAATAGTGCAGGAGATAAGCAAGGAAGGCAATAAACTGAGATTTCATAATAAAGACAGGGTCCTTGTCATTCTGAGTGTCTGCTCTGCACTAGCAACACTTTTCTAATGAGACAGCATTGTGCAGTGTAAAATAAAAATAAATGAAGTATAAAGAAGTGAGAATTGGAAGTAAATTTAAAAGCTAGATGAACAAATTTATGTTTTCCACACAGCTAACATAATTACATTGGGTGGTCATGTGACATTCACTAGGTTTTCCAGAGTTACACATCATCGGAGTAGGAATCCTGGGGTACTTGAACACAAGAAGAATCCATCGGAGCGGAGGAATATCCGTGCGCTGCAGGTAATAGGGTAGGTGTTGGGGTAGGGATTCACCTGTAGACTTCAGGGTCAATGAGTGGACGTAATTTTTTTAAACCATGTTTTTTTCTCTCTCTCTTTTTTTTTGCTTGAGTTTCTTGGTCTTGTTTACCTGCATGTAAGCTTAATTACGCGGGGTTTCTCGTTATTACTACGCACTGTGAATCCCAGACCTGTGCACCTGCTTGTAAAAGTCAGACAAGCACTACAACCACACCCTCGCGTGCACTGTGAGGGCGCCACCCTGTAAGTGCCATAATAATCAGAACATTGTTGTCAAAAGACCCGTGAGTGGGATCAGCAGGCGGGACACGACTGCCCGCGAGGCTGGCCCCAGCTTGCAAGACATCAACCTCTTGGGATTCAAATGGGAGACCATTTTCTTCCCCCTTTCCCCCCTGCCTGTCCCCATCCCTCGCCATCTGTCCCTAGAAACACAAACGCTGCTGCCGCTTGTCAAAGTCGCCCTCGCCCCTTGTGGGCCTTGTGGGCTCAAATTTCGCGCTTCTCTCTCCATTTCGCCTTCGTCGTTGATGGGCCAGCCTGCTTCTTGAAAGGCTATCTGCCCTTGACATGGCTGACAAGTTTTTGAAGTTGATGACACAGCCTGAGACATCTTTGGACTACAAACTGTATCACCGTTTGCAATAAGCAGGAAAGTCTCAGAGGTCTGATACCTGTAAATACTTATCTCGTGTGTGTCGCCCTAATAACACGAGTAACATGTTACCTTTGATGAAATGAGGAAAACGAAAAAGACATCCTATAGATACATTTTTACATCCAAACGTAAGACGTTCTCCAGGACTGCGATCCCTCCCATCCTCACCCACTCACACACACGTGTGGGACCGAACCCTGATGACGACACCGGCCGTGTTGCACGTGCATCAAGAGTAGCCACACGACGCCTGCTCCTCCCACAGTCGCTGTTGTTTGGAGGAAATCCCGTGAAGCCTGTCTGTCACACTGGTCTTGGAAACTCGGTTAACTTGTCACATGGGTAACGACAAGTTCTGAAGTAACGTTAGTCACGTGGATCATGTGAACAAGTTCTGAAGCCCAATTAATTAGTCAGATTGTTCAAGGAAACTGTCGGCCAGACGTCATCGTGAGTAGTCTTCACCGAGCTGACCCCTTCTCACTGCAGTCCCTCTGCCTCTCTACTCAGTCACATCCTGTCTGTCGGTCCGTCTACCTGCATGGTCGCCTGTCTTGCCTACTGTCTGTCCGCCTGCCTGCCTGTGTATGTGTGTGTGTACGCCAGACCCCGAGAGTTGCGGCGGGTCCTGCACCCGACCATATGCCGAGCGTGAGTCACAGCGCATGCGCAGAGCAGTTAGCGCAGGTTTGGTGTCGACGGGTCGGCAGGGCATGAAATGAGAAAATAATGGATTTCCAACGGTTCCCCGATACAAGCCCTCGCCACACTCTCCACGCGAAGTGCAGACAGGTACTCCAGGGGAAGCCGCGTGTTTCCCGTCGACGTGAGCAGGTTGTCAGCCACCCGCTTCTCGCTCGGGGCATCTTCCCCAAAATAACTCTTTGACTGCCTCTCGGTCCCTCCTTGCTCTGCAAACAAATCGTACCAATAGCGTGTTGCTTATTTCACATCACGAATTGAATTCTTCAGAAATGGCGTGGGAGCCTAAATTAAAAGGATAAGTTGGAAATGTTGACTCTGTTAAAATATTTGCAAGAGGACAGAGGTGAACGAAAACAATCCGCTTGTTGTCTTGTTAGCTGCATTCTGAATACTAACCACGTGTTAGTTAAGTGTCTAACTTTTCTGTACGGAAAGCAAATTAAAGACTAAAATGAATTCAGCGTTTAGAAGCCTTAGCTCACACTGCATTCATTTCAAGTTTTTTAATGCTGAACTCATCGTAGGACTTATCCTGAACTCATCGCTTGCCGAGCCAGAAACCAAGCAGACGGGTATGGTGACGCATGGCACGCGCGCCCACGTGACCTACCCTAATTTGCGAGGCGGATTTTAATTGGCTAACACGCACCCAAGCATGGTGATCACATATGGCGGTGGGGAAAGGTGGTCTGGAGCTTTTGTGAGGCCGCAACTAACGGGACTTGAACGTGTCTCGTGCGACCTGGCCCCGTAAGCAGGGAGCACCGATAGCGCCGCTAAAGGTACGATATCCCTTTCGTCACGATAGCGCGGGAAAATTCGCAAGCAGGGACCGCCGATAGCCGGCTATCGTAGCTCTACGGCTAACGGAGCCTCAACCCCTCCATTAGCTCGCTATCGTACCGAAAGCACAAGATGGCGGATTGGATTGTATTGAATCGTGTTAGACGACGTTTGCGCCGAGAAACGTGTTTTTCGGACAGAAATCATCCCTCGACCGGTACAATGACGAAGAACTCTATAAGAAATTTAGATTTACAAGACTACATATTTTGCAACTGACTGATGAGATTGCAGCAGCAGTCGAATTATCAAATCGGCGTGGGGCGCTTTCTCCAGTGTTACAGGTACTGAATAAATCAGTTACTACGCTACTAATAAAACTCGTTCAGCTTCTTGTATATTTGATTTTAGCAGTGATTAGTTGCTTTTTAAATAATATTTTAAATTTAAAAAGGGAAAAATTGACATCCTAGCTTAGGTATAGAGCAGACTAACATGACTGCAATATGACAGTCGAATCTTCTAGAATTTGACACAGGCTTTACCTTGTTTGAGAGAGTGTGGAGACTTTGTACTGTAACCCACAAATTTTTAGTTTGCATTGCATCTCACTTCTGAATACCTGTTGCAGGTGTGTGTGTTTTTTTTTTTTTTTGAGGCTTTGTACTCTAACCACATTTTTTTTTCATTGCATCTCACTTCTGAATACCTGTTGCAGGGTGTGTGTGTTTGTTTTGAGGCTTTGTACTCTAACCCACATTTTTTTTTCATTGCATCCCACTTCTGAATACCTGTTGCAAGGGGTGTGTGTGTGTGCTGAGGCTTTGTACTGTAACCCACAAATTTTTAGTTTGCATTGCATCTCCCTTCTGAATACCTGTTGCAAGGGGTGTGTGTGCTGAGGCTTTGTACTGTAACCCACATTTTTTTAAATTTTGCATTGCATCTCACTTCTGAATACCTGTTGCAAGGTGTGTGTGTGTGTGCTGGGGCTTTGTACTGTAACCCATATTTTTTTTTCATTTTTTTTTCTGAATACCTGTTGCAAGGGGTGTGTGTGTGTGCTGGGGCTTTGTACTGTAACCCACATGCTGTTTTGTATTGCCAAGTTCTGAATAACCGTTGCAGGTTTTGTTGGCACTCCGATTCTATGCCACAGGCTCTTTCCATGATGTCTGTGGTGAACTAATTGGAGTGCATCAAACCACAGCAAGTAGGACCATAAGGCGGGTCACACAGGCCATTTTAAGAACACTGCCACAGAAAATCAGACTACCAAATGCAGAAGAAAGTCAGCTAACGAAAGAAAAATTCTTTCAAAGACATCACATCCCAAATGTCCTTGGATGCATTGATGGGACACAAATTCCTATTCAGTCCCCTGGCACTGCAAGAAACGAACATGAATATGTAAATCGCAAGGGATACCATTCCATCAATGTACAGGTAAGTGTTGTACACTGAATATGTGCACTTGAGCAGTACATGTATCAATACAATACTCAGGAAGTTAAAAAAGAGTGCTGCATACTGACCATGTTACTCGGATGAAAAGTAGATGATTGGTGATTGTGTTGCCTTACACTATTTTTCTTTTTGTGTATAGGTTATTTGTGATGCTGATTTAATCTTTTTCAACATTGTTGCCAAGTGGCCTGGTAGTGTTCATGATGCCCGCATCCTAAGGTAAACATTTGTTGTATTTTCCTCAGACTGCAGCAACAACACACAGTCATGTGTTTAACTCTTATGATGTCAAAGAATTTCTCACTCAGCCCTAAACTCATACAAGATGGTATCATTATTCATGTATGCATATTTAGGAGACAGCTGCAAATGCCACTGCTTGCAGCAGCTTTATGTACAACCACAATTACTAAAATCCCATGTAATGTCATGTTTAAATATCCCATGTAATACAAAATGCCAATGTTATTTCTTTGATAGAGATAAAAATATTTTTTTGTAGAGAGTCACCATTCTATGATGCCATGGAAAGTAATCAGCCACCTCTAAGGGGACATCTTCTTGGAGACAGTGGGTATATGCTAAGGGACTGGCTAATGACCCCTGTTTTAAACCCAGACACTCCAGAAGAGAGAATTTATAATGAACTCCACAGACAGGCACGCTGCACAGTGGAAAGAAGCATTGGTGTTGCAAAGAGGAGGTGGCACTGCTTACGTACTGGATTACGGGTGTCTCCAGAGAGAGCAAGTGAAATAATCGTAGTGTGCTTCATTCTGCACAATCGTGCCAGGTTTGTGAACATTCTTTTGTTGAATATTGTGGTATAGCTGACAAAATCTGTATATCATTTTTACCTCATTTTTATAAGGGATGATGGATGAGATGTTCTATTAACTTCCAAATTGCTTTTGACATTTTGTTCAGGTTTCTAGCTCTGCCAGACCCAGATGATGAAGAAGATGATACTGATGATAATGGTGCAGATGAAAACCATGGTGCAGATGAAAACCTTGTAGAGAGGAGATACAATATGCAAGCACAGGAGAGAGCAAGAGTTGCTGCTGGGAAAGTTGCCCGCAATAGGCTGATTGCATTTCTTGCACACCAGTAAAGAAACAAAGTAAGTGTGACACAGAATGTAGCACATACTATTAAGGCACAGACAAGAAAAACCATTAAGAAACTTTGGTGCTTATGACATCTTTTATTTCTAGACAAGATTAAAAAAACAAATATACACCACATAAACAACAGATTTAGAGATGCACATTCTAAGAACAAGGACATAATTCAAAAAAAAAAAAAAATTAAACTGCATACACATCCACTCCAATATATAAAAAATGCACACACTGGCAGTACAGCTTAATTATCATTCATCTCTTTCTCTATCTTTCTTTTTTCAGCTTCCAGCAGCCAGACTTCCAGTTCAAGTTTTTTTATTTGTAGTCCTATTTTTTGTTGCCGTAGTAAAGACTCTGCTGTTCGTTCTTTCAAATATTTTTTCGTGAGTTGTTGCTCTCATCTCCTTTGCTGACTCTTTTTTTTTTTTATTCCAAAGGTTTCCCGGTTGTCCATGGACAGTGGTGTTGACGGGTATAGGTCTGCCAATGATGTGGAGGGACTTGAAAACTCTGGGGCAGAGCAAAAAAAAATTATATACTCAATGATGGTCGCAAGAGTGGCAATTAGATTTCTGCACATACATCAATAATATTTTAAAAAGAAGTGATGTTATCCACAGATTTAGTGTAACATGGCAGAAAAATATCAGTCTTGCAAGAATTGACTGTAAATATCATTTAGATGTATATATATATTTGTGTGTGGATGCAATTATAGACTACAAATATGTGCCAAAGAAAATTGAATGTAACTATCAATTTTCCTGAAAATCATATAAGTTGACAAGAATAACAAAACATTCAACATTTTACTTAAAATAAAAATTACCATTTTCTTTGTTGCAAGTCAAACTGTTGTTTAAGCAGGGTGCAGATTCTGTTGTCAGGGGTCTCACACTTTGAGTTATTTCCTCTGTCACTGCAAAATCCAAGCAATATTTTGAAATTATGCGAATTCACATACTGCACCATTAGCCTTGTCTTTCCCTTTCACACTTTTATCTCTTCTTGTATACTGTAAATTATTCACATTTCATTTTGCTTTTGTTTTAAAATGTGTGATTGTGACTGAGTGTAAAATAAATTTCACGATGTAAATTTTAAGATATTGTCTATTATTTATTGAGTTGGTAGCATTGCGCACAAACTTCACAGTAGAGCCACCATGAAACATGAATTCATTCAGCATGCTTACCTCCTTCACTCTTTGAGACTGAAGGCTGGGTTTCTTCTAATCCTGCCACAAACGAATCTGTAGCATTCCCTGGGAACAAAACATGTTTTAAAAATTGTACTTAATTTGATCATTGATCAATAAGCATATAGCTGATGTACAAACAATAAATGAGACCAAAATAATGGTTGCATTTGAGGCAAGGTTAAACCAACCCATTTTAACCCTGTGGTGCTGTGTCACCACTTACCAAGAATGTAAAGCTTGAATGATTAACAAATATAAGTGTGATTTAAACATCCAAAGCACAGCCTATTTTTCACTGCTTCCCTCCCTACATCCAGTTGATTTGCAAACATAATCACATTTTATCATAATTTTATAAATTCATAAAAAATATAAATAAGTACCCAGTCCAGAAGTAGCCTATAAACATAAGGACAATTATTCTGTCAGTTACTTTTATATATACTTTTATAGCCAGTTAATTAGTGTGTCACTTACCTGCAATACCATTGATCAGACTAGTGTTGTTGCCAAGGATGGCAACAACAGTATCTTCGTATTCAGGTGGTGGCATTCCCTTGCCACCACCTGTTTTATATGCATCCCTTTTTTTTTGAAGTGTTGTTCGCTTCAGGAGACCCCATTTATCTTTTATCTCTGCAACCGTCCGAACGGCCACCCCACATGCTGACACTTTGGCTGCAATGTTTTTCCAGATTTCTTGTTTTTTCTGCAACGTTACTTTATTGGAAAAACAGCTGGAAAGAAGTTCACTCTCCATGGATATCTCATGAAGCAATATTTTGATTTCCATTTCACTGAAATTTGATTTGCGCAGACGCTTTGCTTCCATTTCTCGGCAACTACAGGGTCGAGGAGGAAAAGGAAACACGCTTCTTTCAAAACAAACACATGCGCAGTAACGCATGAAAATCGGGCCTCCTCGGAAGCTATTTATAGAACTGCCTTCCCGCGCCGAAAGCTAGTGGAGCTCTATCGGCGTGTCCCTGCTTACCACGTTAGTTGGGAGACTATCGCTGCTATAGCTTTCGGACCGAAAGGCTCTATCGCTACGATTGGCTAACGGTGTTTCTTGCTTACGGGGCCTGCCGCCTCTCACCTGACCTCCTCCTGCGGTTTGTCTTCGGGAGACTCGCAATGAAAGGTGGTGTTGCTTGATTGGGGTTGGGGTTGAGAGGGGAGGGGTGAGATAGAAAGGCGGAAAAAGGGAACGGGAGAACTTTCTTACACTTTTATGATAAGTAGAGGTCTGAGGGAACATGCAGATGCAACTATAGGTCATTGAAAGAAGTGTTTGATGAAAGTTCTCTCGCTTTTGTTTTCTCTAGATGTCTACATCTGACTGAAGAGACTAATGTTTCTGTAGTTCTGTGGTTTCTCACAGGATTTTTGTGTTGGTGTTCGTGTGGCAACTTGTCTTTCTCCGTATATTTGGATGAAGCTGCTCCGAAGGGTCTTATGTTGGATGTACTTTTGTTTTTAACTTGCGGAATTAGAAATTCTTGTTGTGGTTTACATTTTGCTATCAACGATTAAAAAAAAAAAGGTTTCTTTAATTCTCACGGGGACAGGTGTGTGGACTTGAGAAAGAGTGATTTGTTGGCGTGCTAGTACATACTTCTTTTAAAATAATTATTCATTTTGCATACATACCTGCATCTGGGTGTCCATCTGGCTTTTTAAAATTCCAAACAATGGGAGTTTTTGTTTTGCCATCATTTCTTAAAATTGTAAGATATTGTGAAACTGTTTTGCGGTCGATTGTGAACATCAAAAGAGTGCAGTATGCCTCCAAGTGTCCAGTATTATACTTTCATGGATTTCTAAAGGATGAGCAAATGAAAAAGCTTTGGCTGGTAAAAATTCGTTTCAAGTTTTGAGTTTATTAGTGCGTTTGCAAGCATGTCTGTGTGTTTAGCCTGTGTGTCAATTGTAAGCCATGAACTCCTCCATCACATGAGGTGAATGTGTATATTAAATAGTCTTGATAATGATTATTATTACTGTACTTTCACATAACCGGAAACAGAAAATGGTGCACCAGGAAAAAGAAGCTTTGCTAATGTATATTGTTCTTTAAGAACTTTTTAATCATAACAGATACTTTACAGACTTCAAACAGTTATTTGGCGATGCTTGTCATCATGGCAGAGCATAGTTTTCGTTCATCTAATTACAAGAGGTGGATTGTGGTGACTCAGCAGTGCCAGGCTGGGGTTGTACATGTTGTCAACGTGTGAACACACTGTGGGGGTGGGGGGAGCTACAGCTTGATGTCATACTGCAGGCTGTGATAATTGTGTATGACCCGCCAAAGATGTCATTAATATTAAAATGGTCCTTGGAGGAACAAGGGTTAGCCTCAACATCCACACACCCCCGAGTTTCATGGTCAGCAGTGGTGTCTTTAGCATTGTGTGTGGTGATGTCCGTAGGACTGTGTGTGTCTGGTGATATGTGTCAAGTGTGACACTCTAAGCACCATGCCAGGTATGACACCCCCAGACTCCGCCGTTCACTCCAATGGGCACAAAGGCTCATCACACCCCACTCACTACCCCACCCCACTCTCACCCACCCCACTCTCGCCCCACCCCACTCTCACCCCCACCTCACTCACCTCCACCCCACTCTCACCCCCACCCCACCCCACTCTCACCCCCACCCTTCACCTCTGGCTCTCACAGGCGAGGAAGTGGTTAACTGGGAAAGGGTCTAGCCCAGGCTAGAGGAGGGTCAATTATCAAGCCATAACTTCCAGCAATCAGTCATAATTGCAGATATAAACTTGGTGGGCGAGCGCTATTTCAAACTAACATTGTTTCTCAAGGGCCGGAGGCGGTGGGGAGACAATGGACAAGTTCATCTTGAAGTGGCGGTGGGCACCAGCAGCAGCAAGCGGGGGGGTTAGGGGGGCATACACTTGTAGCCAAACAAGTCGCCGATTTGATAAATATGCTTAAGATGAGCGTTTGACTGGAACTAATTAGGAAAATGGTTTTTGCGAAAATCGATTACGCAGAAATATTTCGTTTTCATTTAATTCGATTTCTGTTTCCATCCACTTGCAGCTGAAGCGGAGGAGAGTCTGAAAACATCAACTGCACGCTGACAGAGCGAGAAGGTTGTCAGTCACAGCACAGAGAGAGAGACAGAGAGAAACAGAGAACAAGAGAGAGACAGAGAACAAGAGAGAGACACAGAGAGAAAGACAGGGAGAAACCTACAGACAAATGGAATCACATCTTGAAAATAGAGAATAAAAAACCAAAACTACAGACATCATCATAAACTTTTTGCAAATCACGGATCACAGTTTTAAAATAAATAAAAACATTCTATCAATTGTTTTGTTTAATTCCACCTGATAACTCCTGAAAGTTGAGGTTATCAGCGATAGTTTCACCAAAGTCCATTGTATCCTGCACACATCCACTGCCTCACCTTCCACATCTATGTACACATACATGTGTACACATCAACACATACATGTACACATACACACTCAACTTTATTCATCCAACTGTGTCTGTGTATTGTGTATATACGTGTATTGTGTGTCTGCATGTCTCTTTATATTTAAGTCTCTACGTGTGTGTGTGAGAGAGAGAGTAGGGGGGATAGGGTGTACACCAGGAGCTCTGGACCGTTCACTCGTCTTTGAAAGTTTCGAGTACCTCGCACTTGTGATTGTTCACTGTTCACTCAGCAGCAATAGTTAGCGGATTTATCCCGGAAGTGAATATTTTTTTCCCACCACATTTCATGCACATACGATGCCTAGCTTGTAGTTGGTGCTTGTATCAACACGTGGTACTTCCAGACATTAATTAGCTGCTGGCTACTTTGACTAAAGCGGCTACAGCATGACTCCATGGAACGGGTTTTAATCTGAAGGTTCCAGGTTCGATTTTACTTTCGGATACTTTTTTTCTTTATTATTCACGTTTTTATATTTAGTCATTTTTATTGTTATATAGAGCTTGTGGCTTTTTTTTTTTATTTGTAAACTTGACAAGCGGGAAAAGGACACACTGGTATTTAGCTTAGGTTTAGGGTTTGGGGTGGGGTTTATGTGCATGTTTTTGTTTTGGTAGAGTGAATAGATGAAAGCTTGGTTGAAGTCAAGGCTTCATTGTCGGCAATAACACTGAGATGTTCGCGTTTTCGTAGAAAAGGTCAGTGCCAGAACATCGTGCGAAAAACATAGTCGCCTCCAGGAAGGAGTTGGCTGGGACAAATTCTTTCACCTTCCACCTGTTATAACCTAGGCACGGTGAACCACTTAAACTTCTATTCGCTGCTCTTGCGAAAATAGAGGGAAAGTGAGGAATAAAGAGAGCGAGTGGGAAGGACAGAATAATGTTGCAGCGCACACAAACATTTTCTTCTCTTACTCTCCCTACTGTTTAAACACTTATTAAGGCGGAGAGAAGGAAGAAAGGAGTTGAAAGTACTGACGGAGGATGAAAGAAGAAATAAGATACAGAGTCAATATGAAAATCACGCGCGCGGAAGAGCGATCGAAGCGCACACCGATAACGAGGCTGTAATGGCTGCTTGTCTTGGTGGTCAATACAAAAGACTCCAATGTTTGCGCTGGCAAAAATCGCGAGCGCCGTCCATCGACGTTAGCCACGAGTGGAGGAGACTGACGACGATAAGGAAACTGCGACTGGAACACAAAGCGATGTGTGTAGGGTGTAATGAGATTAGTCGCACCACCCGGCTGATCCTCCCTGGCATTTTCTCCTCAATTTGCATCGTGAAGGGCCGAGCAGAGAAGCGCGGCACAAAGACAAACACGCGGGCTCGCCTTTTGCCGCCACGGGGTTCACCGTGCACAGTTGGAGAAGGTTAACGATTTACCATGTGGAAAACTTTCGAAATATTTGCGATACTCCCGGAGAAAGACTAAATCGCATTACGGCCGCCACAAGCACAATCTTGAGAAGAGCGAGTGTTGTGAGAAATAGCGCGCGGTATAAAACCAGCAGTTAACGTCAGCCTTAATTAGTCTGGCCATTCATAATGCCGACACTTAGCGACTGCTGGCGACTAATTGAGATTGGAGTCAAGGCAGGGCCGGGCCCGAACCCTCCGCCGCTGCTGCCATGGCGGCCGGAGCTCTCCTGTCCCGGAGTCCACCAGCGGGACGGCGGCAGCAACGGAACGTGGGGGCCGGCGGTTGATTCGATTTGAGCAGACGTCCCAAGATCTATCATGCTTCGCTCGTGGATAATTCCGGGGGCAAAATACATACCCGCCCGACTCCTTCTAATGGCTGCCTTTAGTTTTCAAGGTTTTACGAGGTTTCTGCATCAATTTGTATTCCGCCAGCCGCCCGGCGCCTCTGCTGCAGAGTTCAAACTGGCTGCGGAGGCGAGGCGAGGAGATGCCGCTTTTGATTTTACAACTGTTGAGTTTTCTATGAGCCCTTTGACCTCGGCTTTATTTGTCACGGCCTCGTTTTGCTTGTCGCCTGTCTCATTAGGCCATTACTATTTGCATAAACTGTTATTTACAGGTTTTTGGTCTGTCTGCATGTTCACTTTTGCAAAATGAAAATGGAATGTCTAACGACCAACTCTTGCTCGATTTGGATTTGCATTCAAGAGGTTGTCCGAGAGAAGATGTCCATGCTCTCGGCGAAAATGTGCGCACAAGCCGTTGTTTTACAGGCTAATGCCATTTCCTTTCATTTGATAATTTGATGGACACGTTTCTCGCTCTTTACAGTGCTGGGGGATGACGTGGACTTGACCATCCAGCCCGTAAAGCATCCTGGGAGTTGAGCTGCATGGCGGCTAAAGGGAAAGCACTCTGCCCCAAGGGGACGTCAGTAAGCGTCCCTGAAAAAACACTTCCTTTAACATTAATTCAATTACTTCTGGACAGTGTGTAGAATTAATAGTGATAAGAGCGATATGCATTTCTTACATCCAAAATACTTGACCTATTAAATTTGTCTCACTTTTATTTAAGAGAACTAGCTATATATAGAAAAGTTTTTTTTTTAATTAACTTTGCTAAAAGGATGATGATGATGATGATGAAGATGATGATGTACACCTGGAAAGCGCATGGATGTGGCAGAGCGATGTCAGTGATGTCATGTGACAGGTGACTTTGGAAACATTTCAAGAGAGAAGAATGTGAAAGCAGCAAGGGCAGACTGGAGTTTATGGTTTGAGATTATCAGAATGAAGAAAGACAGAAAGCAGGCAAGCAGTAAAAGCAGTACTTGGAGGAGAAATGAGGCAGTAGAGGATGAGTGTTACGTAGTCACACTAAAATCTTGGTGAGTAGCCCTCAGTAGGAATAAGTATCGCTGACACATTCGTCTGAATAAGCATCCTCTGTTGACTACGTGGGCGCTACGGGAAATGTCTGGTACTAATTTCTTTATTAAGAATATATTTTCCACTGCTGATAATAAAGACTACGATTTTCTCTTTTTTCTAACCCTCTCAGGGGCCATTCCCCACTATAACCGTTACGTCCGTGAACTCTCACCCCTCCGCATCACCTCCTCCCCCCGTGAAAATTGCGATTGATACCGACGGACAACGTTTGTCTGGCCGGCCGCTCACTGCCTCGTCAAGCGGCCATCCCCGGCACTCTCCACTCGGGCCACATTTTTAACAGCCGCAGGACCCGACTTTTTGAAAAGCGCGTGAATTTATGAGCGCCGTGCGCATGCGTCAGTTTATGACGACTCGACGCATGCGTAGAGCGGTTGACACGTGCAGGACGGCGAGGGGGGACAGTTGTGAAATTGCTGGGCGCCAGTGATGAATGGAGGAGGGTCAAAGGACGGCGGGGAAAGCGCCTGGCAGGGCCGACACGCCCAAGATTAGATCGGTGGCTAAGTAATGAAGTTTTGTTTGTTCCTTTGGTGGAAGCTACGCTCTACTTTGCTGTTCCCGCAGCCCTCGCTTGATTCGCTGCATCTGCACTCGGCGTCTGGCTGTGGCACCGTTGTCCGGCGGTCTGGCAGTGACACACTACTTTTCTCTGGCATTCGCTGTAACTTTTCCTTGCCCCTCAAACCGACAGACTCTTTCTAGGACAGAAAATGAGAAAAGTGAGAAGATGACACCCTGGGTAGTGTCCAGTGTCGAGGTAGGACTTGTGCCGACTCACCGACGATGTTCTCTGCAGTTCCTCGGTCTCTTCCATCTTTAATGTCAGAGAAAATATGTAAGATTTAGACCTTTGTAGGCGAGATTTTGGTTGTTTGTTTTCTTTTATTTTTTGTACATTTCGTTCACTCTTTCTCTTCTTTCTTTCAATTTTTTTTCGGTTCTTTATTTTCTGTATTTGTCTCCCATTTCCTTCTTTTATTTTCACATCACTGAGGGCATTTTTATGAAGAGAAAGACACTGAAAGAAGAGAAGAGAAAATCCGCGCTGTGCAGCGATTCTGTAACTAAACTGGTTTCAAATTAAATGATCTCAAATGATCTCATAATTACATTTGCGCGGGTTATTGAGTGTAACAAACATCCCACAACCCACACCAGTAGAAAGGATTCACAAAATAAAAGTCCTGCCAAGACCCTTTGGCCGCTACAAATAGCTCAGATTTTTTATCGTTATCAGACAATTGAAAAATGAAAGAAACGAAAAAGTGAAAAGCAAAAGGCAACTAGAAATGGCCGGCAGGAAGCGAACATGAAACGTGAACTGTATTGGTGTCCACCGGGTGGACGTGTTGCACACAATGGCGGCTCCCATGTCGCACATGCTGACTGAGGCGTGAAGACATCTGACAGTAGCTGAAATCCTATTTTCCTCCACAATTTTTTATTTCTCATTGCCAAATCAAATATATTTATTTATTCATTAAAGACTGTATTTGGAGAATGTATTGACAATATCTTCATATAGACAAATACATTCATACACATAGGAACATACAGTTATACATGTTTAAATATACTTATGCATCTTAGTTTTCTTTTTCTTGTTTGACCCACGAGAAGAGTTCATGGTGTTTAGCCAATCAGTTGCAGGTATTCTTCGTGGTATAACACGTAGCAAAGGATCCAAACTGGACAGATTACTTTCTTTGACAATTTCTCTCCATGGGAGTTTCTAAAACTGTGCAATGCAAAGTCTCATAATTACAAATATAATTACGAAGACTCTTTAACCAAGCACGTCACCATGCCAACCAAGCACGTGACATATCTGTGACCACAGCGACTCAGGATTCGAACCTCGTGGTTACCCCAAAGACTGCTGTGGTCAGTGTTCATCACAGATGGCATTCCAGCTTGAAGATGAACACTGAGTTCATTTCAGCGCTTGCGGGCAACATTGTTTGTGTACCTGTGATCTTCACCCTTCTCACCTTTACTTGGAGCAGAACCACAAACTTGTATTACTGGATTGTCGGCGGACCATTTTTTCCAATTAACAACTAAAACGAGGCAGGTTTGTACAGAGCTTCCGGTTTAGTCACATTCATTGTTACGGCTCGCCGAGACTAACAGCAGAGAACTTGGCAAGAGGCTAAGCATTGGTCTCAGCAGACAGACAGCAGTCCACCTACACACATCAATGATAGAACCGTTGTTGCTACTAATCAGCAGACGCGATACAAAGTACTTGAGAACAAAATTTAGATGGTCTTACATTTAGATGTCTGCTTCCACCCCACAAACACAAACTATACCCGTCAGCGGGGAGAAAGAAAATTGTGAAGTGACATACAGTGTATCAGATTTATTTCTTATATACATGTCTCTATTTTCTGTATTTGTGCAAAAAAAGTAATAACAAATAACAACAGCATCACCAACAGAGGGCGTTAGGGGTAAGACCAGGGGAGGTACATTTTGCAATGGGACGGAGGAGCAGTTGGCGGAAACAGAGGCGACTGCAGGACGAAATCAGACCTTCCCGTCTTCTGATGGAAAGATGATTCATGTAAGATTTACGTATTCGCACCTGAACAACCCCTGTGAACTCCAGAATCAGAAAATTTCACTGACTCAACCCCAGGCAGAAAAGTGCTGGGTCCAAAGAGACCGACATGGCAAACAGCTCTTGTGTTTTCTCCACATTTATATCTTGCTGGGTTTTTATTTTTGTTTCTTTCTTATTTGCTTTTAAATTTCTTTATTCTTATCTGTTAATAAATTTGTTTATATATTTCTAAAATTTTGTTTTTAAATCACAGAAGGGACCAGACTGGAATAAAAAAAAAACCTAATGAAATTTGTATTATTTCTAGGGAGGATGTGTGTGAGAGAGCGAGAGAGAGAGAGAGAAAAAAAAATGGATGGATGGAGAGATAGAGTGTGTGAGTGGGTGTGAGGCCAATGAACTGAAGACTGACACAAAAGACTAATGAAACAGCTGTATAATAGCTTGTTAATTTGTCGTTATCCCCCCGCGGGGCCCTATAAGCACGTTTGCCGGGACATGTTTTGAGCAGTAAATTCCAGGCAATGGACCTTGCTGGACGCTGGCATAAACATCCCGCTATCTTGTCCATCTGTGCAGCCATTTTTATTTCCGTTACATGGGCGGCTGTGGTTTCCGGAAGCTGCCTCCAAGAAGAAAATGTCTGGGGTAGAGATCACAAACAAAACAAGCGAGGATGAAGGACTACAATTTAGATGAGGACGACGGCTATGATGGAGATAATGATCATGATAATGACGACGACGAAGACGATTGGTGTAAAACTAAGTTATTTCCTCTCAGCAAAGTCTTTGTCACAACTTTTCGGGAATCTCTTTTTTGTTCATTATATCTTTCGTCGCGATAATAGAGAAAAGCCGCCATCTTGGTGTTTTAGTGGTGTAAACCTTTAACATTCGCGTCCATACAGTGACCCAGAGATTTCATAACAAATCTCATCCACCCTCTTAAAAACTCCAACTCATAAACACAAATAATAACAGTCTGCTGACAGGTGGAGGCATCAAGCCTTCCGAAGAGAGAAGTTTGTAAGTTTGGTGATTGATGGTTCGAGTCTCTTCATCTACATCTGTCAGTGTCTGTTTTTTTTTCTTCTTTTCCTCGCCTTGTTTTTCTTTTTGCCTGCGGAAAACATTCGTCGTCGTCGTCGTTATCGTCGTCGTCATCATCATCATCATCATCATCATCATCATCATCTGATAAAGATGAGAATGACGATGATTATTTGTCTTTTTTTTATCTTGACATCTGTTATAAGGCACACCGCTATCGGTTCATCTCTCATCTCCATACACCGCACGGTGGCGCTGGCCACGCTCCGTCCATTCTCCTTCCTGACATGCCAGTCTCTGGCCACAATTGCCCGGCGCTCCCCATCCCTCCTTCGCCAACTTCTCTATCATGCAGGCCGCTGACGGGCGCAGAGTCGAGTCCCGCGGGACCAGTCTCCTCGGCACCAAAGCCCATCGCCTCCTGTCCTCACCCGACCAATCCTCGCCTCAATATGCTTAGATAACACTGGTCGCGATGACCCTGATAAAACATACGCCATCTTCCTCTCCCATCCATCAACTTCCGCTTCCCATCTCCTGGCCTTGCGAGTTGTCTCTCCCCCAAGACTGGGAGCAAGGGTCAACTGGCACACAAACTTTCTCCACGGAGCTTGACGGATCGTGAGTACGCTGTCCATTCTGCATGTGATACGTCACCAGTGGGGTCAGTCTACATTTCTCCCATCCCTGGGCCAAAAAATGGTTGGGGGCCATTGGACCCCCTGTGGCCTCACTCCTCCCCCCGTGTTCGTTCTGACACTTCTCTCTTTCTTCTCCCTGAAATTTCTTTTGGTAGGTCGCGCAACTTTCCATCGATTCTGTACATATCTTGAGATATTGCCGCCCAGATTGGTCCCGCTACACGAGTTTGTTGAAAGGGAATTAATCTTGAAGATCTGCTGAAGTTTTGAGGGCATTAATCTGTCACAGAATCAGGATCGAGGCTTTTATTATTTTATTTCAAGGGGCAAGGCGCAGTGTTGTGTTTGTGTGCTATCTGTTTCTAATTATGCGTGAACTAGGTTTTAATTTTAATCAGGGTGTGGTCATGGATCAGGGAGATTCCCTTTGCCCTACAAGACATCAGATGTTTACAGGACGATAAAGAATTCATGGAGGAAAACAGGGTGTATGTGAGGTGTGCGCCGGAGGAAATGATCTACAATTTTTTAAGATAGTTAAATAATGTCATAGACCATTAAAATGACAGTTCCGTGTTTCTACAGAAGATTCAGAGAGATAATTAAAATACTGTTTTGTATTGTAACTGTTACTGCCATTATCACTACCATTATTTTTATTACCATTGTTCTTAATCATCAGTGTCCAATAGGACGAATTCTTTGTGCGATTGGGGCAAAACTCTACATTGATTACCTGTACTTTGCACTTTCTCAAAATTATCCTCTTCAATGAAAGCCGCATTAGATGAATTCCCTAAGGTGAGGCCGTGTTAGCATGTGGTTACACCTACATACAGGCTCTAAGCGGGTGGATGTTTACAGGTGAGTGTCTTTTTACTAATGGGGTTGTTCCTTGTTCAAATTTTGGAAGTAGTCCACGCAATGAGCTAACCGCAATCAGTCGTAAAAAAAAAATTCCCAGCCAGAGACTGTTTTGCTCTGGGTCCAGACTTGAGAGGCAGATTAGTCTCGAGGTCTGCAGCTGACGAGTGGCCAGTGTCGAATGGTACTAACGACTTTTCGATTACAGATGACACATATGTCCAGACGAGCACTCGGCACACTGGGCCAAGCGGATTGGGACGTCCAGATATTGGAGTGGACCTGACTGCTCCCAGGGCGCTGCTCCCGCCAGATTGAAGATGGTCAGTCGATAGAAAACGGGGAATTAACTCAAGTTTCTCCTCAGAACCAAGGTAACTCCCTCACTGTGTCTCTTCCTTCATTATTTCTTCCTTGTTATATTTCTGTCTCTCCGTTGTTTGTCTGTCGATCCTATCCCCCCCCACGCCCTCTCTCTGTCTGCCTCAGATTTTACTCGCCTTGCTTTCATCCATTTCTCTCATTTGTGAGTCTCTCTTCACTTCTCTCTGCCGCTGCAGCGCCCTCTACCCAGCAGGCCTCAGCGACAAATTCCCAAACGCGAATAAAGTCTAAATTGGCCAGCACCTCGTGCGGACGAAGGGGAGCCACAAATCCAGAAGCTTTGTTACCTACTCGCACGAGCGGGGGGCCTAATGACGTCACCAAGCTGTAAACGTGTCACGCCTGGCGCGAGATGAATGGCTTCTATTAGCGCGCTCCACGCATGCGCCGTCCGACAGAGGGCGCAGATGCCGCGCATCGCGTGCGGAGGAGCGACAGTCTCTGGAAAACAAGGAAACAGATCGCGCCGGCCGCGACACCAGGGGTGAGAAGGGGGGTACGTCCAGCTTCTGGGAAACAAGGGGAGAGAATAGGGTGGGGGAAGGGGGTAGGGCATCGCTGGCCGGCCCCTAGATGGCGCTGGACCACAGCGGAGGCTGAGTTTTCGCGCGGTAGGTGCGTGTGGCGACGGGAACGAGTGCTCGCGGACAGGACTTCCCTGAGCCTGGAGGTCTCCGCGGAGACATCGTCGCCATGGCATCGCTCATTCGTTCGCCGAAATTCGAGGACATGGTCACGTCAGACGATACTGGAGGACTTGTCACACCAGACTAGATACTTAGAGACTTGTCACACCGGACGAGATACCGGAAAGACATGTTGCGCCATACAAGAATCCCACTGATATGTCATTACTAGAAAATATTCAGAAAACACTTGTCACGCCTGCCACTCCACTGAAAATTTTTCCCAAGCCAGGCAAGAACTGGAAATATGTCATGCGAGACATTTTGCAGGAAAAACTTGTCATGAAATACTCGACAGCAAGGACTTGTCACGAGACACAATGCCGAAAGGACTTGTCCTGAAAGACAGAGTTCTGCAGACCTGACATGCCAAGACCTCTACAGAAGAAGTGTGTCCTCCTGTCTGCTGGAAAGACTTGTTACACCGGTCAACCTCCGGGATAACTCACCTCTTCGTTCCTCGTTCCTTTCAGCACTAAGTGGAAGCATTTTACCGTCGAACCAGTTTTGAACCATTTGACAAGAACAGCTAACTCCTAACAGGATGCAGTCGTCTCCCGTGGATAACAACGAGGAGGTAAACAATCATTGACCAAGGGTATGTAACAGGTCTATTGGCAGCTTGTGTAGAGTCCAATGTCCAGTAACTGACTTTGATATTCCTGTCATTGTGGTTGTGACACCCATGGCGCAGACTAGTTTCAGGCTGTGGCGGAGGCAGAACTCATGAAAAAGGGCCACAATAAAAACTTGGCTACAGAGCTGGTGTTGTGTTGTTGTGTTATATTTTCAGTATGTAATATTCGCGATTACCTGTTTGGAATTTATTCCCCTGTAATGTGGAACTCTCTGTGTGAGCTTCCTCAGTTCTTAATCTGGTTCTATTTAACAAATAAACTGGATTTTTGGCACAATAAAATGACATAAACTAGGCCACGATGATCTCCTGCTTTTAAAAGTAAGATTTTTTTATGACTCAACCGAATTTTACACAAGTCACAAAATGCATGGAAAATAGTGCACACAGGGTCGGTGGAAAAAATAATCCGTTTTCTAACTTTTAAAGAAACAGACACCAGAATATTGATGGGAACTTCCAACAATCTCGGGAAATAAATTTTTAGAATGAGCCATAAAGTTGACTCTGGGTTCATCTATTACTAATGAACACCGAGGACAATAGAACCTGCCGAGGGAGTTATTTTACACAAGTAGAATACACGAGAACATTCGTGTAGCAAAGCTGCAAATGTTGATAACCAAGCAGACGAACGAGCGAGCATGAAAACAATGTGATCTTCCTCCCTCCTGCCATTGCATGAGACTTTCCCGAGGGCCCCAGTCGCAGCCCTCCTGACCCTTGGCATTGTGTGAACGATAACACTGCATCCGCGGCTTAAGACATCTGTAAAGCAGCCAGACGCCCTCTAATGAAGGAGACTAAAAAACAATTTTCGGCATTCTGCCTCCAGTCCTCCAGACGACTCCGCCAGTGGAGGGCGGCCAGCGCCCGAAGGGAGGAGCAGCAAAGCGCCCGAGAGGAGCGACGTGATGAGCTTGTGATGAGATCGGGAGCGAGTCAGCGGATCTCGCAGGCAGCGGGACGGCGCGAGATTACCAACCTCCTTGTGGTGCGTGTCTTCACCGTCAGCAGGTCCACCGTTGGCCCCGAACTTGTTGGCCATGTCAGGGGTCAGTCGCCGTGGATTTCAGACCAGCCACAGGTGGTGGTGTTGTCGTTTGATGTCCCACGGATACTGATGGCGGTCCGTTGGAACAACGGTTAGCGCGTGTCACCAATACAGTGAGGGTTGGCTGTCCTGGGTTCAGCTCTCGGCTCAGACACGGTGTTTTTTCTGCATGTGGCATCTGTTTACAGGCTGGCTGCCTTGTTGTGATGTAGTCCCAGTTGCTGGCTCGGCGTAAAACACCAATCACTCCCTTCCCAAGGATATTGATACATAGAAAGCCCTCATATTGTTTTCGTTCATTCTATGTAAATATGTATACCTACAGGTGTGTATGTGGTTACATATGCATGTATCTTACTACTCTATTTACTATTGTCTAAATAATTTATGCATTTCATTGATGCCGTGACAGACTAAAAGAAATAATAAGGTTTTACACCAAAGAATACCAAGAAATAATGGCGAGACAGAGTTTACAGATCGCTAGAGGCGCCATGCTGAAATGTAGGCAGAAAACTGAGAAGAAAATCCAATATAAAACATCAGAGTCGACTTCCTTTGTTGGACCCAGTGCTCGCCAATACGTTTCGTGCAGCAGTGAATAATCAAACATTCTCTACAATGTTTACTTGGGTGTCAATTTTATTCAAGTTCAAACGGGTTTTGTTTTGTTTTGTTTTTTGTTGGGCTTTGTGTTCGGTGATCTGTTCATGAAGGCCTCAGTGCAGTGCTCCCAGGGGTCTGAGAGAATAATCTGCCACAGCCTGGGGGTCTGGCAATGTTGTGTCCAACCCACAACACACCACCGACACACTGGTCTGATGAAACATCCCGATGCAGCGACCTGACACAGAGAAATCATTGCAACCCACCCGAAACATTCATCACAGGATGCTGCAGCGGACATGGCTGCTTCATAGGAGGCCGGCATATGGCCTTTGATTGAAGCCCAGCTTGTGAGTGCATGGCGAATACTCCTGTAGTTCATACAGAACTCGACATACCAGCCTGAACATTGTTATTCTGATATAACAGGAAGTCAAGGAAAAGTAGACTAAAACATAATTTGTCTGAACTTGTTTTCTCTCAATCACAAACTATTAACAAAAATTCAGTACGAGAGATAGAAAGAAATTAGTGATGATGAATTTAGAGAACATAAGTCTGGAATCTAAATACAGTATTTCGAGCTAGAAACACCCCACCTCTCTACCCATCCACCCAAAACAAAACAAAAAAAAAAAAAACCAAAACAAAAAAAAACAAAAAAAACAAACAAAACAAAACAAACAAAACAAAACAAAACAAAACAAA
Source organism: Pomacea canaliculata (assembly GCF_003073045.1). Taxonomy (NCBI): domain Eukaryota; kingdom Metazoa; phylum Mollusca; class Gastropoda; order Architaenioglossa; family Ampullariidae; genus Pomacea; species Pomacea canaliculata. Next base: position 43,104,048 of record NC_037590.1, on the reverse strand, counting down.
ACAACAAACAAAGAAAACAAAAGCAAAATAAAAAAATGAAAACACCAACTATGAAAAATATAGGAGAGCTATAAACTTCCAGTGCAGGTGAATTAATCCTATTCTGGCTTAGAACAGGGTGTGTATTCACACGGCCAGGTAGGCTAGCACGAAACAATCAAGCAAGTAATAGGCCGAGCGCTGCCGAGCCTGACGAAGGCCGACGCTCATCATACGCCCACGAACCTCGTTCTTCTACACCGCTCATGACCACTTTGTTGGCGCGGAGCTGGGGCTGTCAGGCCTGACAGGCCTAAAGGTTGCTACCATTACCAAAACGGTGGCCAAAATATTGGGGTAATCGACCCTATTAGCCCGCGGATTCAATTTTGCCCGGCGAAATCATGTCCGACGTTGTAACAATTGCCTAAGTATGCTCAAGGCTTATTTCGATTACTTCCTCCCAGTCGGTCAGATGATGACTCCTTTCTTGCCGCGGCCTGGCTCCACCGGCCATCGCCATCTTGTAAACTTCTCGAGAGGAAAATGGCGAGGCGGAGGTTGGCGAGAGAGCGTGCGAAAACAAGTCCCTGACAAGTTGACTAGAATTCAGCTCGCATCTTGAAGCTTAACTACATTTCTAGGGTGGGAGCGACGCAAACGAGGAGAATTAGCCATGATGGAGCCCTTGAGAGGCAGGGTGCACTCAGGCGGAGAAGAGAGAGGAAGGGTGTCATGGAGGAGACCATAGACTCTAAGATGGAGAAGTTGAGCAATCCACTCGCTAGCCACCACGTGATATTTTCAAAGCTGATTTGATTTATTGTGCAAAACAGATCCCATCGCGGCCTTACGTCTGAGCAGAGTATAGGGAAATTAGAAGCCTTCGTGGTTTCTCCAAACAGACCCGAAATCTGCCGGCTGCGAGAGAGGCTGGCGATGGTGAAAGACGTGAGCGGCCTTCAGAAGCACCTTGTGCGGGTCCCCAGGCCTCTAACAGAATCAGCCAGCGGAGCCGAAACAAGGCACAGGATGCCAGAGCCAGGGACCAACCTCACAAATTGCGCTTGGCTAATTTGCATTGTCCCTCTCCGGCCATTGTCTTGGAGTCCAGGACGGAAGGCGGAGGACATTCCAGTACATACAATGGCTCCGGTAACCAGCAGTTTGCAGAGCTGAGGAATCGCTAAAGAAAAATACAGTGGGTTAATGCAAGGAGATTTTTTCGGTAGCTAGCTTCATCTGAGCTCTGAGGAAGCTTACACTTTAAATGTTAGCACCGCGTGTTTGCTTGTCCACTGAAAGACCCACAGTCCCACACACTTCCATATGTACAAATGTTCATTGGGACATTCCAGTGAACTTAGCTAGGGACAGTGAGCTCCTGACAACAGTGTGCTCCTCACAGCAGACCTGCCCACGGACAGTATGATGGAGTATCAACAAACCCTAGTCGCTAGCTATTACTGGTAAAGAAAATAAATATAGCTAGCACTGTCATGAAGGTTCTCGTTGAGCTTATGAAATAAAAATAAAGCACATGACATCCTCATCATCAGCTGACATTGGCGTTTTAATGTTTTCGTCCTGGCTGGACCTGGAGGTTGAGACAACAAGATTGCTCGTGCGGGTTTTATTGCGGGTTGTGTTCTGTCAAACCTTCAAATATCTCAGCCTTCTGTCTTGGCCTTGTCACTCCTTCTGTTAGGAGACCTTACGATAAACAAGATTTACAGTTTTATAACTAAGTAAATAATGGAACAAGTGTTGATGTGGAGGACAGGCTGAGACCTGGTTGCCCCGATCTCAAGGAACAGAGACACGTGGCAGTCTTCCTACATCAGACATCAAAGTGACCTCATCTCTGAACTCCTCTACTTCCGCGCACTACATTTTGCTGCGGGTTGATTTAGAATGCTTATTATCCTCTTCGTTTGTGATGAAACTGCATTGTGTTTCACACTAATTTGAAATGGTCAGTGATTCATAAACAGTACTTCAGTTTCGCAAAGTGAAGAGATGAAGATTTTTCTTGAAGCTCGTAGGTGATTGAGGTCAAGCCACATCAGAGGTGAGAAATCTGACTCCATGGTAGCGAAGCTGGAGAAATATTGAATTTATTAATAAAGACAATATGTCTGGCAGCACTTTACAAAAGGACAACGAGAGCAGTAACATACAGGAAAAATCAACTACAAAAATGCTTTATCATGTTCTTGATCCTGTGTCAGGCTTGACCAATAGCTTTTAACATTTCTTTTTCACTGGCAGTGATACTTTGTGAGACTTCAGTATTCATGCTTCAACACCTTTTGTTACCTTGGTAACGGCCAGAGAACCACTACATCGTATTTACGACCACGATTTTATGTTTTAGAAATTCTTTGATATTCGCAAGAAAAATAATTTCCTGAATATGTAATTTTTACTGATTGTGACTGTCTCTCTCTGTCTGGCAAAGCTGTCTTCTACATTGTATCACATGTATGGGGGACAGTGACATATACAAATTTTATTGTCCAGGAGGAAAAGCAACAGAAACGAGTAGTGCCTGGTACACAACATGACAACTGTGAACATTTGTTTTTGGTTTATGTGTGAGAGTATTTCTTCCTGTTGTCATGTCTAGGAACCTTGCCTCCTCAGGAGACAGTCACTACCTCCGTGAGTCACGTTTAATCAGAAACGTTTTCATTAGTTTTCAAAATGTACCGTCGGTTTCCAGAACAAGTGTTTGGTGAAGATTGGTATCTTGGTGATCTTTCTCTTCTAGTAAACATCACTGCCGGAACCTTCATCAAAGACCACCAATGGCTTTCCTTCTCTCAGCTATCTGCACAAAGCTTCGCGTCCCATGTTTTGCCTTGTCCACAGTCCGATGCGAAAGACAGATTAAAACTATTTCCTCGGATTTATTCGTTTCTAATGTGTCTGTTGACAAAAAACACTGGCTTCAGACAAGACCATTGGGCCGTCTCCGACCACACATAATTAGCGCCTGATACAAATGGTGGGAGTTCGAGAGGTCAAAGTTCACGAAGTAGAATATTTTTCAGACCTCCCTCGTTCGGTTTGGCCAACTTCTACGACTAATAAATCTCGCGGCGAGAGAGAGGGCCAGTGAAATTCGGGTATTGTCGCCCGCTTTTCTCGGTCGCTGGCCGGTCTGGAAGGGTCATTAGGCAACTTCTTGTGAAAAGCAGCAGTAATTTGTCCGCTTCTTGTGCAAGATGACACGCTTGTCGGCTCTTGCGCCTCGTTACCGAGGGCCCTAGAAAAGATTCCTCCCAGACGATTGCAGACCACAGACTTCTTCTCCACCACTGCTCTTGTTCTTCAAGGTCCTCGTGTTTCTTCTTTTTCCCGTCTTCTACCCTTTTTTTCCTTTTATTTTCCTTCTGTACCTATCTTTTTTTTAGTCAAAGACTTTGCTGAGATCTTCGTCATCCAAGTGAAAATGTCGTCGCCAGACACTGTGAGGTTTCACCGAGCGATCGTTAATTACTTCCCATGAATGTTTCAAGCCAGCAGCCAGGCCTCTGTAAAGCTATTTCTTTCTTTTATGGAAGCAAATAGATGGATGCCACGGGCGCCTGCCCAGCCGCTGTGGCGTGGCCAGTGCCTGTTGCCATCAAGTAAGAAGGGTGACGGGGAAGGAGGGTGAATGCTTTTCATCTGTTCTAAGGGCTGAGCAAACAGGACAAGCGATTCAACGTCCAAACTTACGCTTAATTGCCTCCCTTGCTCGCAAACTATATGTTCCTTATTATATGGACGAGGCGGGACAGAAGATATATGGGCAGCATAAAGAAAGCAATCAGCAAAGTTTACGGGCCCTGACATTTGTCAAGACAAGCCAGGAGCAGCGAGGGCAGAGGGTGAAAGACAGGACGAAAAATATGGAAGGAAAACAGTCAGCGCCCCCCTTGCAGTTCGGTTCAAACACCAAACATCGGGGTGGTTAGTGAGGCAGAACCAACGCCCGCAGCAGAAGAAAAATGGTGATGGTGGGGGGTCGGAGTCTTCGTCCCCATCCGTTCTTTAACTTGTTCCCTCCCCCAACCCCACGCCCTCCTCAAGACGCGAAAAGAGAAGTCTGGGTATTTCTCATTCCCCATAAAGATAACTCAATTGAAAAAATCAGATGCATGAAAAAAGTTTTATTATTCCCGCGAGATGGCGCACGTGATCAAGGATGTGCTATTGATTGCCGGACACCCATCAGAGGCAAACGAATGAGAGACAACACGCCCGCCCAATGTTGCCACTGAAATTGCCTCTGACCTAGCGCGCCCCCTATACACTCCGCTCCCCAGCTTTGCCATAGGTGCTGCCTGGGTTGCAAGTCTTCCGCTCAAGAGGATTTTTTTTTTTTAAAGTACTCAAGTAGAAGCCCTCTTTTTTTCTAACGGAACTTTTTAATTCCCTTCATTCCGGCCGCCCCATCCGTCTGTTTAAAGAAGCCTAACGCCATCTTGGAGACTGGTTAGCGGACCTGCGGGTCATCTTCCCTCACACAAAACTGTCAGGGCAGAAGGTCGGGATGATGTTTTTATCGCTGATTCCTCTGAGAAAATTAGTTGTTGGGAAAGGACAACTTAACTCTGCACGAGACTGGTCGTACACTTTCAGCCATAAACACGGATGTGAAAGAGTCCATTTGAATTTAAGCCGTTAATGCAGCAACGACTTGGTCGGCCATCTTAGCTTCCGGTGCACACAAAACAAATGTTATCACTGTCATACACTCAGCAGCCCAGAGAATGTGGTGCTGAGGGTGGAGTTGAGGGCCAATTTACTCGGAAAACTACAAAGTTGGGATGTAAAGAAATTGTTTCTGCATTTGAAGTCGGGCCTCAGCTTGGGAATCAAATAATGGGAAATGGTCCGTTTGATATTAATAGAATGATAAGGAAATGAATAAACATGTGATTGCAATGGAATTACTTAGGGCATAATCTAATCTTCTCATTCATAAATTAATTAATCGGAATAAAACTCGTTTAGGTTTCAGAGTCTTCAGTTCTTGAATCGTTAGTAGGAGACTTCAAGAAACAGGAAGAAGCCCCCGTGTTATTCTGAAAGCTTGTGGACATATGTTGTCACAAGAAGGTTCTAGATAAACATGATTTGGACTGATGAGAATCAGTAGCTTGTGTAAAACCGTAGATGATAAGAGCTTGCGTATTTTTATTGGCCAGTTGTTTCAACAATTGTAGGTATTGTCGGCATTGGCTAAGTCAGGGACTCCTTCTTACCAGGACACTCATGTATGATTCACAATTTTATATTTGATCTTCACTGGAGGGAGGGGACAGGAAGGGACCGGAAGGAGGTAATGGATTTATGTCTCGCACTTGTGGGACTGTGAAAATGTGTCCAGGTAGTATAGATTGGACTATTTGAATAATATCAAATCTCTATGTGAGCACACAGCAAACACACACGTGTTCTTCGTTATTACAGCGAAGGTTTGTACACGGGATCAACATCTTTCATGGTTGGAAAGGGACCAAACACTACATCGAGATCGGCTCTTGAGAAAGGCACCTGTGGGACATCGTGGGAGTGGCGGAGGTCAAAAGGCTAGGATTTGGGGAGACAACAACTGTCGAGGGCCATAAACTCTGGTACAAGGGGGAAGACTCCAGACACAGTCATGGCGTGGGCCTCTTTTCGTACTTATAGGAAGTCATTAGAGCTGTCATCAGTTGTACACCCATATACAACACTATCGTCTGCCTGCGTCTCTTCCAGACCTCACCATGTTACTATTGTACAAACATTTACTCCGATCTCTAAGCACGAAGACAACGAAGTAGAAGAGTTTTCTCACTAGGTGGACAATTCTATGGAAACCTCGTTGTACTCGGTGAATTAGTGCCCGCGGAGGCTGCTCTGGTCTCCGACAGAGAATTTAAAACCGATAAGTTCTTTGGGGTCCCAGGGTCCCCTTCTTCAGATTTTTAAGGGGTCTCTGTTTCAAATTTGAATGGGACCCCATTAACGAAAATTGAAGGGGTCCTCCGAACTTTTAATGCGTACTGTACACAATTTTTTGCGTAAGCAGAAGCCCTGCCTTAGAGGGTGGTCAACTCCTCGGTCGACCTTAAGTTGTCGTTGCAGTGGAAGGCCGCTATTTACACAGTCTCCCAATGGCCAGCGACTGTAGCCGACTGCTGTGCCCTTGACTGCATCCATGAAGTTATGGCCCATACTTATGTCAGCTTGTATGTATGATAGTGTTTGTCAATCAGAAAATATGAACAATAGCCAGAAAAGAAAGTTGTCTTAGCTAGCAATTTGAGTGAACAGAATTTCAATAAGTTCACAATGATTTTTTTTTTTGTAGGTAGGTGTCGAGAATCAGAAGAACGAAGCCAACTGTCTGACAAAACACAAAAAAGGGAAAAGCCAAAAGGCAAGATACATTTCAGATGAGCAGTGCTCAGGCATGATGGCTTGGTGAACTTAGGACAACAAGAAGAGCTCAGTTCTGCGTCTTTGACCTGTGCAGCGGAAACTCGAGATGCCAATATGGACGACTTAGAGAATTCTAGGAGCGACAACATCTTTCACTGTCATTGACAGGAGAGAGTAGTTGAAACCTATTGCCAAAGTAATCCTACATCAGTGTCATGCACTTATTTTCTACAAACAAAAACAAAAATCACCATCTAGCCTAGATAGATGATGGGTGAGGGTCCAATGACTGGAGTCCCTTACCGTTGAACCAAACGTGTAATACATGCAGATGCTCCCCTCTGACCAACTTTTACGAATCCCTTTTACTTAGGGACAATTTTGAACTTAAGCAGATATGACAGGGTAATGATTAAAAATGTTTACCGGATATAAATCTTGCGCGCCTCACCCACCACCCGCCTCTCTTACCAAAGAAAAGGGAAGTGACGCAATTATAAGCTCGAAAGTGAGGCCTGCAAGATCAAACAGAGGCTCGTCGTTTAAGATGAAACACTGTTTAAGCCTGGAAGGCCATGACAAACGCCTAAACGTCATTGCCTGACAAACATAAAAGAACACTAAGAGTAGCAACTCAGTAAATCTTCCTTCGGCAGAGTTATCCTCTCATGCAAACAAAATAAAACTTTAGCAGGGGTTGTCTTTCTTCCCAGTGGCGTGCCAGCACGCTGCTGCGCCTGCGCGGCCGGCTGATGAAGATTGACCGTACAGACGTCCACCAGGCGGCTCGCCGCACGCTCTTTGCACGTGCCCTACCAATGTGATCCAAGTCGGAATGTGTCCCGAGTGAGAACGGAGCAAATCATATTCTTCTCCTGGGCTGCAGCTACGGTCATACACCATCTCCAATTTGTGTTTCCGCTCAGCCTGTGGGGAATAACTCATCTGCCAGTAAGCGTGGAATATGTCTATAATCATACCTGATAGCTCTAACCGTATTACGCGCGTGTCTTTTGAGATCTGTGGACGACCAAATGCGTTAGCTTTTAAATACCCTTGGAGAGACGCAGAAACGGGAGGCAGAAGCTAATTTCATTTCGCGAACGTGAGCCATTTACTCAAACAATATTGCTGCCTGGGCTTCATATTTCTCGCATCGGCAGGCCTAATTGTTCTGTCACCGGTGGAAGGGGTTGTGCTGGTCCCTGGTGGGTCGTGGCCGGCGGGAGCCTCTAGCCGCGGCTTGCCCACCCTCCACACTTCCAGCCTCCGGCGACTTCTGCGGACGTCCAAACCCAGACCACTCATCCGCAGGTGGGAGGTAGACATGTTCAAATATCCCATTCCTCATTCAGGCAGACTACATGCGAGACTGTATTGGGCTGTCGGTCAGCGTGTCTAAGAAACGGAAGAAATAAAGAGGAAAAAGAACAGCGAGAGTTGATGATATCAGGTGTCAGGTTTAACCACATGAGGCGAGGGACTGAAGATGTTGTTTCTTATCACGATGACGAAGAATAAGAAAGAAAAAGAAGCTGTAAGCGTGGTGGCAAACTCAAAAGAACAAGCTTTATGTTCTTTTGAAAAGTTGGGTTGCTGACGAGTTTCTCAATCGTAGCTCAGTGGTGGTCGCAGCGGCAGTAGTTGCTCTGGTAGTGGCGAGTGATGGTGTCGGACGTGAAGGTAAAACGAGGACGAAAGGCCAGAAGATACATAGTTCCTGGTGGTGTTTTGTAGTCAGGAGAGGCAAAGATATTCATATTATGGAAAAATTTAGCGCAACAATGGGAAGATGTTTCAGAAACTTACATTTCACAAGGCTGTAAGAGCCAAAGCCGATTGACATTCGACTTTTAGAACAGCGAGGCAAGTTTTGATTGAATGATGTGTTGTAGTAGACATCCCGAACTTCTACTTTCAGCAACACGGTGTGTACTTAACTACCAGCACTTCCCCTGCAGTATGTTTCACGTTTCTCCTCCGTCTTGTGCCCGGATGTTGCGAGCTAAAGAAAGGCTTCAACCGATGGACATGAGGAGGATGAGAGACAGAGCAGACGTACCTTGAACCTTTCGCTTTCCCTCCCTGTCGAACCCCTCCCACCCAGGGTTCCCGTGGCTACCGGGTGCTAATGGGCGGAGGCTCATTTCGCAGACAGAGTCGCCCTCTATCGCCGGTCCTCTCAGGAACCACGGCAGCCGGGGAGCCGGGGAGCCGGGAGACGATTTTGCTCTCTTTGTCCCTTGTCGGGCCTGTCACTCTCGTCCAGACAAGCAGACTGACAGATGTCTAGTAACTCGGCATCGATAGATGACCAAGACACAGACTGTCAGACACGGCGAAAACAAGGTCTTTAGTCAAGAGGGATTTCCAACCAGACTATTTCCTAATTTGTTTCTGCTGGGAAGAAGAGCAAGGAGGGAAGTAACAATTATATTCTAGCGGTAAATACTAACGGGTTTTAATGTTGAATATTAAAAGGTGTTATAATTAAATTATGAATAACTTTTTTGCTAAATGCTAAATCGATTTACTGTTTAAAACGAAAAAGGTTTATATCTAAATATTATATGGTTTCATGAAGTAATAGACGGCACTGAGATCATGGAAGCATTCTGAGTTGCAGGAAGTTTTTGACCGTTGCTGATCCGTTGTCAACACTCAGTTGTGTTTATTGTATTGAAATCCAGACAAACTCTTGTTTGAGATGTTCCTAACCCAACTCACGTCTTACCATGTGTAGTATCTTGTCTATTTCTTTGCAAAGAGATTTCTGTGTCTTCATTTGTTAATTGATTAATCTTTAATCTTTATTATTTTTCTCACGAACGTCAGCGAAAATGTGTAAACTTCATTTATAAACCCTTATAAATGTGAAAGCTTTAAAATATAATATTTTATATTCCTGTGGCTACTATCTCCTCCCTTCTTAATTCCAGTATTCTCACTTGCTTTGAAATAATTTTAATTCATTGTTCTCTAGTTCTGAAGTTTTAGTGCGACTCTCAATTGTGTATCAAATGTACATCTTGTCCAAGACGCTGTGTCTGTATTTAAAACCGTCTTGCTATTCTCTTAACTTTTAATAAATTACTAAATTATCAATTTAATTGAAATAACAGCTTCAAAATTAGAGTCTTTTTGTGGTCTGCAGCTGGATAACTAATATGAGGGATGACAATTTGACCACATTGTCACCTTTGCTATGACAGGAACCGTACCACACCTGGGGTCAGGCAAACACATTCATTGCAGCTGTTTATTTGATTCTTCATTGACATCACTAACAAAATACCAACACGACCAGCGTTCATGTACAATGTCCATGATCCTGGACTGACTGCAAAGCAAGCACGTGGTCTTGAAGACAAAATACCAACAAGATTATACACAACCTCTCTTTATTCTGGACTGGAACTGTGAAGCACACATGGCCTGCAGGACGCGGAGAACACTGTCGGCTTCAGGCAAAACACAATGGTGGGTATGGACGACAAGGACAATGAGAAAGCAAACATCAAACACATGTTCCGTGCTCAGTCGACCGTGAAGTGTGACATAGAGTGGTGGCTGAACACGTGCTGTAACTTAGAGACTATAAATAGAATGGTCTGATGACTGCTAGGCTGACGGAAACTACTTCAGCAAGTGTCTGGTACACTGGAAACATAAAGACACAACTGTCAGTCAACTCTATGGACATCTAGAACTGTCTATTACAACAAAACAAAGTATGTTGACAACTCGTCTATTTGTTTCATCACTGCAACAACAAGCAGGTCAATGAGATGATCACATCTCACCTGCCTACAGGTAAAAAAACGCGAGAGAAGCGATGAAAGGTCTGCCTGGATGAGAGATGGCAAGGGACGCAACTCTGATTAAATTGGCTCAAAAGACGAGGAAATGACTTTTTGCTGTTGGCGAGTGGAGTGGATCCTGTGGATCCTGTGGCCAATGTTAACACTCGTGCTGCGGAGATGCACTAAAGTATGTATCTGAATACCAGGAGGGTATGCCAACCGATTGCGTCCCCCTGCATTTTGGCACGAGAGTAGCTTTACTCATCCAGAAGGTATGCTGCGCTGTGAACAGACAGACACACAGACAGACAGGCAGGCAGGCAGACTGGCAGACGGACAGACAGGCAGGCGGACAGACAGACGGACGCATGCACTAATAAGCTCGTGTTTTACATAGAAACATGTGCACAGACACCTAGCAGGGATTCAGTGGCTGTTTCCGACCATGTAATGATTGAGGGAAGGAGGTATAAAAGAGAGGGACGGGTTCGGCTGTTGGAGGATTGAGGAGAGATTGACTACAGTGTCATAGGTTAACAAACTAAAGCTCGAACAAGTGTCATGAGTTCATTGTTTACCGCTTTATCCTTTGTGCCAATCACAGCTGTCTGAATCTCTTGGGTCCAGGTTAGCAGACCCGTCACTTCACCCAGTTTTAGAGGCATACACACACAGGGGAAAGACAAACAGAGATATAAAGTGACACAAAGACACATCTACACTCACCCTATCTCTCTCTCCTTCTCTCATTCACACACGGCTACCACAGAGAGCAAAGAATCCACTCACTGACACGTGACATGACAAGAGGACCTTTCCAGTCCCCGGAGTGCACTAATAAACAAGCTAGCCTTTTGTGACAAGGCTACATCAACCACACCATAAACAATATCAAGTCCACTATCAACTGACCACAAGTAGGCCACAAAATACTTGTTTGATCTTGACCTCTGGAGAGGGACGGCTAGAGAGGAGGAGGAGCAGACTGAGATCACTATGCGATGTTCGGCTCGTACAACAGTTTTGAACAGAAATTAAGACAATTAAAAACATAACTTAATAATAAAGCGATGCTCATCTTACATCATCTGAGGTCTAACATATATTATCTTAGCATCGCTAAGACAAATACAAACCTTGATGGCTATCAGAGGTCTGTTGTACACACACACACACCTCCCTTACTCCAGCAGGTTCGCCACAAACCCTCGCGAGGAGGACATCGGACAACAGCTGCCCAGTCAGCCAAGCTCCCATTGAGCTGCTTCTATGACTTCGATGAAAGGTTGGGAAAGGCAGCTGGGGCACTGTCAGCATCTGAACATCTCCCACAATAAGGTCTCGTCAGCACAGTTCAGACACCAGGGCCAGGTTTCATCAAATTCATGATTGTTACAAGTACAGCCACCAGCACCACACATCATCTGACGATGGTGTCAACTCTGGGTATCATCGCCCAGGCAGCGATAAGCTACGTTGTATGAGGTTCGGGTACATCGTGTCACAGAACTGGTTTTGTCTTTCAGTTTTAAAAAAGTAAATAAGGAAGATTTGTGTCATACAACATATAAACATACAAACGTACGAATGTACCGGTATCAGAAGGACGATGATGGCGATGATGAGGAGGAGGAGAAAGAAGAGGAGGAATCAGATGAGTATCCATTGAGTACATTAGGAAGGTTATGATTGCTCGTTAGCTGTCGAAACCTCTTCGTCTGATTTTCACGGGGATAAAAGGGAGGAGGAGCGAAAAGCAAAGAAAAACAAAGATGGCGGTCACATGAGAGCAAAACTGTTTTTGCTTTGGCACAGGAAACAAATAATAATAACCACTTTACGAGTATGTAGACACGATGTCACTAGCCGTATCATCTGAGTATAGTGGAGTCTGTCCACACAGTCCACCGTGTCTCAAACTCGGCAAATGTCCGAGGACTGGGGTCACTCTGAGGGACGCTGTTGTCGTTGTTGTCTTCACCAATGGAAGATTGTACTTTTATTTATACCACCACAAGTATACATCACTTGAGTTTACTGTTCCTTTCTGAGAAAGAGGTGTCCAATAATGTAGACAGTTCTTGAGCTTACATCATGATGTGCACACATTATTATCAGACAGGAAAGAAATATAGATGGACAGCAAAACAAGTACAGAGAAACAAAGACATATTTCACGTATGCATCTAATATATAATAGGTAAAAATCTCTGAATCAGGGTCTTAAGAATACCAAATGTTACAAGGCTGGCTGTTTGTGACATAGCTACACATCTCGCTACAGTGCACACAAGATACGAGAGGAGAAAGACTGCTTGACCCTCGACCTGTGACATCTTATGGCCGTTTTGTTTCATTTACCAAGTCTATAAATACATCCTTACCCCATCGTCACTTGATGCAAGTATGCAAATATTGCATATGTAATATAATTGCACAAGTTACATCATCTCATTTCCATCGACGCTTCATAAAGAGAAATAGTTACTTATAGTCTTGTCTTACTCCTATGGCACTCGGTAAAGTGCAGCAGTTACTTGTCCTCGTCTCCTCCTATTGCAGCTGCAGAAAGATCAACAGCTATTCCTTTGCACCTGTCTTTTAACGGGTTTGCTATTATCACCCCGATTGGTCATTTTGCACAAGTAACTACGGGTAGTGTTTCAAGGATACCCAAGATAAAAGTGGAAACGACTGTTTCTCCGATACTCCGCTCGTAAAACTCTCCGTAGTTACTATAGTAACGCATGTGCACCTAGAATGGATAAAGCAACTGGCTGGAACACCCTCAGGCATCGACAAGGCGCGCCTGCTGGGTTTGCAGGCTTCATTAGCTAATCATTATCGATCTCAGTCACACCCGCCCATGCTCCTAATTAATGATCCCAGTCAAGGTCAGCACGTGCGTTCCGATCACCTGCCGGCGGGCCTTTGTGGGGGGACCGGTGCCCGCCGGGCAGACACTCAACCGCCAGCACATCGTGTCTTCCGATGTCCTCGTGCAAAAGGGCTTGTCATCGAGGACAACTTCGACTTCTTGCTCTTGTTATTGCCTTTGTTGTTGTTGTTGTTGTTATTATTATTATTGTTGTTGCTGCTGCAGTTGCTGTTTAGACATATTCTGTTTTGGAAACTATTATCCACCACTGCTGGTTGACAATTCCGACCAAATGACAAGGTCCTCAAACACTGCTTAACATCGCCATATGGAGGTTTTGTCACAGGGATCTTGTTACACTTTTGTTACACTGACATTGCTTTGAGATCATTGTGAGGGAAATAACAACTAGTGAACAAGATTGAGAGAAAGAACTGCTGGCTACACTACTCGTCAAGAGATTATCTGATTATCTATCCTCTCAGGATAGTCTGATGAGCGTGAGGCTCTGCACTACTCACAGTAGGACAGCCTACCATCGTAAAATAGTTTTCAACCATCAATCACTGGCCACCTGTGGAGAAGACGATGTATTATATTCATTAACTTCTCCAAGGTAACCGAACTGTTTCATAATTTGCAGATAAGACTATCGTGTCGTAGTTAGGTTCATAAAGGTAACAGCAATGTCTTCTGCACCTGTATAATTAGAGACAACACACTCCGGATTGCAGACGACAGTTAGTCTTTTTTCTAGGTCTACAAACCAGCTTCCATGGTAACGATCTTTTAATCGGGGGCTGGGTGGTCCTACAAAATTAAATATACAGGTGACCGAATGCTTTGGTGACCATGTGTTTTCAAAACCTGTTGATGCACAAGACAAAGAAGTGTGAGATCGCCAGAGAGTTCGTCTGGCACTTGTCCTGTGTGAAGTCTTGATGAGCCACAGTACATGAGCACCACAGGCCGCTAGCCTGTCATCGTCGGTCTCAGGAGACCACCAGATGCCCGGATGTGAGTAGCCAGCACAGTCCAGTGCTAGACAGAGCTGATCATCTCCGAGTCCGAGTGTTCAGACGCCTCGTCACTGCTGGCCTCGATTCTCGTCTTGGCCTTCCTCGCGCTGGACACGTGCCTCCGCTTGGGCCTCGCCTCCAGGCTGATGGAGTCCTTGCCGTCCTGTCAGCACAAAGCCAAGGAAAGTCAAGAACCAAACACACAGCAAGTAATATCATGTACATATTATGTAAAATCAAAGCCTCTTTTAAACTTTCATTGTCGAGAAGCGTTTAGTTCTAAGAGGAAATTTAAATATCTTATTTGTATTTCATGCACGGGGCTGATATGGCGGCGCGGGAAAAAATATACGAGATTTACCGAGATTTGACATATTCTAGCAAATACCACCAATAAGCTTTCTGCCACAACAGGAAATACAGAGGGAGAAATACGACAAATAATAGTGTCAGTGTTGTAGTAATAGACAAGAAAAATATTGCATTAAAGGCAGGAGACAGAAGCGCACACTACTGTGTCACCACTGTATAAGCAGTAATGACGGCAGCAGTTGTCATCGTTATTTTCACCGCCCTCATCCTCATCTCCTTTTATTTCTGACCGTAACAATCAAAACTTTTATAAAATAACCTTCTGCTGTATCCAGGGCTACAGTCGGTGCCAAATTCGTGGTTTTGGAGCAAGGGAAACACGGAAAGTTCCTGGGTCAATGGATGAATAAATCACGACTTTCTAGAGATTAAAATCCATAAGTCTGCCCCTCGTTGTGGTGTGGGCAGCTCGTGCTCCATTTTGGACATGCGCACTGAATCTCCTGCCTGCTCATGATCTGTTAATAATGTTGAATATTTCTCAAGACAAACAAGTAGTGGTTGAAATTAAAACCTGTGTCCGTCTTCAGCACAGACTGGATGCCTTGGGAGTTGAAAGAAACGATGTGGTAGAGAAAATTGTTGTCGGAGATGCTGCTGCACACACAAGGTCGCACACACAAGGTCGCTCTTCTCAACCCGTCCTCATGTCCCTCACTTGCCCTTCGTCAGGGTCCATCGATAGGCTACTTGCTCCAGAAGCTTGGGATGGGGGAGAGAGAGGTGGAGGGACAAATAAAACTTGCCAAAACAGCCTTGTGATAACCACATCCGCGCACGCAGCTTGTGGGTCTGTCATATCATATGTCCGTGTCGCAGGCGCATCAAGCAATGAAGACGCAGAAAGGACCCCGAGATACACGGAAACCCTTTCCTTTTCCTCTGTTCCTAGCGTCCATTTCTATTGTTCCGAGATTTATCACCCCCCTGGACAGAGCCCCAGGGGCGCGCGCAGATGAGGCACGTCAAGAGAAAATAAAGATTAAACGGGTCAACGCTCGAGAAGGGAGGAGGCAGGACGAGTAAGAATGTTGCAGTCCGCATCAATACATCTCGCTCTCTGTCGGATGTTTGCTCAGGCCGAGAAAGAAATGAGGAAGCCGTGTATAGCTTTCACTCACCCCTCCCTAACCCCTTTGTCAGCTTTTAAAACCTTCTGCAGCCGAGGTGAAGATGACCTTCGGCGAACTGTCCAACATGTTTCTTGCTATTATCTTAGTCCCGGACCAAGTGATATCCATCTATTGGCTGTCTGGCAAGACCTGGACTTGAGCATTGTCATTTTTTGTGCTGTGTGCGCGGACCAGACTAAAGCGAGCATATTTCTGTAGAAATATCAAGGACAGTCATCTGGAAGAGTAAACAACTTCGCAAAAAAAATGGCGCGGACAAGGGAGGCGGAGGGTCTCCGAGCTCACCAATCAGGCTGCGACACATATTTGAACTGGCGAAGGAGATTGACTCGTTTTGAGGTGTCGTGAACTAGAAGCAATCCATCATGCAGGGTCGTGTCTATGCGGATGCAATATTGTCTACATTCTACAACAATCGACAGGGTCGGGAACTAGGGAGGCAAGCCCAGGGCATACATCACGGGCCGCCTGAATACCTCCCCACAGAAGCGCGTGCTTACTCCGGGCTGTGGGAATCTGCAATCGCTTTCTTATATCATAGGCTATATGGCAAAACGGAAGTTTTATAAACAGAAAAACCGACTGAGAAGGATTTTCGCCCCGCGGAAAGTCGAAATTTGAAAGGTGACACTAGAAAGCACGGCAATGAAAGTCAAAAAGTAAAGCAAACCCTCTTGCACATTTATTGTGATGAGATTCTACTTCTTGAAAACTTCGTAGTCATTCACACTTCCTGTAGAAACTTGGTAGGCGATGTCTGTGACAGGAAAGTATTTGTGGGAATTGTGTGTATTCAGATGAAGAGGGTTGGCTACAGTCATGTTTTATGATTTGTAGAAGCGGAAAGTAGTGTGGTTAGACAACTGGCTTACAAACCCGAAGGGCGCCAGTTCGACACCCGCGTGTCCGAATATAGCGGGTCGGGGAAGGCAAAGCAGCAAGGAAATAGCGAAGTGCACCACGAGAAAAGTGTGATCTCTGACCCCTCACTCCTTAACTCCCGAAATGTTAGCGGTGGTTGATTGGTTGGTAGCAATCATTAGCGATTTGTCTGTCCTCCTGCCAACGCCAACCACTCCTGATGTCGGCAAGCACATCCAGCCATCCAGCCATCCACCCAGTGCGTATAACCGGCTCTCAGCGACACAGACCAGTACGAAGTACAGACTGAGAGGGCGGGGTAGGGTGCCCAAGGCTGAGGTTCCATGTTTTCTTCAAGACACCCTGCCAATGTCAAACCACAGCGATGGTCGACGAAAAACGATTGGGTGAGCAGTCAGGGTATGTCCTAGTATTGTGAGGCTGCTACACGTGTTCAAGGCAGCAGCACTGTGTGTGTTCAGTGAAGAAGCTGGTAGATGACTTGATTCCAAACATTAGTTCAAGTGGTGTGGTCGTCTGTCACGTGCCTTAATGTGGATAAGTTGATTCCGAGTGAAGATGAACCAGTGCACCGGGCGGCATCTCCTCTCACCGCCTCCCGTATGACCAAAGGCTTGTCGCTAAGTCCTCGGTGATGGAGGTAGGAGGCCGCCAACTCAATTATTCCTTGAACACGGAAAACTTGTTATCATGTCCTCGCTTAACATGAACGAGTGGAAGGTTCTCGAGCTGCACCCAAAGTAAGATACGAACCTGAGGCTAAATCGTGTAACACATAAGCAACTGCAAAATGTGCAGCTTGAAAAAGGTTTCAGTAAATATCAGAACGACTCTACTAATTAGACTGCTCTGATGACTACAGCAGTACAGGTGTAACCACAAGGTAATCAAATATTAGGGTACCAAGAAACTGGACCGACAATAGGTTCAAGAGCAATATGCACGACTACAGTTGGGGGAACATTAAAACCTGAACTGAACATTCACACATTGAGTTTGCCAAGATAAGGGGTGTTTCCTGAAAAAGCCTGTAGTAATCAAAAGGCGATAATTATCAGCATAGCAGCAGCCACCACAGAAGTATAAGCGGTTGTCTTTACAGCTCTTGTAAAGTATGTTCTAATGATGGAGTCTTAGTGCAAGATATTATTCACCGAAAGAATTTCATCCTCAAGATACACGACTACAACCCTCACCATGCACAGATGGCCAAACTTGTCCTGTTGGTACATAGACAACATATGGTCCCAACTCCCTGCCTTGGCTGAATCCTTAAATACTTGAACATATTTATATATAATATTTATGTGTAATCCTGGTGTATATGTTGGTAATTTCTTTCTATGCATGGTGATGGTTGTAGCCATGCACGGCAAAAACAGAAGGGAGGGGTATCCACCCAATTTAGCGGAAACAGTATCTTGTGGCGAGCTTTACCCAGTCATTAGAAACGAGTGCACCCGATTAGACTTTGAAACAATAGGAAAATCGTGAAATGCAGCCTTCAGGTCAAATTTGTCAATGATGTTTCGGAAGCAGAACACGTTTGTGAAGACAGTCCCTTAGCTAAGACAGGCTACATCCACATCATGGAAGTTCACAACCAAAGAAGTTGAAGGCCGCTACTGGACAACTCTCTGTTGTACCCGAGAAGCATAAAAACAAAGCTTAAAACTTGGATGGACAGTGGTGATGGGCTGAGAGTGTGGAGAGGTGGAGGAAGACCTGCAAGACGTCATCAACAGCTCGACACCCATGACTAGTCACCTCGTAAACCATAATGGACGCGATTGTAACTGTTGACCAAGAGAAGAAGAAGAAAAAAAAAAAAACCACCCGACATCGCTCGTCTGCATCCAGACAAACAAAAAGCCAGGGCGGGCTGATCAAGAAGAACGATTGCAAAAGTCGATCACATCCCGCCTGCCGCAGTCGGGCCCCAGTCGGGCCCCAGTCGTTTACTATGCAGCATATTTTCTGGCTGCGTCCCATCTGATGACTGGCAGCCCACCACCGCAGCCTCTCGGGCGGTGCGAGATTTATGTGACGTAGACGGCCAGTGTACGGCTGGCATAAAGTTTTGCCTGCACTTTATTCCTCCAACCACCCATCTAATTTACGGGCGGCCGGCGAGACTGGCGCGCTAAAGATGTTGACCTTTTTAAGGGAAGAAATCTTCATATCTGTTCATACGCCAACACGGCTTTTATTGTCAGCTTTTCCATCGAATTTTCGACAAAGACTGGAGCCTCTCAGATGGGATTCGGGAGATAGCGAGGGGGTTAAGAAGTGGAGGAGAGAAAGCGAAGGGGGAGGCAGGACGAGGCAGGCGGGCCTTGAGGTGAACGATGACTGAAAACACAAAATATGCGGAAGCTGGAATATTGCTGTCATGAGGAGACCGCTTAATGGGGGATGCTGACGAGGGAGTAGAGGGAGATTGCAGGACGTACGCGAGGCTGTTAACACGGGTCGAGCCGATTTGGACCCATCTTTCCGGACTTCGCTTGACCCGAAGAGGGTGTCACCAATAAATTGGTGGATGCCAAGGGAAGATGGCTGCCAGGATAAGGTGGCTACCTATAGGCCGCTGGTGGTGATAACAGACATAATTCCCCATCGCCGTCGTCTAATAAAGTGCGAGACGCCATGATTGATTCTCGGCCTTCAGTCCGATTCAGGGCATCGATGAAAGCTTAAGATGCTGCTGCGCATGTTCAAGAGCTGAGTTCAAGTGGCGCCACCTAGTCCCATCTGGTACTCTGCAAAGCCACGGACGACGATCAGAGATGGGACAGTTCATACTCCTAGTTCAAGGTGCCCATCACAATATTTGCCGCCAGAACTGCATTTCCAAGCTCGCTGCTATTTTGAACATGTTCCTCCTTCAATGCGGACACAGTACGATCAGATGTTGGTTGTCAGAGCTCGCAAGCTTTTATCATTCATATGTTTTGTAAATTTCAGGTATGTTCTCATTAAGGGAAAACTTGACACATACTGAACAGAGTGTGAGACATGGGAACCTGCCAAAAATAATGAAATATGATGAGAAATGGAAGGAAAAAAAGTAAGGTTAGTCAATTAAAACTGGAAACAGCAACTCTAACAACCATCCACTCATTAACAATCAAGCTTCTCCTTCATGATTTCTGATCTCTTGTTCCGGGTCAAACTGCTAAAAAAAAGTATGTTTTGAATAACACGACCATCTCTACCACTCACAGCAGCAATTTCAACAAAATTGCGAAAGGGATTTACAAAAATATTAAAAAGACCTTTTACTTCATGTTTCCATATCCCAGAGGACAAATATCCACCAATAGACCAAAGCATCCTATTCTTTAATGTTCTAAAAACGGAAGACCAAAGTAAGTCACTACGTCGCTCGGTATCTGGCTAAGCCGTTCTTAGCTAAGTGCGGGCCATGCAAGCCAAGCTCATTACAGCCTGGGAGCCAAATGGCTCCAGAAGCTTTTCAGAAGCAATCGCACAAAGACGACAGGCGGTTCTGACGCCAGAAGACGGCCGGTGTAATACAAACAAGGCTGTCAGATGGAGTTCTTCAAGGGGCCAGTTCCCTCCCTTTCCCCATTTCCCGATCCGAGATTCTCTCCCATCTCCGTGCACCCAGCGTCACGTGTGTGAAGCAGGATCCCACCTTCCGCTGAAAAGGGGCAGTGACCCGCCCTAACGGCGCAAATGGCCGGCGTGCAGCGCCAAACTGGTATTGACAGGGTAAGGTTTATCACCGTGAAATGTTCTCATTGTTTGCCTCGACAGCAATTTTAACCGGAAAGTTTTAAACAAAGTTCTATTTTTTACATCCTCTTCGCTCTTCTTCTTTTTTTTTTACCCTCCCCAGGAACGTTAAAATGTCTCGAAGGAAAGGCTTTGAAGCTGCGCATATTCGTGAAGAAGTTGTTGGGGGCTCGGGCTGGAGGGTGGATTTTATTTGTACTTTGATGTGTCGCCGCTGGAGTCTGCGAGTCTGGCCGCTGGGAGATTTCCACTCACAGGTTTGTGTCCATTCCGCTTGTCAAAGTGACATGTCACGGAACTGTCGACCAAACTGACAGCCTGGGGGCCATGCGTCAGAAAAACGTACAAAGTTGTGGCAGCAAGAAAGCAAATGAATTAAAATGTTCAGACAAGCAGTGAACCTGTTGCTTTTCGGATTTTCTAGAGGTCGCCGGGGTGTTGCAGCCCAACACAACATCGCCTTTTGTCAACCACTGCGTGACTCACAATACTGAGACCTTTTGTTGGAAACATTACAAAAAATATCGGTTGTTGCCTCAATATCATCTCTGGCTGGAAATGAATAGAACAACAAAATGTCTTCATCGGAGGAAGAGGTAAAAATAAGGCTGTCCGACATGAAGATGCCGGTATTACACAATCTAACAAAAGAAGACATTTTAGGAGATCAACAGACACAACTAGATTACCCTCAGTTCCTGTTAAGGTTACAGGGGACCTGTTTCATTTTTTCTTGATATTTCCAACATATCCACAACACACTCTTTGTGAAGCAAGAATCATGACTGAAGAGTCTCCGACCAAGTTTACACATGACCACTCAATTAACAAACAAATAAACAACAAAAAATGATACAGGGAAGTGAACCGTTGTCTCTGCGAACTATAGTTACTACATAATGATGACATAATAATTTTTGAATATTGTGTCCATTGTCATAAATTGTCAGTCGTAGGTGATTTCCGATTTTTCATAATGAGATCTTCTGACATCAGGTAATCATCGTTGTATGTAATGTCACAAATCATATCCGAGATGATTGTGTCCTCGGATGTAATGTTGGAAATCATGTTGTATATCGTGTAGTGTATGTGATGTTGTATATCATACAATCCTTGTTATCCGTGGTATATTCTATATGAGGTTGGTGGTGGCCATTATCATAGAACGCTCTTTCCACAAGATTTCCGATGTCCTGCTATGAGTCGTCAACAGAATACAGTGTGATATATATCTGTAAATCCGACATCGTGTCATTTATAGCCTTTGTAAACGATTATGTAAAAACTTTCCGGTGTGAAATATAAATATATTACTCACAACCCACTGGCAGACACACTAGTCACACACGTTCACTGACAGTCATGCATCAACAACAAAGTCACTGACTGGCACACGTAATGTCACAACGGTTCTGCAAAAGAAGAAAGCTCGGACTCGTTGGTAAAAAATTCGTCGCCAGTAATTCCACACATCAATGACTGCGAGAAACATGTGTATATACTGTGTGCACATTGGCTTCTGTGGGTGAGAGGGCGCGGAGGACGTGTGACAGAGTGTTCAAACAATTCTCACAGTGATACTATTCAAACTATTCAATCCAATTTTATCGTGGAAGCTCAAACCAAAAGGAAGGACAGAAGGGGGGAGACCAATCATGCACTACCGCCACAAGGCGCACACATGCATATCACACTTTCACGCACGCGCCACACATGCAAATTGTTTGCGCTGTGGACTTGTCTGCCCCTCCCCATGTCTTGCTGTGCTTCCCTTCTGTGGAGTTGTCTTCCCCTCCCCATGTCTTGCAGTGTGCGGTCCCTTCTGTGGAGTTGTCTGCCCCCTCCCCATGTCTTGCAGTGTGCGGTCCCTTCTGTGGAGTTGTCTGCCCCTCCCCATGTCTTGTGTGTGCGGTCCCATCTCTGGAGTTGTCTGCCCCGCCTCCTGTCCTGCTGTGTGCGGCGCGCTCACCTTGTCCACCAGCAGGTTGGAGGCGAACGAGTCGATGGAATGGTCGTCGCCGGCTAGTTCCAGACCTTGCTTGGCCAGGGCCTTCTTCTTCTGGTGGCTCTTTAACAGCACGCGCACCTGAACACAAGGGCAGTGATACAGTTCACAGTGAGCTCAGATTACAGACAACACCCTAACATTCCCACAGCGCCACACACACGAGACAACAATACAGTACTGTATACAGTGTGGCATGGTATCACAACGGCCAATAAACATTAAGTAGTTCATCATCTGTAGGTCATGGCTTGTAGACGGCACAGCCAAGCCTCTTCTTCCAACAAGTACTCATTGCTGCGAGCCAGTTGTTAGGTGGGCAGGGAGAGTCTTTCAGTCTTACACACCAAACCATCAACCTTCTGGTCCACACTGTTTGTATATCTAGCGGAGTGTGTGTATATATATATAATTATATCGTTTTGTCCAGGACAAGGCTAATGGTTAAAGGTTTGCTTGGCTACGTTAGGTAGGCATATGGCCTAGACACATCTCTGTATCTTCCAGCTACTCACCTTGCGGTTTGTTTTGTGTCAGAACTTGGTGTCTTGCGGTTTTTCTATCTACCCGCCTACCTACATCTACCCACAAGCGGAAGTCTCTCCTGACAGACGGATGCGCTCAGGCATCTGACTGCTGCGCCGCGTCATGCGCGAGTGAGGAGGGGTAGTGGTAGGGGTGGAGGTGGAACGGGTGCATTTATCTTCATACAGATTGTCAGGTCACGCCCCCACTCCCTCCCCATTCCCCCCGGCTTCGCCTCCTTGAACTTTTTAAGAAGACACACTAAACAGATAACCATCTCGCCGCTAAGGATAGTACACTTCATTCGATGCATGTGTGTGCTTTGCGACGGAGGGGCTTGAAACATCCTCCCTTGCAGCATAACAATTAACGGGTGCCGTGTCCCCCGCTCTCTCTCCCCTCCCTCTCATACAGACGTAACTAGCTCTCGCGGCTCCCTGATCGACCCTGCATGCTCAACTGCCTGCTAATCACCTCCCGAAAGAGTGGCGTCCCCTGACATCCCCCTCCCCCCTGGGCTGGGCCAGCGCGCGTTATTCTTTGATTATTCAACGCTGACTGGATGCGCATTCATTCTTCCCTTCATATTTGCCGTTCACGCTCCACGGAGCTCGATACAATGGCTCCAAACACGGCACCGTCTGTCCTCCCCGGAAAGTCTGCCGCCTCCGCCGATCGCCATGTTCCTGACTGGTTGCTGATTGTTTCCCCTTCTTTCTTCTCTCCTGGCACAGCTCTGGAACTGCCAGTAAATCACCAGAGAAGGAAGCTGTTTGCGATCACCAGACTCTCCGCCCGCCTCTCTTGACCCACGGTTAGCACTGGCCGATGACAGGGTGTCGCAGGAAGGTGCTGGTCCTCACTGTCCCACGAACGATGCTTAGAACCCGGGAGTAATGAGCGGTGAGCGGGTTTGGGCGCTGCGATAGCGGGAGCCAGAAGACCAAACTGAGACAGAATGGCAATTTCCAGAACAAACACGTCCATTGATTGCCGCCACAATGTGCGAGGGGAAGAGGACCCGTGGTCATCCGGTCGGACAGCAATGACCGGGAGACAAGGGAGCGACACGATCCTCTCTAGCCCCGTAATTGTCGAACTGACCAGCTGTCGAGAGTCGGGACACCTCCCCCAATCTGTTGCCGGCCAAGACAGCTCTCGACCTTGTTGAGATTGAAGAGCTCCTTGATGGCTCGTGCATCTCTAATGACTCAAACGTCCCACCCCTCCCGCAAGATCACAAGAAACCGCACAGTTGGAGCGGACGGTCCTCATGTGGCTCATCTATCGAGTGGTCACTCAGTCGGTTTCCTCAGCAATTTCATGGATGAAGTTTTTGGCTCAGCGTGTGCTCAGCTCAGCTAGTGCTCAGGCGGAGTACCAAGAGAAGAGTACCAAGCAGATTTAATGTATCAGACCCCAGCCACCAGCTCGTCCACGCTCCAAGCCTCTAACCGACATCTGTTCATTGCAATCTCATTAATATTTATCACTAATGTAGTATTCGTACACCACACAGGCACAGCTGTGGTATTTGGGCATGAGCAGCCTTGGGTGCAGAAGCTGCTTGCTGGTGACAAAGAAAACTATTCTTCTTATCTCGAGGAAACTGAAAAAGTCCATGAGTGTAAAAATGAAAAGTTAACTTTGCTACCGGACCTAAAGATCCTTTTTCAAGTTTCTGTCGTGGTCGTCTAAATAGTCAGTCATGAAGAAATCACAACAGTGAAGACATATTCACAACTGGTAGCAGTGAACACTTGTTACACCTTGGTCAAGGCTCGGCTCTGAGTATACTAAGCGCTGTTCAACCATCAGCACCTAAAAACGATCTACAACTGTAGTGTACCCCGTATAAACATCACTAATGAGAGCTTCTGGTGATAGTTCCCTCCCATACGGAGGCCTCTAGATGGTGATCACATGTAGGAATCACAAAGCAGGGACCGTGATATCCCTGCAGTCAGCTGACTGGTGTGCCTCCACGATTCACTTTCAATAAACTTACATTGAACTTGTTGACTTAAATTTCCTACAAAAGTTAAAAATATTTTTTCCAAAAACTATTTTTTTTTACATTTAAGGATCGGATATTACTATTAACAGTTTTTATTCTGTGATTGTTTTTGCATATTTTTGTGCGATTATTTATTTAAAATTAATATTAATTAATCAATAAATATTTATTCCTTAAGGTTTCCAGCTCTGTATGTCTGGTTCCACAAAGTAGGAGTGAAACTATGCGAGTGACTACAGCTGATAGACATGGCGTGGTGGTGGTGGTGGTGGTTAGTGGGAGGGTGATGGTGGTGGTTAGTTTGGGAGGGTGTGGAGCGAGACTGTGGCGTGAGACCATAGCGTGCGGAAGGTCATTTTGGCGCTGACAGAAGCTCGGGGCGGCTCGTGACGACACCCGCATCTCGACTTGGCTGCAGCATCTGTCTCCACCTTTGATCGATGCCGCCGCCTCTCGCTGCTCGTGGACCGCGCTGAGTAGTGGTCACACCTCCCCGTGTCTTGGCTTGTGGATCACCGCCATCCTTTTCTTATTCCAGACGAGTGTCGAGAGGGCCTTCCAGACGCGGATTTGGGAGTCCAGAAGCCTTCCCCATCCCCTCCATCTCCAGACTTGTCATTACTCGACAGTCCCCGAGTCCCACTGTGCTGAGCATGATTTGGTAGCCTTCCCCGGAGGATATCCGGCTGGCGAAGAGTAAGTGTTGGCTCCGACAAACAGTTTGTAAAGGCCAGCTTGTCGTGTCCGACAATCAGACAATCAGTTTGTAAAGGCCATCTCATGGTGGTCGATACCCAGCTTGTGAAGGACAAGTCGTGGTGGCCTGTAAAGGATATCTCTCGCAGACGACAATCATAGCTTGTAAAGGCTATCGAGGGCTTGCCAGTCTTGTCAGAGATAAGGTAAGACTGTGGGTGGCAAGTGGTCTGGGTAACAAACAGGCTGAACTACCTTCGTTGAGGAATGGTAGTCCCAGCCTGAACTCCACTCACATCGTGCTCTGTTGTAGCTCAACGAGGTAGTTGTGTGGGACCCTCTTAACAGACCCCTACATCCAGTCCCTTCAGTCCAGGGGAGAAGGAAGACATACACTCCACACTCCTGGACTCGGCATAGAGAAAGACACATGTCTCTCTGTTTACATCGAATATGTCTATTCTGTAAACGAAAACAACAGCATTCTCAAAGAAATAATTTTTGAGTTGTGATACACAGAATTCTTTCTCCCTTTCCCCCCCCCTCTCTCTCTGTTGTTTTGGAAAGGTTTCAGAAGCACGAGTGGAGGGGCAGAGAGGGAGGGTACGAAGGAAAGAAAAAGACAAAAGGAAAAAAAGATCCCAACACAGACGTTGCATTTCCCTCTCAACTACGTCGGCAGTACGGCGAGATGCCGGCCGTCAACAAGCAAGATGGAGACGGACAGTTGCCCGCGCCCCGCCACCCGGCCCTAAGCAGCGGGATGACACGTAAAATTGAGCAGATGCTGACTCGGAAGGTGAGATCCAATTATCCCCCCGCCGTGTCCGCTCGCATTAGCCGTGAGCATGGCCAAACCGAATAGAACCTCGACACTGGGCTGATCTTGGACCGGCCTGACGACATGGGAGATGATTTGAGGGATTACTTCCCTTTCGCCAAGTCCTTAGGCCCAGAGACTGCGCGACTAGCCTTTGTGTCGTGTGCAGTGTTAAAACCAAGGGAAGGAGAGGGTAACAGAAGACAGGGGTGGGGTGGGAGGAAGGTGGAGGGGGCGAGGGAGCTGGAGGGGTAGACGTGCGGTAACGCAACTTCGGAAAAGAACTTTTTCCTGAGACAGGATTTCTTGAAGCGCAGGCTGACGATAAAAAAGACTGACTGTCTTCAGATGGTGAAGGAAGGAATGCTTCAGTAAGTAGGGCTTCCTTTTCTCCTTCCATGTATCTGTAGGCAATAATCGTGACTACTTTCTTTCAGACTATTTTTCATACAGGCGAGAAGGGCTGAAAATGTTTTATCCGACCTAGATACAACGTGGCATGAAGAAGAACTCCAGAAAGTCCACAGTGCTTTTGGTGGTGATCGAGAACATGGTCTTCCTTGTCTTCATGAATGATGTCCAGAAGGAGAAGAAAAGAAAGGGATGGACGCGGAAAAGAAACATTTTTCCTGTTAAATTAACACAGCCCAGAAGCGTACGACCGGCGGCCGGTCCATCTGGTGTCGCAACGACCCTAAGATGTTGGCAGCAATAACTTAGTTCGCGATGAGAAAATATGGCGCCGTGCTCGCCGGCAATTAGAGAGAACAAACTTCTCCTATTTGTTTTTCTCCCCGGCGCATCGGCTGGCCATCGCCCGGTACCATTAAAGGCGATGGCAACTTTTCATCTCCTAGTCTCCTCACCCCTTGGTGCAAGCATCACTCTGGTCAAACACCAGCGGCTCACCAAGTGCTCCGTTAATTACATTAAAGCCCTCGCGAAATATGGCCGCCGGAACGGTCACCAAGGCAAGTTCATAAGACACAAGTCTCAGGCCCGGGGCTTTGTCATAAGAAGTGTCTGACCTCCCTGACCAGCAATAATAATGATAGCAATAATAATAATAATGACTTACAGAGCATTCCAGCTTCTTCTCGCTTTACACAGTTAGTGGGGACATTCACATCTCTGTGACAAGCATGACGGAAAGAATTAAGAAAATTAATAAAACACGAACATAAATAAACAAATACTTTCTCATGGAAAACAAAACGTCCACAGACCCTTATACTTCACTCCTCCACATGAGCCGCAGCGAAGTCAATTGGTGGCGGGTGCCGGGCACGTGCAGGTCTCGTGCAAGCATGGGCAACGGACGCAGACCCCAACCCTCCCTCTACCTTACACGTGCCTGTCTGTGAGGAGGGGAAAAAACCAAAAGAAAAAGAAATGACAATGGCGAGGGTTTTGTAAATCAAACACACAGATGGTGCACGCGCCACAGGCCACTCCTGCAAATTAATCACAGGGATCGCCGGCCAAGGCAGGCCACTGCAGCTTCTTGTAAAAGATCTCGCGCCGTCAGACGGGGAGAGGTTTATCCCGGGTATAATCTGCTAATTCGTCCTCCGTCCGCCGTGCGTCTGGGCGCGGGGCGATTACGGACCTCGCGCGCGGGGCGAGACTCCTGGTGGCGGAGAATTACGAGCACTTCAAGACGCTTGTCTCTGTTTATCGAGACAACCTCGCAATCGACCGACAAGGATGGAGAGCTGGGAGTGGAGGGTGGGGACAATGCCAGCTCCTCCGCAAAGCCCAGATTATCGCTCGCTTTCTCACTTTGAGTGAGAGGACTGGACCTCGGCCAGTGGTGGTAGTCGGCCGATGGTGGTGTTTGGAACTGTTTTCATGAACTCGCCTTCTCTCTACTGTCTCCAGCAGATCATTGCTGTGTAGATAACGACCGTCTTAGGAGGTGGCAATGAGTGAGTGATCGTCGTACTTTCAGACTGAGCAAGAAGCATGGAATGTTTGGATGTAGCTAAAAGTAATCTGAGCATGAAATGGTGGGAGGGGTCCGTGTATCAAACCCAGAAATTCTCGAGGAAAAAATGTTTTTTATTCTGATACCTTGGACACAAAACCCCCAAACTCATCTTGTGGATCAGTTCTTGGTTCTGCTGCAATCACAGCTTTGGTCGTGTCCTGCAAGTCTGTGAGCAATGGCTGGCGTCCACTCTGCTCATTACGAGAGAAAAAAAAAATGCCGCTCGGTTGTCATTTGGGGGTAGCTGGTGAAACGCCGCACACCCGTAACACAGACACGAGGAGGGCGTCGCCGCAGGCACGGATGACTGCACCCAGCCTGCCCCCTCCTCTCTCTCTCCGGTGCAAGCTTATGTGTGTGTGTGTGCCTGTGTGCGCGCGCATTCAGAATATCTCCATCAAAGCGTGGAATCAAGCAGAATGAGGGCGTCATTACCATCAAACACGCATGCCCATGGAAAATTGGTTTTTTTTCCGTTTCCGGCCAGCGTGATACCCGCTTTGCTCTTCACAAGGGTGACGCGGGTGTGGGGTGAGAAGTCGGGGTGGGGGCGTCTGTTGTAGAGAGCTAAGCAGAGAAACACGAGGGGTGGGGGTGGCGAGAGACGAGAGCACAAGAAAGGAGAAAGTCATTGGTGCTCAATACAAAGTCAATACCTGCGCGATGACAAATTAAGAGAGGAGCATACGCGCTAGAAACACGCACGCGCAGCGACGACAATGGCGACCACCCCGCGCCACTTCCCCGCCATCTGTCGGCAGCAGGCCGCGTTCTGATTATCTCCCTTGCTGTGGGGCGGCAGGACAAAGCCTGGCATTGTGGCGGCCGCTTGCAGACGTTCTATCGCGCTAATAAAGAAGATATTAAACAGAATCGAATAAGCTAGGGTCGTGTGACAGGGTGAAAGGGACCTGCCTGTCTACCGCCTACTCCCTTCGTGTTTTACAGGCTGTGATTTTTGCCCTGTCCGTCTGTCTTGCTCCGAAAGGGGTTTGGGTTCCGCCATATGCTGGCAGCCGGGGTTCACACGGAGGGAGAAGTCGCTTGTGTGAGTGAGCACAACTCAGCCAACAGAAACTAGCGAATAAAGAAATGTTTCGTGTTGCGTGTTCCTTCTCTCATCTCCTTCTCCATCCCCTATCCCCCTTTCAAAAGAAATTTGCATAGTTTCCTTCATAATATTTCTATTCAATATGCTGCTTGCTCTTGGGGCAAGGATCATACAGCAGACCACAACAACATGTTTGACGACCGGGATTTCTGAGGTGAAGACAAGCTGTCAAGACAGGAAAAACTGAGGGGCAAAGGTGAAGGTTCAGTAAAATATTAGCCCGTATTGTAAGATCATAGTACATCAACAACATTTCGGACATCGCTTTCAGTTTGAAATGTGTTCTAAAACATTTCTTTCGACAAAGCAGAATCTTTCCAGCTCTAATGATTTTACTGAAGTTTGTAACGCTTAGCAAAAATAAATAAATCTTAAAGTAGAAAGAAATTAGTACTTTTCATTTTACCTGTCGATTTTGTAATTTGTGACACGTTTCTCCCTATGTTTGTTGGTGAGCCACAAGTAAGTTAGGAATTAAAAAAAATAATTTGTGTCAGACGAATTGTACAAGGACAAGCCACGTATGTCCACCAGAGTTTGCAACGACGACGACAACGACAACAATCACAAGAGCTTGACGCAAATATTAACTTCCTGTAAAAATTAATCTTCCTGGTCTAAAACACGATAAAACCATGCTTATTAAATTTAAATGGAATTAAAATGAGAAGGAAGATATGTTGAATACGCATGTAAAATTGTGTTCCGCATTAACCTCAAAACAATTTTTAGGAAATCATTCTTTGAGTAGGATACAATAACAGATAAAAACAAGTACATTTTATCGTCAACTAAAACCACTTATCAAGCTCTATGAAAAATCGAAAGAAAAAGAAAAATCCTGTGACTGTCACGTGACGAGAAGTGCTCACCCCTTCCTCCCATAAACCACCCCCATTTTTAACTAGGGACATTCTGCTAGTGCTGATATCTCACATCAGGTGTGTGGACAGGTGCGTACACAGGTGGGTGATGGCGGTCAGTGTAAACATAGCAAAACACAATTGTCCAGATAGACGAAAAGGACGAAACAAAGAAAAATCATCCCAACAGTTACTGTTAATTATATACTGGGGCGAGCAAGAATATACATTCCACTGTTAATTATTGATGCATGACTTAGCAAGATTTTCATGAAACTTTAACTGTAGAATCAACCTAGCAACTGGCAAACATTCAGTCCTCGTAGCGGTGGATCACATGGTCATCCACAAACATTCCTCCATTTCCCTAATGGGGTGACCACATGGTCATCGGCTCGTCAGGAAGCAGGCACCATGTTGACCAAATCAAGTTAAGACGATTCTCTCTGGCAACGGCAGGTCGCCAACTGTCAAGGACTTAATTGATTAGCCTTAAAACCACCTTCTTTGTGTGGGTCCGGTTACAATAGACGAGTCTCCCACTAATTTTCCTGCAAGTAATTCCATGTTGCCTACCGAGGGGCCGGGGTCGCTGACTAAGAGGGTGTACAAGAGCTGCTAAGGAGGTTAGGGGGCAAGACAAGAGGGGAGAAGGGAGGGCTGGGAGAAAGTACAATGCCGGCCTAGCGGTGGTTCCTCAGCCTGTCTAGCTTCTCGCAAACTCTCAGTCTGACAGATGTTTCGCCCCCGATGGGCATCTCGGGTCCTTGTTATCTCATCAGTGACCCTCCCTTTCTCTCTCTCTCACACACACAGAATGTGTGTAAAAGGAATAGAGACAGAGAGGAGGGAGTAAGACTCATTTCATAGTGTAGCACAAGCTTCCAAAATAAAAACAATTTACAATCTTAGATATCCCCCTTTAAAACAAATCCCACAGTCCTGAATAAGTATTGAAGTAACAGGACTGAACCGTCAAATGGTAGAATACTCGTAAGCTTGTTCAGGAAATGAAAGTCAAGTCATCTGTCGCTTGATGCCAGTCACTCTGGATGTCTTGCAACTATCAATAACCTCTGGTCATCGTCCCACGACCCGACTAGTGGCCTCCTCATCACCATCTCTTTCTTTCCTACTTGATCAGAGTTGCTGGCCACTGAGACAGAACTACTCACGGTCATCTCCATGAACCAGACCACCCACCAGGCCTCAAGAGGTATTAGAAAACCGCTAATGGAGGTAACAGAAAATTACCAAACGGGGAAAATGGCAAAACAGAATCAAATGATTTGTCTGCTACTATAGGCATCTAACTGACATTGCTCAATGTGAGGATGTTATATCAGTTATAACCACAAACAAATTACTCTGTAAATGTACGTTAATGTGCGTTAACCCCTTTTCATAGTTTTTGTCACTAAAAAAATTCATTAATAGAATTAAGCACCTATTTTGATACTGTACACAGCTAAGGAACTTTGGGTACAAACATGAAATATGTTAAATATTGATAATTATCTATGTGAATTTAACGTATGTGATGAAATTATTTTTTATGTTTGTAGAACTAGGAATATTAATAAAGTTTTGGAGGTCATTCTTTTAGTAAACACACAATGCGGCTCTTAAAGAACCACAGATAAAAAAAAACAGAACATGTTCTCTTGCCCGTACATATTCACAGTGCATACATATATCTCATTATGTTCATGATGTATTCATGCCACATATTGTGAATATAAATAGAGTTTTGTCTAATTAAGGCAAATGGAAATGCGGGAATACTAATTCACAGACTCAAGTGGCAATGTAAGAAATAAATTTCAAGGTATGTAAACACAAATTATGACAGGTAGCTAGACTTGCCTCTTCGTGGAGCAACAGGTAGAAGACGACAAAAAAGGCCCCCTGCAAGAAATAGTGCAAGTAGTTACCTCATGCTGTCTACAGAAAAACCTACAGCCAGCGGTCAGTGCAGGCTAGGTACAGTGTGATAATACTGTAGGACTGGTTACTCAGTGTAAAACAAACCTCAGTCCAAATATCAATAATGATGATGATGATAATACCGATGTTAATAATTCCAACACATGTACTTACAATCCCGCATATTCACGTTCACACACGAGTACACACTCATACATTAGCCCCTATTCACACACACACACATATTCCATACACACACACATACAGATACACGCATGCACACATAAACATACAGTCACACTCACTTGCATAAACATAATGTATGAATAAACATACAAATACCCAAGTACACGCACTCACAAACACACGCTCACGCAGGCGGAAGGATAGGAAGAGAGATAAACTGATAGACTTGCATGCGGAAAGATACAGAAGAAAAACTAGAAGAAAGACTGGAAGACATGTGTCAAGTCATCTACACAGGAAGAAGCCAGTGATGCTTGGTGATGACAGGGTGCGGGTGGGTGGGGTACCTGGAGAGAGTTGAAGAGTGCGTAGAGAAGCTTGATGATGCGGTCGTAGATGTGGATAGACATGAAGGCGAAGGACCAACAGACCGTGACGAGGATAAGCTGAATCCACAGACCCTTCATGTTGATGCTGCAGACAGGGTGCCAGAGGTCAGATGATCAATGAGCTGTGTAGCACGTGATCAGTGCTTTCATTAATTATGAGCGACTGAAGGTGGCTGAGCTTAGAGCGGAGTAGACGAGAACAGCACACTCACTGTAACACCACTCACAAGCAAACAAAGAAAAGAAGAAGCAGGCAGGTAGACAAGAGAGGGAGAGAGAATGAACAATGAAATGTGTGAAATAAAGATGTCAGTTTTTCCACTCGGGGTAGGACAAACTTAGGGTGTAAATCCATCAGCCAAGAGACAAAGAAAGCCTCATTCTACCTTATGACAAGCGATTAAAAACTGTAAATGAAGAAACAGTTTAGTTTCAAGCGGCTTACATTGTTTTTATATTAAATAACTGTCACTAAACATTAATGTGCACGCAAGCATTTACAAATAGACATGCACAGACCCACGTACACACCCACACCCACCCAGACACAATGTATCTCGCACGGACGCAGATGACAAGAGAGAGAGAGAAGGTGGGACACCAACATTCCCTCAAACACTCACGTGATAATCTTGTTCGTCTTCTCACTCTTGGTGTAAGAATTTTCGTTGTGTTCTTTCGCTGTGAAAATCTGTACAAGTATGGTTATCTGCAACATTGGACAGTGCCATGACATTATAAACAAAACAAGGAATACCCAGGGTGTCCAGCATGGCTCGGTCTATGGTCAGCACAATGAACACATTCACAACCTTGGTGATGTGTATATGAATCATTGTAAGGAGACAATAGTGTGTACAGTATGTTAATAACAATGGACAAGGGATGGTGTTTGTGATTATACAGTGGTAATCACGAAGAACAGCCTGCAAGGAGCACAGGAGAGCGAACTTTAAAGATATGCTACTTCTCACACTGAATAAGCCTTAAGAAAATAATTTCTCCACTATACACCTTCTATTTTGCTGTAGATAAATCATACAATAACTAAACCATCTACTCAAGAATTCAGTACAAAAACAATACATGGTCTACAGATACGGTTACTAATCTCATGCACACAACACCTCAGCACAGACAATATCATGTGAAATCATGCTCATAGTAGATTTAAAAAAACAGTAAATAAACACTAGCTGTGAATAAGCTAGTCAGCTGACACTAACACAAGGTGAGGTGAGCAGTACTTACACATATAATACCAATGGCAGGACCCAGAAATAACCAGATGTGATATGGAGACACCCAGCACCTGTGTTGTAAGAAACGTTGGCACATGATCGGACATCGTGTTGCTTTGAGATAGTTCTTCTACCTACCCTCTTTCAAAATAACGAACAATTCTGATTCAGTTTTCAAAGATTAAATCAACTTCACATTTCCAGCTATCCCCGTTCTTCAAAATATCAAGCACACACACACACTGTAGACATATCTAGGCAGACACCTGTACCCGCATGTTCACAAGGATGGTTGGCTGCTGACGGTTCGCACAGAGGAAAAATAAATGTGAGATCACTAACATGTCATCTTGGGCAGACACCATCGCACTGTTTACACCTACTCACATGTCTTCAGCGTAGTATTTGTCCGCGGTCCCCACAAAGGCTCCGACTAGAACACCCGGGATAACTGGAGACAACAATGACAGAGAGTTACAGGTATACATTTCTTAATCTCACACACACACACACTCCTACACACACTTCACCAACGCCATCGCGCATGTCTGTGTGTGTGTGTTATGTGAAGAGTGAGGTGTGACAGGGTTGTAGGAGTGTGTGCGAGGATAGGTCTAAATGTGTGTGTGTGTGATAGAAAGAATGAGAGACATTAAGTGTGTGTGTGCACAAAGGAATTTGATCGTGGCAGAATAATAGACATTAAATTTATTATTTAATCGCTGCTCAAGTAGATTCGCGATCAAACTTCAACCGGCGGAACCGTTACTTGACTTGCTCACCACACGTGCTGACTTGAGTGCCGCATACCTTGTCAAACATCAGTTACACTAATATTATGGGCTTACAATACAATCAGGGTAAATTAGCCTGATCATTACAGGCCATTACTCTAATGATGATATCCTGATCATAACACAATCAGGGTAATTTTATCTAATCGCTTCAGTGGGGTACTTAGCTTTATGCCACACCTGACCTCTCACACACGCACACACTCATCCCCACCCCACACATACACCCACCCCACCCCACACCACACCACACCCACACCCACCCCACACCCACACCACACCACACCACACCACACCACACCCACACCCACCCCACACCCACCCAGACCCACCCCACACCCACCCCATCCAAGCACGTAGTAGCGCAACATGGAGCCCGTGTCCGCGAGGTTGTTGTTGGAGTGCGCCGAGTACGTGATGACAATGTACAGGTTGAAGGCTTCGTTCATCAGCCAACAGTAGGAAGACAGGAAGAAATAGTGGAGCAGGACGGCGAAGGCCTGGCACACCAGCTGCAGATGGACAGGTGGACATAGGTGACATGAATGGTGCTCACTCCTAAAGCTGAGTAACGATGTACATAACATACGAGTGGTGAGTGAGGCAGACCGTCACCTCTAGAAATATTGATACTGAACACTATACAAACCTCGGGTAAAACAATAATAAGAGTACAAACTTGTAGTCTGCTTAGTATTAATTTCACCATTTTCGTCTTTTACTTTACAGCAGTGTAGTAGATGAGCTTACTGTTCCCTCTGTGAACAAACTCAGTGTTTCACTTAACTTATTGTTCACACTCACACACATACCTGCAAACGGACACTAATACACGCGCACTCAGCAGCACACACATGTTATAATGACTGTCTAGTGGTAGTCTGTTAAAGTAAGAAGAGGAAGATCTCTGCAAAGTGTTCCGCTCGGGCTGCGATGTGCTTACCTGGTTGTCATAGCGATCGATGCCAAACATGAAGGCGAGCTGGCTCAGCGAGGTGGACACGGAGAAGTTTCTGTGGAGAGCGGCTGTTGTCGAAGATGTCCTGTAAACAAAAAGGTCACTTCATGGTCAAGGCCAGTCATTATCACCTGTGAAAGCTGGTGACTTGTCACGGACAGCCTACATCCCGACATGCACCAGTGACTGCCTCTCGCCACCCGCCCCACATGCACTCTGGAGTGCATGTGTGTGTGTTCAAAAATGCCTGACATTACGATGGAGAAAACAATTTTTCAACCACTTGTAAACAAGTGAAAGATTTTCTGGTAATAGGAGGCCACAACCACCATCACTAATGTCAGGTAAGAAATTAATTTTAATTAAACAGCAAATGTATTCATAGACTTCTAAGTCACTTCATCGATGTGACACATTTCTAGTGAATCTATTAA
Source organism: Pomacea canaliculata (assembly GCF_003073045.1). Classification (NCBI taxonomy): domain Eukaryota; kingdom Metazoa; phylum Mollusca; class Gastropoda; order Architaenioglossa; family Ampullariidae; genus Pomacea; species Pomacea canaliculata. Next base: position 43,067,839 of record NC_037590.1, on the reverse strand, counting down.
TATCTAAATTGAAAACATCTTCTTGTGTGGCAGACTTAACTGACTTATAAAAGCTAAATCTGTCCCTGCTATTAATAATTCTATTCCTGTGACCTCATCTCAAGAAGACGCGAGGAGAGGGCGAGGGAGCAGTTCGACCTTAGATACTCAGTAGCGAGACCTGACAAGGGTTAGTAGTGAGTAGTGTGACCCTGACATTCAGCAGTATGACCTTTTCTCATGTAGACGTTATTAGTATCACCGTGTCTGGTGTTGGGGAGGTAGGGGAGAATTGTAGTTTAACCTGGACAGTCATTAGCGTGACCTCACTTCAGGTAAACGTGAATGGCGCAGGTGAGCAGACACATGGTGGCGGAGGCGGCGCAACCAAAGTAGGACGCGAAGTTCAGAAGCTGCGGCCTCTTGTCTCCCTTGTCCCACTGCACAGAGGACAGCAAATAGTAGTGGAGCACCACGACACCAATCTCTCTATCGTGTTATATACACATAAACTTTTATTTCAATGGAGCTTCAATGAGAAATGTATGCCACCGGGATCAACGCTTAAACACTATTCCAACAGAATGCCAGGAGATAATTGTTCAAATGGGGGCCAAAGACCCAATTAAAGTGATGACAATTATTAAAGCAATGAAGCGGCTTAATACAACAAATAATTCTAATAAAACATTTTAAGGTTAATTGTGCCCTAGGCAACAAGCGATTTTCATACATGCAAGAGAAATATAATTCGCTCTGATAAGCCGACCTAATGTATCTGATTATTAATTGCAGGGCAGTGCGAACAATTATGTAATGAGTCACAGATGCCATAAAAGCCTGAGGAGCAAAGACACACACAGGGACGATAAAAGAGAAGGAGCAGATTAGTAGGCTGTGGAGTAGGTGCAGTGTGAACAGCGTTGCTTGCTGCACACGAAAACACAACGGTGGCGGTGCCACGACGTGCTACTGACGTTGTCGTTGTACATGTCGGTGGTGACGGCGAACACGCCGGTCTCGTCGCAGCAGCACGTGGTGGAGTGCAGGTCGAACTGTTTGAGCGTGCAGTGCTGAGTCGACCAGCGCCACTGGCGTTTCCTGCAAACCACAAGCCAGCCACGCGAGAGAGCAGAGAATGACACCATGGACCAGGAAATTAAGATGACAAAACCAACATAAATCATGCACCTTCGGTATTGTTACTAAGGGAGTGTGGGAGGGATGACTGGGGAAGGATCGGAAAGAGTAAGTGTGTGTGTGCGTGCATGAATAAATGAGTGAGTTAGCGAGTGTGTTGTAACAGTTACTTACTTTTGTGCGTGAACAAGCCGGACACATTCTGGGTTGGAGATGTTGAAGGTCTGCACAGAAAATTTGCAAAGACACAAGAGTGACTAAGTGAAACCACATTAATCTATGAAATGCCACGTGACATGGTCAGAACTGGTCGTTAAACGAACCACTAGCCACATTTGAACTTTCTCAAATAAGAGGTAGGCCAAATCAGCTATAAACTTAAAATATGACTGTGGACTTGTGTGAACACTAATGAACATAAGATCTCTTACATCCAACACAGGCAGGTGTATGCTGATCCCCTCGTCAGAGTAAGGGCTCGGGCTGCAGTTGACATTGAGGTCAGCCTGGTGCAGGTAGAAAGCCATGACAGGAGAATTTACCCAATCTTCTTTTGTGCGACTGGATTAAACAAATCCTGGTGTGAGGAAAATGTTTTTACCATGTCTGTCTGAACTGTCAGTAAAGACTCGTCATTGTCAATAAATGTTATGGAATAAGGTACCCACCCGAATATCACGAGCCTTTGTTCGCTGTTTCTTACCTGTGAACGTCGTGAGAAGGTAGAACTTTGGCCAGGTTTTTATACCTGAACACGGAGATGCCGTAGAACACTGGAAACAAAAAATAAGAGGTTCCTTTAACCTATGAGGTCATCTAACATTAGTATCACACAGCGAAGGTGTGTGTGTGTGCGTGTGCTTGTTTCCTCTGTGTGTGTGTGTGTGTGTGTGTGTGTGTGTGTGTGTGTGTGTGTGTTTGTGTGTTTGTGTGTGTGTGTGTTTCTGTTACCCGTGTTCTTGGTCAGGTTGGTAACAAGCTCCTCCTTCTTGATGCTGAGGAAGCCCGAAGTCCTGTCCATTCCATGTTCTGAGACATCACTGTCGCTAGGAAACTCCACCCCGCTCACCTTCTCCACCCACTGTGTGATGATTTTCACTTCTGGGACACGAACACAAGAATCGACCTCACAGCTCGTGTCAGAGACACTTTATTTGTAGTTCCTTCATGTCAGACATACTTCGGATACAATGGACTTCCGTATGTTTGAAATATACATGTACTTTGTTTTAAAAAAATTCAAAGGACAATTTATGTCTGTACTGATTACATTATCAAACATAAAGACAAATCTAGCAACAAAGCCAGCTTTACACAAATATTCAAGGTTTAATCCGCTTACGAGTAGGATAGATAAAATTTGTTGAGGTCGAGTGCTGCTGTAAACACCGCAAGAAGCTGTCAGAAGTTACATCCTTGTAAACAAACAAGAATGTACTTACCGATATACTCGTGGTACTGATAAATATGGGCGTTGGCCAGGATGACTCGTCCGTCGATGATGTGATAGATGAGAGACCTGCTGATGGCGTCTGCGAAGTTATGCATGACTCGCATCAGGTTGTCGCCCTCTGACCCTGAAGGTTGGGTTGCGTTCCAACCCACTTCGTTCTTGGGTCTCAGAAGATTGTTGACAATCCGCGACACCATCTACAAACAGGGATTATGTGACAGGTCAAGAGGGTTCACCAGTATCAAAATAAAATTTTCATATGGTGTGTGTGTGTGATCTGGAGGTCTTGGAGTGCTTTGCATAAGTGTACATATTTTCCCAACAAGGCTCGTTCACTAGGTAGCTCCAAACACTTTTATGTGTGGGAAGGAAATACAAAACGTTCACCATTCCTGGCTGCAAGTGATCACGTGGTCTACAACAAAAAACCCTAGTTAGTGAAGAGAGCACGGAGCAGACAACTCAGCAAGCAGTATAGAAAGGTAATGTACACAGCTATTGTTCCATCAGATTATGTCCCTTTACGAGAGAAAGAGAGAGAAGAGTGTTTGTGTTTGGGGGAGGGGTGGTCGCAGAAGAAGTCAGGAGAACAACACACCTCGCAGAAGGTCAGTGTCTGGTTAAAGGTCGGGTAGATTTCTTGCGCCCTGGCGAAGCGCTGCCCGTGCTCGCTCCAGGAAACTGTTTGCGGTCGCTCACCCTGCAGCCAAGGGTTTACAGCCTGAGGTGTCATCCCTTATAACAAGACTGGTACAGGAGGCATGACACCGCTAGCAAATCAACCGAATCAGACTGTGTGGAACACAAACACCACCAGCTAAAAAATGAAAAAAAACAATTGACACAAATCCTTTGTTATCACTGTTGGCGTAGTCTTTCACCACCTACTCCATCACCACCACAGTCAACAACGACATAACATCAAACAACATCTCTGCCCCCATTGCCAAAGCTGATCTTGATGGCAGGGTCAGTTTCTGCCACCCAATGATATTCGTGTCTGTGGTGTACTTACCTGAGTGCTGACGAGAAGCGAGAGCAGATGAATGACGGTGGCGATGTCGATGGGGTTGGTGTAGGTGTGCTCCTCTGTGTGGTTCAGCAGCCTCTCAGCCAGTCGCAGCACCTGGGCCTGGTCCAGCCAGCCCTCAGCCAGTGTCTGGAACTGGAAGCGACCACCAGACTGACCTTTAGTCTCTAGGCCAGACAATGATATCAGAAGATTACAAAGAAACTACATCCGCTTTTCATGGAATAAACAAGATGAATTTGAATAAATAAGTTCATCCACTTCTAAGGAAACATTTACATCAGTGAATATACTTTTATTTCTTATAAAGCTCTTACATATGACCTCCAGGCCTTAGTCCCCGCCTCACCTTAGTACACAGCCCTCCTTACCTAAACAAACCTTTGTCTAAGACATTGCCGACACTATTCACTTTCTCACCTTCATCTTCAGGTCCAGCAGCTCATCGGAGATGCAGTCATCGATGTAGGGCTCCTGCCAAACTCCATCGTCGGTGCCTTGCAGAAGGCATGACCTTGTGGCCTGGGCTGCGTGGAAAGGTGAAGGTCCCATGATTTTAAATCCATGCAACGAACGTAAAGATCAAAGGTCATTAAGGTTTGTCAGTAAAGCTCTGAGCCTTGTAGTTTAACAGTTCAGCTGAGAGAAAAAGTTTGGACGAGAAGCCGAAAAGTTCTGTTTCTTTACCCTTCAGTGATTGTTTCCTGATTTATCAAAGAATGTTAACGGGGGTGAGGAAGCGGAAGTGCTCTTGACACACTGAACCTCTTACAGCTTACTCCCTCTAGAGAGACTGGAAAACTTGCACCAGTGCAGATAGCACAACAGGTAAGCACACTCATGATATGTTTCATTCCTGTATTCTCTGCTGACACTATCCTGCCTACGAGTGTGGGGACATCCACAGTGGGGACATGGTCTCACCTACGACAGTCGTGGTGTTGTCTGATGTCGTCCTTTTTCACCTGGACAGTCGACGCTGACGTTCTGCTGCGCTGGCTGACGACCCCACGGAATGTTCTCTTTGATCTCCGCGTTGCACTGAGCACCTGTTTCACAGACAGCAAGAAGCAACAGAACGATCACAAGGCTACACCTGTAAAGGTGGCTGTTTACATTCTTACACTATCTGTGACTGGTGACTGGTGACTACCCTTTGTCTACCAGTATATTTTCAACGGATTTCTGTGGACAATCAAAGATGGAGGCTGTTGGCTGAACTGTGGACACTGACAGATGTTTGATGTCCTCAGCTGTAGGGGAGGGGGACAACACGGAGGCTGCTGGCTGTGGACACTGACAGATGTTTGATGTCCCCAGTTGTAGGGGAGGAGGACAACACGGAGGCTGCTGGCTGCACTTACCGATGCGGCTGCTGCAAGACTTGTCGCACGAAACTCCAGCGTCCCTCTCAGAAAAACAGGAAACACTCTCCGGATCTGAAAGAACGGGAAAGATAAGCTGCGAGGTTTGTTGTCAGGCTGTCTGTCAGCACGCTATGTATGAAAGAACCCTACCGATATATACATAATGGCATCAGTAGAGGATCAGCAGTAATAACTGTCAGCACGCCATTCAGTGTGTGTAGCCACTGTAGTCTCTCCCCTGATATTACAAATAATAGCAACTCTACACTCACACCTTAGAGCTTTACAATAAGATATGACACAGACACACACATTAACACAAAGACATGACACACACACACACACACACACACACACACACACACACACACACACACACACACATTAACACACACACACACACATTAACACACAGACACACACACACACAAAGATATACATGCAGCATGGCTACAGCAGGATCAAGATATTAAACAAAGAAGTATAAAATAAGGCTCGTGTACAATAATCACTTACTAAAGATTCCAGATGGCCATCTCATTCTGATGTCACCCCGGGTACCAGCCCGGAACTCTACCCACTGCACGGCGTTGCCGCAGTATTGGAAGGTGCAACTGGAAGCCAGGTACCTGACTTCTTCGCCAGGTAAAGTGAAATTCCAGATATTGAAGTGAGAGAGGTCACCTACAACAATTCCCAACATATAAATTCCTCAGGTAATCTGTCCCCTAGAATTTATATTTTTATTTATATAAAAAGGTAATCGCAATTTATGAACAATCAAAAATGTTACCTGACGGCTAGATGAACTGAGTATGTAGGAAATCATATATGTGCGGAGAAACGGATTTTTCACGGATTTACTTTAAAGTCAATGGTTGCCAATAACTACAAGTCAGGAAGAGGAGTGCTCCCCCCCCCCCGGCCGCTACTCAAGTAAGACTCAAAGTTCTCCGTAACAACTTAAATATTGTGGTAGGTGTGGAGGGTATTGGATTGAAGGATTCACCTGTAGAGTGTGGATGACATCAGAAGCCTACCTTCCAGAGCATAAGTGACATCAAAGGATACGCCAGCTTTTGATGACTGACCCAGGATGAACTCGCCACCAGCGGGAATACCCTGCTTCACATTCAGTTTGCCGGATTCCACCCTCACACCGTTCTTAAACAATTGCCAAGTACCGTCTGAAACAAATGGTCACCGGACAGGTAAGAAATACTTCTTGTAGAGGGATTTTAGTGTGTGTGTGGGTATGGGTGTGTATGTGTGCGTGCGGGCTCGTGCAGCAAATTAAATAATTACAGCGATGTGGTGCAGCCAGGCGGCTGGTATGGCAGCAGTACTGAGCTCACCCGAGGGACTTTGTAGCGTGTGAACACGTGCGTGTGAGTGCTCAGGCACAGCACCGCATGCATGAATGGTAACCGCTAGTTGCTCCAGGAAAGACGTCGGCAGGCGGGTCAAGGGTCAGGGAGACAAAGTTCAAAGCACGAGGAAGGACGCCCAGAGACATGAAGTCATTTGGGTTTATTTTTGGTTTCAGCTGAACGGCTTTGATTGCTCGCCTGTGAACACGTCCAGAGGTTTCATGGAAGTTCCACTTGCAGAGTCCCAGACAGCGGAGGCGTAGTCAATGATTGACTGAATGTGGGAGGTATAGAAGACCTTTCTTGTCTGTGTGTGTGTGTGTGAGAGAGAGGCTAACCCACTTGTCCACTAATGGTCGCTGGTGAAGGCAATAAACTTTATAAAAAAAAAATAATAAAACATTCACCTTTAGAGGACCAGCTCCAAGCGATATGCACCAGTTCGTGGGGAATGAGGACCGTCTGTGTCACCTGCCTTTGACCCCAGATGTCAAAGGTCAGCTTCGGTCCGCTTAGGAAGCGCATGACATTGGGGCTGTCCGCGTGCCGGTAAGACAAGACGGTACCCGGATGTGCGGGGTTGCTGACGTTGATCCAGAAGGCCACGGTGAACTCGCTGAGTTTGGGGAAAGCTCTACCCAGAAGTAACGTGTACCGGGGTGGGATCGTCCACTTTGAATTCGAACCTTGAGTCGATGGCAGATGCTGCAAAGCAGGACACTGCGCAATTGGACATTTTAAAAACAACAGGACAAAGTGCCCCAAACTTCAAAAGGCTCAACACGCATGCAAAAGAAAACAAAAACAAAAACCGCTCGATACATCAAGAGAACTCCATATGCCGGATACCCTGATCTCAGAGTCAGGAAATAATCATTAAGTTATCAAAGGACCGGAGATCTGCAGACTTGGAACATACGTACAAACCTTTTGCATAAGAATTATTTAAGTAGATTTCGTCAGTGGAGCTCTCACACACTGAAGTCAGACTTTGTCTCTTGTCCATCTGCACATTCTTAGGCACCCTCCCCCCTTTCACACCCTTTTCCAGAAATGAACTAAGCACATCATTTTCTTCGACTCTCACACGCCTCCCACACCTAATCATTACAACTGTAGACAAAAAGGACCGTCCCACAAGGCAGCGCGACTCACACATGCACATTTTAGTGTTCCAGTGGAAGCCAGGGCCGCACTCACAGCCATAGCCATCAGGGTGGTCGATGCACTTGGGGAGGGTGTAGTAGGTCTCCAGACACTGCGAGTCTATGCGCGGGTCCGGCGAGTTCTGTCCGGCCACTGTACACAACACATGGTACATCAGGGTGGCAATAGTCTAGTGGCTGTGAAGTCCCACAAAGTATTTTCCTTTTTTTAAGTGCTTTAAATTTATTCAATAGCTTATTTCATAGATCAGGTTTAAATTAATGATTAAATAATAAACTGTATCACGGTTCACTTGGATGCATTTAACTTGCAGAGTAGAATAATGTTTTGCCTGGAAGTAAGTCAAGATACAAATAAGTGGAGAAGCGTGGGTGTGTAGGTAGTGTCATCATGGTTTTGTACGGTAGTCTTCAGCATTGTGAGCAGGTTGTACTTATCGAGGTTGGACAATAAAGCTTGATCCCACCTGACCGGAGAACAAGAAGAAAAATCCAGGCCAGACAGTCGGCCATCCATCTCACATCCATCTCCGCGCAGGAAGACACTGCTGACCCTGCTGCTGACCCCGCTGTCAGGAGTGCTGTGGGTAAGCGGCAGGCAGTTCAGGGAGAATGAGTGTCGCACACAGCCATCCCCCGATTGGAGGAGAGGTGGTGGGTCAATCTCGGTCTCTGTCACAAGTGATGGCGAGTCTCAGCTTCACTCTTCAATCAGGGAGGTCGGAAAAACAATCTGACAGTCGCACAAAGGGTCATCAGCAGCGAAGAGATCGTTTCCAAAAATTGCCGGCCATGATGGAGACAAGGGACGCAATCGACTACTTTTTTCGGGTCCAAATGGCTTCCGGAGACTGGACAAAGGTTTGAAGGAAACCTGAAACACAAGAGAGGCTCGGAGGTGTTTACTTGTGCATGCCTGTTAATTTTGTTTCTTGTTCTCCTTTCCGAACATTTTCACCACTTTTCGTAAATTTTGAAAAATAGTTTCCAGCAGGCTGACTACAGTCCAGTTTACAGTGGTTTAAAAATAGTTTGAATAAGCAATCACTGATTTCCTATCAGAAAAGAACTCGCGGAAATCACGTTAGACAACTCTAAATCACGGAAAAGACATTTCCAAGGGTCAGAAAGCCTAAATGATTTAGCGTCTTGTATGAAATTAAAAAAAAAATTAAGAAGCATGTTACATAAGACATTTGTAATAAACAGATATAAAAAGATGATATTTCGGAATTTCCTTTTAATACTAATGATATAGAGATTGAAGAACACGATAGAGGTTTCAACACACAAGAGGATGGTGAAGTACACAAAAGTATAGAGATTTATACTATGAACATTTAAAATAGAACATATAAAGACTATGAACATTTTTATTTTCCTCAGAACTCCAAATTAGTCAGTAATAAATGTGGAACTAGAACTGCCCACAAGAACGTTTGAAACAGTTCCTCCCCGTGGTATCCTCAGGACACTGCAAGCTTGAAGCCCTGGACACATGGAGACACGGGTAGATGAAAGGTTCTTCATCGTCTGATGCCGGTGACACACGGGAGTGAGGGATGCTGGACACGGAGAAATAAATGTCATCTGTAAATCAGTCTAAGCGACGCCGTGGTGGCGGATGGGGTTCCTGTGAAGGAGGGGATTAGCTGTGATCTGGCCCGAAGGGAGACAAATCTTATAGGCTTCGTCTACTGTCTGCTGGGTAATCTCCGTCTTTGTGCGAGATGGCGCTCGCAGCACCGACGTCAGCACACACACACTATTAGCCCTCGCCTGCCATTGGCTGAGGAGTAGCTGGCGGCTGTGACGTTACTTCCGGTCTAAGCCTGCCACTACGAGGCGCTATACTTCATTGTTTTATGACGCAAGCCAATAACAAGACATACGGTCCGCCACGACCTTTGAACCCTGACTAATTTAATTGTAGGACTGCAAGTGTAGCAGCTATAGAGATGCGAGTGAACGGAATGGACATGAACAATTTATAAACAGGTTTCCAATACAATAGTATTATAAACTTTTGTATTAATCCCTGGCATTTACTATACCTTTCTCTTCCCTCCAACATTCCCGACCCCATAAATTCCAGAAATGACCCGACGGTGTTCTTTTTCTATTTCATTATGTATTGTGAGGTACTGGGGTCCCACTAGCTGGAATATTTTTGCCTGATTCCTTTTCTGCTGTGTATTTATTTTGAGTTTTCCTCGGGTTCTTCCATTTTTTCCACCATTTCTCTTAAAAGCGGAGTGCTAATGGCTATTTCTCTTTCCCCTTCCTTCCACGTCCGTCTCTCCACAAAAAACTACCGCCATTACCCTTCCTGTGTTGTCTTTTTGTGTTATATTTTTAGACAAAAAGGAAAAGAAAATTTCTTGGCTGCTATACAAGGAGGACATAAAAGGAAACACCAGAAGTGTAAGAAAAGCTCTCTGCATGCAAATCTGAATTCTCAATCGAAGTCCACTCACTTCTGGAATTCTTGGACAATGGCAGGAGAGACGGACCTGCCAGCCGGCAGGAAGAAAATTTGCAGAATTATGCAGGAAAAAGTTATGTGCAGGTAGCCTGTCGAGTGTGAGACCTCTAACAACCCAAAGAGTCTGGGTTCGGAATTCTTGCCTTTATACCTAGCTGAGAAGACACGCGGGTGAGAATCGTCTTCTTAACTTTGCTTCCTTTCTCCTCCCATGTTTAGAGGACAATTTTGTCCTGTCATATAATTATTATAGAAATTCCACCATGTTACTCTCTTCTGCAAGGTGCAGTTCTGTCGTGAAATATATCTCTAGCTTTGGTGCAGTTGACAGCCACATCAATAACAATTACAAATAGATGTTAACATGATTGTTATAATAAAGAGCAATAAAGACAACGAATTTTAACGGATCTTGAAACGCAGCCACCAGACCATCCAGGTGCTAATATCCGCTATTTTAAAACAAAGCTTCGCACATAAGTTCATTGTTTTGGTGTATTATTTGTTGTATAGACTTGAAAATTATTTGCAGTTCAGAGGTCCCTACCCTTAGCGCATGCACCTAACTTCCGAATGGGTTAAATCTTTGTGTTTCTTGACTTTCTTTGGGTGAAAAGCACGCAAACATTAGGAAACAAAATTTTTATCGATTTTCCGTCATCATCAATTCTCTAACAGGTTTGAATGTCATGTTTTCAAACGAGAAAAATATTAAATTAATGTTTTGATAATCGCAAAAACTGGTCTTGAGCTTTTAAAAATGTGTTGTTTGTTTTTACATGCTCCCAACTTCAATGTGCAAAACAAATTCAGGATGTGATGTTTTTGCAAGCATTATCTGCATGGTTACACCGCTTAAACCTGACAATCAATAACATTTCCTAACACATCGACGCTGCAGCTAATCAATAGAACATGAGGACTAGACAGGGACAGGCAGACACCAGTCCACAGTTTAGTGGTCCTGTCCCGCTCTTCCATCCTTTTCTTACAGAAGACTTCGGTAGACTTCACTTCTTTTCTTACCTGACCCTTTTGACATGCTCGGAACACGTGAGTGTGTGTGACTGTGTGTGAAAATGTGTGTGTGTCTGTGTCTGGCACAGTTTTACATGCACTGGATGGTTCTTACTGCGTGGGTGAGTTTATTTATGTTTCAAATGCCTCTCCATACTCACTTAGCTTCAGGTTCCTGCTCACCAACAATAGAATAAAGATGGCGAGTGTACAGTCACGCAGGTCAAGATAATCAGGGAGTCAGGCCACAAGGTGCACACAGAAGTGTTTGGCTCGCTCCAAAGAATTACTGAGGTTAATGTTACCCGGGATTAGTGGGGTTAATTGAAAGGATTAGTGGGGTTAATTGAAGGGATTAGTGGGGTTAATTGAAGGGATTAGTGGGGTTAATGTTTCAGAAGATTAGAGTTAATTTTTCAGGGACTGGTGAAGCTAATATTCTAGGGAATTTTTGAGGTTATGCTTCAAGGGATTAGTGAAGGGTAACTGCTGGGAGGATACAGTTTGCAGGCAGCTTTATGAAAGATGACAATTATGAAGAAAAAAAATTCTCATCGTCACAAGTCTATTTATCTAAATCTGAGTTTCTTTTTTTCTTTTTTCAGTCAGATAAACTATTTATATTATTATCGATCATGACAGTTTTCCCGAAAGGTTTTTCCAGAATTTGAAAACAAACTGCCAAGCTTCGATATTTTTATCCTTGAAAACTCTTTGCCATGTATCATGACTGCTTTAGACTTTTGTAACCGTTTCAATCCTTACATGTCTTTATGAGAAAATGCAATACAAATACAAATTCTCAGACAAGAAGGAAAATTATAAAAGATGAAGAAGCTCCATGACAAGCCCATGTGCCCTCGTTATAAATATTGATAGGTCGACAGTGTTAGCTGCTATTGCAATCTTTACGTGTTTTCAGTTTTTCTTTCGGTTTTTTTTTTAAAGAAATCGTTGGCAACCGTGGGAAAGATTGCTCACTCTAGCCCCACAGAAAGCCGAGAAAGGCGAGAAAGCTAAAAATAAGTGGCCATCGACCATGTGGATCAAAGCGTCCTCCCAAAACAAACAGAAGGAAGCGGTGGCGTCTTGCCGGAGCTGGGAAATGAATAGTGATGCTTCCACTGCCAGCCAGCGCCCTCTGTGCCGTATTAATCTGTGCGACTGTGAAACTAATTTCCTGTCCACCAGGAAGAAATTGGATCTTCGATACTTGCCTGCACTGTTCATTTTTGTTGTCTCCTTTCACTATCTTTTGGGACTTCGTTTAATCCGTTAAGTTGTGGATTAAAAAATGTTTCCTTCTAAGAGGAGGGACGATGTTCAGTGGTGTCTCAACCAGCAGGCAATAGTTTGTAAGCAAAAGAAACTTCACAGTTTTAACATTTTCAAATACAAACCGAATAGTGTGCTTATGGTAATAATCGGAGGTGAATGGTTTGCAACTGATACCAGCCTCTCTTTAATGGTCGAAACCTGAGACCAATGAGATGGTTGTCTTGACTAGTAGGAAACGAGCAACCGAATGCTTACTGGTATTCCAGACCGGATATGCATGCTACATGGTTTGATACCCGTATGGCACAGCGAACTTTTCATAGTCAACCCAGCTGTTGAATTACCTGACTCTTAGAATGTTGGTGAAGGCTAGGCAGCAAAGGGGTTAAAGATGCTCTTCCCTCAAAACAACTGGCTTTCAGATTAACATCTTCTTCCCTAAACACCAAACTGTCATGTGACAACAGATGGACGTGTCTTAGCCCAACATTCAAAGGAAAAAGATGTATCTTTAGTGAGACACATGTGATATTAAGAACCGCGCAACATGAAAGCCACAAGACCCAGCCACACAGAATAAACAGAAAAATGTCGGAAACGAGAAGGCCCAAAGCAGAAAAAAATGAAGAAACTATGGAGCAAAAAACATTCTCTCCCTGTGAACTGTATCATGAAAAGGAGAGCGCTAACATTTTTTCAGCTAAATGAATTTCGTGCAGTGTTGGTGGCCCCTTGATGATACATCTCACAAGATCATTTTTTGTCCTCAGTAGTCATGGCCGGTGTCAGGCTGCCGTCTGCTGACAACTCCACTCGCCTGTCCACGTGCACAGATGTCGGCTGCTTGCGTGTCTGCCGAGACTTTTTTCTGTCCTGGTCCATGATTCTAGAGTTTATTTGAAAGCGAAATAACAGGCTTGCTAAGGCACCTTATTTTTCCATTCCTATTTTTTTATACCAGTCAGAATTTTTCATAAAACCTTCTTATCAAGCCACACCTTCCAGTCGAGCTGTCAGGCCACGTTCAACGGATTTCATTTCTTTCTGAATAAACTTTTATTCTCCGAAAACCTCCATCTCTCCTTGCTTCTACTCAAGATACGATATTGTCCTTGCACTGAGTTGCCTCTCTTATCTAACTGTTTCTCGTCTCACCCAGTCTCATACTAAGTATCCACTATAGGCACAATTCTCAATATTTTTGTATTCACCTGGGAATTTCCATAAGAAAACCTTTCTCTACTTTTAAAATCCTGATAGGAAAACGAATTTCATTTCAGGACTGTTGTCTGATACCCGAAATTGAAATGAACTTTTAATTGTTGAAGAACGCGAATGGATACACACCGAAATCTCCAAAGGTTCGACATTTTTCTTGAGTGTAAAGGGTTAGTTTTTCTTCTACCACGAAATGAGTCCTGGCCAAACTGAAACTTAGCCCCCGCCAATCAGGCGAATGAAACAATTGGAGAGGCTATTTTGTAGGTTCCACATTGTCTGGTGGACAAAACTCATTTATTTGATCAACCAGCTATTTCCAAACTCCACTGTTTTTACCAAGGGTGCCTTGGTCCACTGGGAAAACTCCGACACACGTCTGCACTTTGCATGGCCAACCTCCAACAACTCGTTCTGGTCCAAGAGATGCAGATCAGCATGGTACATGGGATATTTTCTGAACGAAAGCCTGGTGTACTGACACTGCTTTTTTTAAACTGTTTCTTTCAGGTAACTTCAGGTTCTACTTCTTGACTAATTTTTTCTGAGCAAGATTTTTCAGAAGAAACTTATTAGAGTGGTAGCAAGCACTTGCCGCCAAGATGCTGATGATTCTAAGGTCCTGGAATCAAATCTCGTCTAGGGACACGGTTTTTTAATCTGACATCTGTTTACAGATCTGACCATCAATTTTTTTCTTCATTCCGGTTTATTTCCTCGTCATCTTTCCTTCCATTGAGGAGAAATCACACCTAGTTGGAGCACTTTCCCTGTAAATAAACCAGCTAGAAAATGAACAAAATGAAGATTAAGATATTTGATATGTGGGTCGTATAGGTTATCACTCATTCTTACGATGCTGAGCACAAGCATGCACAGACTCATTAAAATTATTTTTTGCACACCACTTTTCCTGACTATTTAAACACGTTCCTTCCCATCCCAGATTTGGTAATAATCGATTCCGGGGTAAAACTTGTGGACTGCAAAGGCAAGGAAACTAAAGACGACCCAGTGTCACTCCATACAACTCTCCAGAACAGTCATCGATTCTGTGAGCTATGTTCTGCTCTTACAGAGTGATGGTTCTAGAAGAGAACTGCATCATGAGGATTGAATTAGTATATTTTCATCCTTGTCTCCCATGTCTATCGGGTCTGAAATATGGCAAAGAAATAGACAAGAGGTATTCTGTCAGACCTAAGAAAAGCTTATGATCTCATATTTGGAATCGTGGGAAAGTGAGAAAATCTCCCTTGCGAGGACTCATTTAAAAAAAAAAACAGATTGGGAGGATATTACTCGATTTGTATTCATGCTGACTAGCAGCACCCAAAATTTAATATCACAGACAAGATTAGAGAGGGGTCAGCATCTTTCGTCTGCGTTTCTTTGAAGTCGAACGTTCGAGAATAAGTACAAATTCTAAGCCTTCCATTTCGGACTTGCATGTAATTCATAAACGAAGACCAGAGGCATTCGTTCTCGTTACATAAAAGGAGAAAATTTCTTTCATATATCGGGTGGATTGTTGAGAGATACACGTTTTTTCTATAAACAGAGAAACAGAGACAGAGATACGGTTTGAAAGAGCATGACTGACTGCTCATAAAACTAAGTTGTTTACGATTGGACTGAAAAATGTGTCGAGATAAACAACCAATATTGATTGTTGTGCTGCGGATAGACTGAAGCAAATAATAATAAAAAAAAATAACCGGGAGCTAAAACATCTATTTAATCCTGTTCTACTCTAAGAATTTTTGGGGGCAGTTGCGCCAGAGTCCAATTTTTCACGGGACCTGCGACACTTGAGTCAAAATCTGTTGTATACTAGCACTCCATCTCAGATGTTGCCTCACTTTCTTAGCCTGTGTAGTCTTGCAAAGACATAGTAGACACAACAGCAAACACTGTGATCTGTCCTATAGCCTGACTTAGGCATAGAAATGAGTATGTGCTTTGATGTTGTTGCCTTGTCTTCGCATCCTACAAGAGAGCCTTACGAGTTATGCTTTGGCAAGTGTCCTCCGTGACAGTTTCCTCCTTTTAAATGTGGCAAGGAGTGGCTCCAAGGGACCGGCTATAGTGTTAACGACCTTCACAGCCAATTGCAGGCCTGACAAAAGTCAGAAAAGCCAGAAAAAGAATAAAGAATGAGAATAAGGCTGACGGCTCTGTCAAACACCCCTTTGGCTCAATCAAAACTGAGTTTTGTCAGAACAGTAACAACAGTGAACAACAGGATGAGCAGCTTGAACTACCGGCCATTGACTGGTTCCCCGCCAGGTTTGCTCCTTTGCCACCAGACTGACACCACACAGTAAACTCAAAAACCAAACTTTCAAACCATGGATATTAGTTCGTGGTCAAACTAACACAATCTGTACAGAATCACTCAAGAGTGGGTTCAGCAACGGTACGTGGGAAGGAGAGGTAGGCAAGGTACCCTGCCATTAGTTGGCCCTGATTATCGCAAGTTTGATTCCCGTGGACTATTAAAAAACGAAACATGAAGCGAAGTCACTAGCAAGAAACTGTGTGGAGAAAGCAAGTCCTCCCTCAGCCCCTACACCTGGCATGTGACTTGAAAGCATTGGTGCAAATTGCTTGGTCTTATCTTACACTGGCCTGCAGGCTGTGGAGTGCGTGCATTCTGACATGACCACGGCCCAATTATAGGGCTGACAGGCTGCGCGTGACAGACCTACCCGCCTGCTTATTACCATCATCTCTTGCACGCGCTGCGCGGAGCGGAAGGTTGCCCGTCATTAGAGGAGCAGCACTCGGCATCAAGATTGAGATGGATGTCATCCACTTATATAAAAGCAGTTTTCATGGCAGTGTCTTCCGTCAGTGAAGATGACTTGAGCTCGGTCAGTGATGATTACTGTCTTTTTGACAGCCATTGTTGAGCATTTTCGCCTTCCTCATACATATTCTGCATTGAACGATATCATATTCTTCGATATATATTTTCTTTTGCAATTGTGTAGCCGGACAGATATATATGCTCTAAAACTTTTGTAAATGGAACTATTTGAAATAGTTGCTGACGAGAAAGGATTCGGATTCCCGCCCAGGAGTGTTTTTGCCCACTGTCTTCCTTCTGCATAACTTTCTGCTTCGTGATCGCTAATACTTCGTCAGTTCGAGAACTGATGACTTTGTCCCCCTCGGCACATGACTGTCATTATTATGTATTTGTGTTATTCTGAGCTCGCTTTGATGGAGGGAAAGGCTCTAGAGAGATCGTCGTCATCATCATGGTTGATATTGCCGTAGAACATTGTAGTTCTGGACAATGCAGCTCGTGGCACTAAATGCGAATGCAAAATCTCTTTTCTTCTTGTCCACTGCTTCATTCACCCTGTCTGTCCTCTCCACTCTGGTCATACACCGTATTATTCGTGTAATAAATCCTGTTCTATCTCTTCAGGCTCCTGCATTATCTCCTCTCGTCTCCAGAGTCTTCAACCCACACATCACCACTTCCTATCTTTGCTGTCCTCTCTATGCTGGTCATACACTCCTGTGTTATCCTCACTGTCAAGTTTTCTCTGAGCCTACCGCTCTTTCAGTATCTACTCCTCCTTGTCCACTATAGTCACAGCCTGATAATCCTACAGCACCTTTCCTGTCGTGTCCATGCTGGTCACCCCCAACTGATTACTCCTGCACCAACATACTCTTTAATTTGCTCGACTGGAACAAATGACTGCCTTACAAAGAAGTCCCACTTTTCAGAACTTACTTTAAAATTTTAGAGGCCTTAAACGAACAAACAAAATGAAAGAGAACATTCACATACTGTACGTGTATATCATTTCTACACTCTCCAAGCCAAGTCATCGTCTGGGTCACATCTGCACACAAACATCAGGCAAAGGTCATTGCATGCCGGAGTGGTCTGCTGTTAGTGACACTGGGGGGACTGATGGCAGCAGGCATCTTTCAAGTCCAGACACATATCTTTTCTGACAAGAATTTTTTCATCCGATAAGAAAATGTGAGACAGGAACAAGTTAAATCAACCAATCGCCAGCACCCTCTCTGCCATCCTTCAAACGGTTCCTAGGTGGAATGCATTCAGACGAATATTTACAGATCGTGGGGCCAATGCCATATTCATTCTGGAAGACTTCGAAACGAAGCAGATGAAAGAAGCAGAATTATCTACCAAACAATACTTTTATCCGTCTTAGAATAAGGACTCTACCTGACTGGTCCAACACCTGCAGACATTGACATATCCGTGTAGTGGATGCCATGTACATGGTGTTGAAAACATTGCAGTCCTGCGGCAAGGAAACGCGACACAAACAAGAAAAAAATAGGCGTGTGGTGTCCCCTATAAAACAATCACAAAATAATCAGAAAATAAAAACGAGCTGTAAAGCAGTAGTCAAATTCAGAAAAAGAACAACTGAAAGAAAGAAATATTGAGAACAGAAAGGAGACTATGCGGGTAAAAGGACGAACAAACACAAAGACCTAACTAAAAATACTGCTCAACGGAATTGTTTCTGTTTCTGTTATTTATCGAGGGAAGAAGCTCTCAGGAATCCGTGACCCTTTCAAGAAGGGGGCAGTTATATTTTCGATTCCTACTCGACATGCAGTGCATGGCAGCTAGGCGGCTGACAGCTCCGGCTATTCTTTTATTTTCTTTGCACTTTTCTGAATGTCGTCAATAGCTCCATTATTTGCCAGAAATGGCAAAGCCAGTTGTTCTGCCTTGGGGCCATTTTCAATAAAAGGACATTGTGTCTCAGACCTGACACGTCATCTTTGCAGTTCTCTCTCAACAGAAGGAAAATAAATAATACATAAAGTGAAGTATAGAAGCTGTTATTTTTCCCTGACCTGTCGGTCTGTCCGTCAACGCGTTCTTTATAGAGTTCTTATTTCATAATTTTTGTGTTTTTCTCCTTTATCTACTCTGTTTTTATGTTTATCTAACTCACACATCAGAGACCTACCCGACTGGTCCCACATACCACGCTCACAAAACTTTTTAAATCTCACTTATCAATGCCTCCAGCATCTCAAGAATAAACACGAATCTCGAGAAATTAAATAAAAACTATTTTCTCAAAGATAGGAGCTTTAAGACTATCAAGGCAATAGAACAGTGTTTCACGATTGTCTTTGCTGCTACATTACAATAAATGAAGATCGTCTGATGAACCTGATGTATCGCTCCACCTTCTGGCCATTATAGGATTACCAAAATTCCGATAATAGTAGCAGAGGTGCTCCTCCTGCCTTCGCTGATGATGAAGCAAGCTCGGATATAGCAGCGATGCCTCGTAAAGACCATGTCCTTCATTTTAGCACAACACAAATGCTTTCTACTAAAAAACTGAGCTCTTTGGAAATTAATCTGAAACTGATGCTTCCCAAATGACACAGTGAGGTTTCTGGGAGGGAAACTGAAAATAGAAAAAGGAAGGCTTCTGAAAAGTACTGGGGGACGAGCAGAGAAATTGGCGGCGGTGGCCCTGAACCAAGATTGATCGTCACCAAGAGTAAGACTGTCACCCGAGCTGCGCAATTCATTGGCTATCCCCCATCGGACATCAGTAGCAGCAGCAACCACGTGCCGACAGTTGGGTGTACATGAACACTGTGCTCTACCTACCCATCTGGTGACCTTACCTGATGACCTGCGTCCTTATTACGACCCTTGACACATTTGGTGACTAATTAGTATAGTTATCACCACTGCACACTGTTTATTTATTTGATGCTACTAGTGCAACTCTCCTCTTTAATGTCAAAGGTCATGCGTGTCTGCAAGCCTGGACATACAGCGTCTATAGCACTTCTGTGGAAAAACCTTAAATTAAAATTAAATCCATAATGCAAAAACAAACATATCTACACGTATACAAATAATAATAACAACAAAAACATTAGGATGGTGAGTTTCTCCACCATTAGCCGACTCAAAGCGCATGAACTGCTTATAGGGAAGGCATCCAGTGAATTTCACAAACACGTGCACACACAAACATGTATACCGTCGCACAGCAAAATATAAATAAAGCTGATTGAGAAAGTCATATATATATATAGAAATTCTATGTGACATACGTATAGAATGAATGATATGCAGCCAGAAATTGCTCATAGCGAGCACAGCTCACTCTCTTCCACTGTAATCCAGATACTTACATGCATACTGTTTCACACCTACACAACACAAGTGATTTCAGACAAGTTAAAATTGCTATCTGACCCTCAGTTAAAGTGTTGGTGCTTTAATGACATCGCAGGAAAGGAGAAAAAGGATTGGATTGTGAGCTTTATACCTCATGTCAAGAAAAAGTTTTATGTTTCACGCATGTCACTAACATCTGGAAACATAATAACTAAATATCTCTTTTCACATGTTTGGTTTATTATACAATGTCTTACAAGATTAGACCTTCGACATAAGCTATTTTGAATTTTGAGACCATTGAGACATGAGATCATTTGGAGACCCTCCCTCACCACCTTAACAAATGTTCTTTACGAGGCTTGGAGCTCACCTGCGTGTTTCTACCATCGCACCTGGTGTACAATCACTAAAAACTGCTGAAACCCGTGAATGTCTTCAGAGAAAAGAAAAAAATTAGTTTTATCAACATGCTTTTATTCAGTTTTGCTGCTACATGACTTTGTAAAGAAATGTGTAGTGTGTCTGATTGGTTCTTGTTTACTATGGAGCCTCTGGTTTTAAAGGTTGCAAAAAGGTTGGTTAGTGCGTTCTGGCTGTCTGATGTTTCTCGGCACTTAGCCTCGAAATTTAAAAAAACTTATTTTCATTATAAAATATTAACCTTTCAATTAATTTTCATGCACGTCCGCTGCACTTTCCCTCCTTCAACAAAGGAATAGTTGAAGGATGTTTGCTTTTATCGATGATCTTTAATTTTGTGAAGTAGGTCAGGTGTACTTTAATGTGCCGTGTGTACTATGGGATGTACAAGAAGAAAGTGCGCATGGCAATGAGACCACTTGGAGTGCAGGTGAGCATGCTGTAGTAAGCATGGGAGGATGGCTTCTGGAAACAGGATAAACATGTTATTGAGTATTGATGGTGCCACGCTTCTCTGTAAACTAACTTTCCACATCATCCACAGGGCGGGTCCCTGAAGCTGACGACTGTTGGCTTCCAACAAATGATGGAGGTGAGACAGACCCGACATTGTCACCATGGCGTTCGGTTCCCATTATTAACATGGAATAAATAATTAATGGCAAGAACTAGAGCAGTGGCTTGATGTCACTTGACACAGGTCATAGGCGACATTTGTCGCTAACACCCACGAACCCCTTACACCTGTACTGTGATATTTTTACTAATATTCTTGGTAGTATTCAAGTATCGACTTACACGCTACCTGCTTATCTCACTTTCTTTTAACTTTTAACAAAACAAGTTAAAAAACACAGTGTAAGCACTGTCGTCTGCTATGAAGTTCTCGAAAGTAACTTGAATCACATCGCGCAAAGACTCATGGGAAACGAAAGAAACAAATTTCACAAATGAATATTTTAAAACACACTGAAATATATATATACCTTGTCCTCTCGCTTTTTTGGAAGCTGCAGACAATGAAGAAATAAGCTTGGGTCTGTGCAGACAATGCTGATTGCGACTGGAAGTGTCATGACCTCTGCCTGTGCCGCGCGTGGGCCGCCATGATGGATCGCTGTGTGTTGTCTGCTTGTGTCAC
This sequence comes from Pomacea canaliculata, assembly GCF_003073045.1. Classification (NCBI taxonomy): domain Eukaryota; kingdom Metazoa; phylum Mollusca; class Gastropoda; order Architaenioglossa; family Ampullariidae; genus Pomacea; species Pomacea canaliculata. The sequence goes on along the minus strand of NC_037590.1, from coordinate 43,046,606 downwards.
TGAGCGCGAGTACGAACGAGCTGCCTGACACCAGCACTAGACCCCACACTTCTCTGTAGAATGTGTTCCAGGGAAGTCTTCAGAAACTAAATATGTCCGTGACAGGGACGAGGAGTGTAAACAAATCGTCAGGATGTTGGTGAATACCTCGACACAGCACTACGTTCAAACGGGATTTGTTGAGCCGAGAAAGTTGTGTTGAGGGTTCATTGTGAACAGAGCTATCCCTGCGGGCGGACTGCAACTTGTACGCAGGCCATGGCAGCGAACTGTGACTTTGGCGCGAAGATCAGTCGGAGCAAAGGTCACTCACCTCGACCACAACTTCATCAGGGATGCTCGACAGTCCCTCACGACGGTCGTAGGAGGCCGGAAGAGGAAGACAGGGAGGTTGGCGACACGGCGGGTATGCAGTGTACACCATGTATCAAAGCAGCACCCAGCACCGACAGGCCTGCAGCGTGGCGCGGCACGGCGCTGCTCCGACTCAACGACACGTGAGCGGGTATTGATCGCCGGGAGCTCACAGGCGCATCGATCCCACAGACACCCAAATCACGCTGCAAGCCACGGGGCTCCTGCGCAGATGCCGATAAGAACGAGGGTTAGAAAAACCGTGGCCAATCAATTGGCCGTCTTCGTACTGCGGCATTTCCCACCTGAATTGTTGCCCTCCATACCCGTCCATTCTTGCCATCTCACCCTTGTCCGCGTCCACTCTGTCTGTCACCTTCACACATTGATCCCCAAAATTCACAGTGTTTCTTTCATTAAGACATCTACTGCACAATCCAGGTGTGGTGCTCTGCTAGCATACCTATCACAAAGTACACAACTTCTCTTTTCATTGACATATCTACTACTGAGCAACTTTCACACCTACTGCTGAGGTTCTGCGTTTTTCTTATGTTATACATGTTGTTTCTATGCTCTCATGCACTCGGTGATCTTCTATGGCTCTTCGTGTATTTCTTTATTGTATTTAAGTATTTTATCTCATTCCATTCCTCCCCTGAACCTCATACCCATAGCTAAAATATTCCCTCAAGTCCACAGAAGTCAGAAATATTTTTAAAAGAGATGAAGATATTTAGTTGATATTTGAAGGCTACTCGATAACAGAACGATTCTATAAAAATCCACAGGTTTGTAAATCGAGAGTTTGTCAAGAGAAAGCTTGGGTACCATTGCTACATGAAAGTATAGCAATCTTTAGCTCTCCTTTGTGTCTTTCTCTCTCAGCGTGTGTGTTTGCGGGCGAAACTAAAGAAAATATGAAAGATGGGAGTATTTTCTTCATTTTTTCCCGATAAGCTTGCTAGTCTTTTTCTCACCAGTGCTCCATATAAAATCTACTATCTTCAAGCTAGTCTAAGAATAGTGAAGAGTAGTGAAATAGCCGTTAAACAGGTGTACTAACACCCCTTTGGACGTTGTGCTGATAGATATTTAGAGCATTTAATACCAGAAATTAAGTACATTACAGACGCATAAATATGTGTAATGCAGTCTCAGTCTTTGTTACTTAGTTTTTTTTGTTTTGTTTTGTTTTTTATTTTGTTTGTTTGTTTTGCTTTTTCGTATTTGTCTTTTATTTGCCATTTTGCTGTTTACTCTTCCGTCGTTCATGTTATTTGTTTGTTTTGTTTGTTGGTTTTTTTTTTTGTTGTTGTTGGTTTTTTTTTTGTCTCTCGTATGTTGTCATGCCTTGTTTTTGTTCTTAGGCACTACAAATATTCTCCATACACACTTTGATGTGTATACGAATGGAGCTGTACGTGTCAAGAAAACATTCCTGAACTAAACATGCACAAAGATAATAGTTATTAAAGACTAGAACAGGAAGCTCGTGCTCATGTTTTGCAAATTTCGAATAACGAGGCTGCTGACAGGCGGTGAGAGCCTCAAGATGTAGCCTGAGACACGCAGCAGACGTGGTCGTCAGTACCAAGAGGCAGGCAGGTCGATGGTGCTGCCATCACTGGGCCAACAATGACCGATAACTCCAGAAACCTGAAGAGACCTCGGCGACCTGCCAAATGTTATCGATGAGGTCTATGTGCTTATAGAAACTTGGTATTCAAAGAACTTCTAGCACTTTCGCCTGTAACATACAATAGGTCCATTGTACACAGAGCAGAAACTCAAACATCATTACACTGCTCCTCTTGTGTGATGACCATTAGCGTGCACGTGCTCACTGCTGACATGATTAATTCAGATGTAAGACAGGCTGATGGCCGGCCATCAGAGAAAACACTCATATTGTGTGTTCCAAAATAATGTGTACAAACACTGCCTATATAGGACAGTGAAAGAAAGTTGCAAACGAGTTTAAAGGCGACGGGTAGAGCTATCAGACACTTGCTGTGAAACTGCAGGCTGCTTATACAATGGTGTTCTCGGTCAATTGCTAGGTTCTATAGCGAGTCACTGCCAAAAAAAAATCTCATTTAGAGTTTGAACTGCACGAAATCCCTTAATGAAATCTCTTAGAACGTTTTGAATTTTGTTTGGAGTTAGACACAAGAAACAAATCTTTTGTGTCTTCTTAAGTCACTGAACTTTCATAAGTGCTCCTTTATATGATATTTCCCTTGAGAAGACTTTAGAATTGCGATGCAGTGAGCAGGGTTTAATCTTCAGGGTACAATGGACAGGATACTCTGAGGGAGCACGCGATGTTTTTTCCCAGCATCGTATGACAAGCCGAGATGTTTGATAAACTGTTGCAGCTGGCCATGCCGCCATCCTTTGCCAGTATTTCCACAGCTTTTGATACTTGGTGGCGCCAGACCATATTTAGCTAACATCTCCTGTCTCCTGTCTCCTGTAGGTGGCCGTCGAGACTCTTCCTCCAGTGTTCTTGTCCGAGCCTCTTTCTTCGCCTGAACTCTGTTGTTCCTCGTATTTCTGGCACAAAGAGCTCTCCACCACTAGTGTCTTCAGTCTTTGATCCCTGTTATACCTAGCACATAAGGCTAATGTCGTCTGAAGACATTGATGTTGGATGTTCTTGGGCTTCTGCAGCCAAGCCATCAATGATCCCTGAGTCGTAAACGATGAGTCGCCGGCGGATTGGCAGACGCTGGTGGCTGGTGGATGTAAGAACGCACATCTTAAAGGACAAAGCCTTTTGTTTATCGATGACATTTCCAAATAGCCTTTTCCACGTGAGTTCTGAGACAAAATGAGTTAAGAGCAGAGACATAGACTATTTCCTTATTGTTAGGCCATTGACCCCAACAACTGGATTCGTAAGGTTCGCTTCCCAGGGCAACCGCGCCATTCCATTGCAACTTTAACAACTGTAACACGTCGCATATAAGAATGAAAAACAGTAAACAAGTTTATAAACTTTATAAAACAGGAGCATACTCTTTTCCACACATACATAATGATATTACATCAACTGTTCCCTATCGGTCGTCGTTTTAGTCCATAAATATAACAACATATTGTAAACGCTAGTTATTAGTTAAAATATTTTTTGTACATTGCGGCAGGTAGTTCTATATTTTCAGGTAACAATATTAGCCTCAGATGATTGGTGATGTGTGCACAAATAAAAAGTGTATTTCACTATCTTATAATACTTTCTTTAGAAGCTAGCATCTTTCTTCTAATACCACGTTTTCTAAGAACATTTTTTTCGAGAAAATAAGCAAAAAAAAAAAAACTTTACAAAAGTCTGTAAATGCAACATATTTTTTATGCCAGAGGTACTGTAGGGCCAGAGAGGAGTGAACATGGTGGGCTACTGTCTTCTCTAAATCCCCCTTGCCTGTCATGTAGAAAAACAGGTCGACTCACACTCGTCCTCGTCAGCTGAATGATGATGATGATGGTGATGATGATGTGTAATAATAATAATAATTAAAAAATGCAAACTTTGTACAGTGCCTACTCACACTCCTAATGAGCATGCCCTTGGCGCTTAAGAACAAGAACGAATCATGGACAGAATAAGAGGGACAGGAACACAAACAAATAACATATGAACTTTAGAAGAATAAACAGCAATACTAACAAAGAATAAAATCAAATACAGAAAACACAAAGAGGAACCAAATAACAAAAACAAGAGCTGAGAGTAGCATGATATTGAAAAAGAAAGGGTGTGAAAAAGGACTAGCATTATGGGAAAGGTTGTTAGTAGTAAAGATGTCCTGAGGTAAAGAAACAAAGTCATATTCGCGGATCTGGGTATCGCATTGTGACTTCGAAAAATAAATCTTTTTCTGAGTTCCCATTATGTCATAGGAAAACGATTTACTCTCGTTCCTTAAGTACGGTGCCAGGTGATAAAACAAAATAAACTGCCAATATCAGACTGGGGAAGACTATTGCATGGCTTGACTGTGTGTATGTGTGAATATGTCAAGCGTGTTGTATGCCCCTTGACGGTACAAAAGTTTTTTGTGTCTTTATATTTATTATCACATTATCGCTACCAGAGATTTTTCTCCTCCAGATGCAGGGGCGTTAATACCGTGGAAGCATTCAAGGGGCGTAATACCATGACAGGCGGTGATAATCGTTTTGATCACTTCTGCGCAAAAGCTAAGGTCGAGAACTCTGCTGATCAGAGGTAATGAAGAGTTATTGGACTTGGCCACCATCAAGCAAAGGTCTTATTGTGAGGTGGCCTCATAAAGAAGGAGGTCAAGTGCGAGTTATTTCGCCAGAGGCGTAGTTACTCAGTCTGTGTTGCGTATTAGCATCACCCCCGATTTAGCCACTTCCTTGATGAGACAGAGATGAAAGATTTCAGTGTTCATGGAACAGTATTGAGATAGAAAAGCATAAAGCGGGTACTCGTGTGTGTGTGTGCGTTTTGCATACAGCATTTTGATCATGCATGGGTGCATGCGCGTGTGGGTGGTGCTACCGTTATTGGAGGCTAGAAATCCTTTTCAGTAAAGCGTTATGAAAGATATTCTTTGTAAGAAAGTGGTTTTACAATGACTCTGACCTTTGGCCGCCATACGTGACTTCATTTACAGTGCTTATAGTGATTGTCTCCCCAGTTTAGTCTCTTAAACCTAGCAACCTGAAAAGAATGCCTCTCAGAAAAGAATATTAAAACACCTCTCAAAATAGAATGATTAAAGCAACCTCCATTCCCTAATCCCCCGTCCATCAGAACTGAGGTATACTGAGCTCGACGATGATTGACTTATTTTTGCATTTACATCTCAGCTCTCTTCGCAATGTTCTTCTACATCACTGAATGGGGTCGAAATTTATGTTGGAGGCGACTGGTAGATACTGTATGTGTCGACTGAGATACTGCACTACAAAATAAACTACCACTCATTGGAATATCTTCTTTTACTAATCAAATTATAAAGAAGAGAAATTTCCCGGCAGTCGAGTCCATTCCATATTTCTGAAATCTTCACAGAATCAATCTCACGCGAAGACTTTATGAATAGCACATTTTTTTTTAAAAAAAAGACAAATGTTCCTCACATGATCTTTAATAGGTTAACTCAATAAAGTTTAATAGATTACTCAAGATAAGTAAAGTAACTGGAAATTTCACCAAAGCAGAAAGTGTTACTACAGTTATCCAAATTTCCTTCACTCTGGCAGCGGCGTAGGGAGATGGTCAGCCTTCGAGGGGCTGACAGTGAGAGATGTTCACATTCTCGCCTCCACAATATCTTTTTATGAGGGAATGGTTGTCCCTTTGCCCTTACTCCTCTGTTTCCTACCCACCATCTGGTGTTGATAACACAGTTAACGTGTCAAATGGAGGTCGGGGCCTCTGGCTGCTACAGAAAGTAAAGGGACGCCACTCCGAGGCAAACGAGATTTGTGTAGACTAAAGTTATCGTTCTTTGTACACAGTTCCCTGGCCATTGTGCACACTGACTGCCAACAAAATTCCCGCAGCTCCTCATCTGTCGCCAGGTTCCAGTGCTGGAGGGGATCGCGTCCCGCCATCGACGCTTATGTCTTCCATAGCAACACTTCCGTTCCTATGGACGCCGGGCGTTTTTTCCGTCCGAGGCCGCACATTGATAATGGTTCTCCTCTCAGACCAGGGCGCTCTTCTCCTGCGGAGCATTTCCTCCCTTAGAAGCAGGACGACACCAGCGACGAGGGCGGCAAAGAGGAGGACGCTGAGCCCCATGAGAAAGTAGTGCATGGTGGTGTACCGCGGCGAGGAGGGCTGCGGGTCTTCCCCTGAAATCATCGATGGATGGGCAATAGGGGATAGTAAGAAGTAGAAAAGGAGAGGCTGTGCAATAAATATTTCAGATCGTCTATTAAATTATAAAAATCATAACATTTATATAATCAAATATAAAATCAAATAAATAATATAAAATATATATAATTTACATGATAAAATAACTGAAATTTTAAAATAAGTAGGAAACACACACACACACAATGTTAAAACTGACCAAGGCATGGTGAGGTAGACAAAGTGACAGCAAGAACCACCGAAGTGCGCATGTCTACAGGTCTGACTGCTGTCACTCGCGCCGGTAAGACATTGCCTGCAACATCACATCAGATGGATAGTCAGAGATAGTCACTTGAATACACGTCTATCTTAATGGCAGTCAGATATATCACGATATTATAAAATGACGGAAATTTGATTATTACATCTCACATCACTTACAGTCCCACATATGAGTGACTTCGTTTTGTTTGTGTGTTTTCTAAGGAATAGACCCTGACTGGTTTTGCTTGAAAAAAACGTTTGGATGGCTCACCACTGTGTACTCGTACTTTTCATGAACTGTAGAATTTTTTTTTTCATTTTATCAAACTGCTGAGTTCTTTGACTTCAACATTGAAGAGCTAAGTGGCAATGTGTTCCTGGTGACTTTTATGACATTCCGAGTTGTAAGATCGCTTGCAAGCAGGGTCTGTATAGTTGTGTAGTTTGTTGAATGGTATGCCTGTTCGCCTGCCTCTCGTGTATGTCTGTCTGTGTGTCTGTCTGTGTGTCTGTCTGTTCCACACGCGCAAGCTGTCGTCTCAACACAATAGTCGCGCAGAAATCTCACAGTTCTAGCTGTGTTAAACCAAGTGGCCAAATGCAATGTGCATACTTACCATATAATATAATACAAACCGTATATTACTCCGCTGATAATTGTACAACACTTACAAATGTAGTTTACTCTTGACTCACCTACCTGCCTCACTCACTCACTGTCGCAGAAGAGATGGCGCCCATGTTTATCTACGAATGTTTCACGGACATCTAAAGATAGTGTGAAATATCAATGCCACGTTGCAGCAAAACAGGAAAGATATAAATAATTCACCACTCGTCATATTGTTGGGGCTGGCACACACCGGGTGGAAAGAAGAGACTGTTCTGTGATTAAGTATGAATTTCATTTCCGGTTGTAAGACATCTCACAAGGTGAACTTGATGCCAGGCTCCTAACGGCAAGACACAAGAGAGAAGCTGCCATCTCCTACAATGGAGGATGAACTTGCTGACAACAACTGATAGCTGAAGTGAAAAGACCAATAAAAACTCAAATCTTGAGAATTAAACTGTAAGATACCAGCCAGTATGGAGAATGAGCTCACACAGGTATTGCACGAATACTAGAGAAAAAAAGATGATAGCGTTAAAGGAAACGTCTTGCGTAGTAATTTCTAAATTTAAAGCAAAAGTAGTGCGATACTTACAAATGTTACAAAACCAGCCTGTCACTCGTGCAGCGGACCTTCGTAAATACAAGGTCTCTCGGACATCAAAGGAAGAGAGCCGGCAGCAGGCGCAAGAAATCGACTTGACCAAGTTAGCGGGACCTGGCCACTGAAATCATCAAACAGACCGCCATGGCGTGCACGGCTGTGTCGAGGGCCATAAATGACAGGCTCTCGAGATTGTTTAACGCCCCCATACACTGTGTTCTCCTCCTATTGATTCCTGTTCAATCCCATGTCCACTCAGCTAAGAGGTCAATGCAGTGATTTGGTTATTGATGGCAATGTCAAGGTCAGTGAGTAGGATTAGTATGTCGCTCTCTCTGTCTCTCTCTCTCTCCCACTTTGACCTCAAAGCAACTGACAGGGTTAGACACCATACCCGAGACTATACAGATGGGTGTACTCATGATGTTATAGTGACAGTTGCCTCTCCCTCTTCCTGCCTCCTCCAATGCGTGCCTAGGACGACAGTTGCGACATGACAGTGGTCACGTGACCAAAACCAGACACCTGATTGCGGCAAGGACTGACTACTGCATGGCAATCAGCCAGGATATGTAAACTTTGAACTTCCGTGTTATTCTTGTGTTCTGTCCACGACAGTCATCTCCTGGAGTTAATGTTGGGAATTTTAGTGCATGCAGGCACCAACGCATGCGCACAAACAGCACACAGACAAACACGCATGCGTAAACACGCAAGAGAAATGTCGAGCTTACCTTCAGCTCCTAGTCTGACTTTTAGTTTGACGACACATTACAGGTGTATCTGATATGTAAACACGACTGAGATGGCTGTTCAACGGTTTGATAACCTCTCGGTTTCCCTCCCGCTCCCCCCTCCAGCTGATAAAGTCCTGGGGTGCAGCACTCGGCGCACTGCGCTGCTCGATGGCGGCGACAAGCGACACGCCACGTGCTGACAACTCACCCTGTCGCTTAGAGGGGATAGAATTACATTCGTGGGGGGGAATGTATCTAATGGGTTTTTTTCGGAAACACTAGTAATCTTTTTGTTCTCTAATGGCGTGCATATATTTCGAGTGGGTCTTAAATATAATTAACTGGAAATGATTAATAAATAATAATTAAATAGGATGATAGTGGAGGACAACACACAGGTCTGCTCTACCAGGGAACGCGCTTTTTCACCCACTGGATAAGCAATAAACTGTGAAGGGAGATGTTGGCCAATCACTGTATACCTCCTTGTCTCTCTCTCTCCACCGTATAACAAACGTCTGTAATGCATTGCATCCACTCGCGCGCACACTCGCACATACACGCACGTGCGAGCGGGTACACAAACCTAACACCCGCGCAGCCACGAGCACACCCTTAGCAACCCCAGGAAAAGTTATTAGTCATTCATCAAGTTCGATCGACATTCGACCTAATGGTTGTTAAGCTGATAGGCTTCTTTGTGCGACACAAGCAAACCTCGTCTGTCGCTCGTTACAGGTTCTCAGGTGCGCGCATGCACAAAGACTAACAGACTGTAACGAGAGTAAGTTGACATTACACCTTCAGTAATGGCAGCACAGTAGATGGAGAAGGAAAACTGCAGATGGTAAGTGAAAGAACATTAACTGAAAATATTTAATATTGTCGTTTGAATTAGGTTTTGTACATAGCTACTGTATTCACCAATACTAGACCGACCGTTCTCTTTAACAAGTTTTAAAAATTCAACGTGAAAAAATCACACACAAGGTACATCTTCCAACAGTCACAATTTTTTAAACGGCTTATTTGTTGTCCACCTTTACAATAATCGCAATAATAACAGCAGTACTTGAAATTAATCATTTTATTATTGTGTCACGGACTGTGTCACAGCTAAACATGGCGTGGAAATGGCAAAGAAACACTTACCTGATATACTCCATTGCTGCATACATGTGCTTTCTCCTGACGATCGTTGGAATGTCCAGCTCCTCTTGGAGGAAAGGGGGCAACGGACGATAGTCTGAGGCAAGAGGGACTTCTGGCTTTCTGTAGTTGGTGGCCAAACGCCTCGGTGCATGAGTGTGGTTCCGCTAATTTCAGCAAAATGTCTGGTGAGTATAATATTATTTCAGTGACACACCAGGTTGCTGAAGACTTTTTAAGACTCAGGGCCAGGTGAAAATGTCCATAATGTACAGTCGTTAACAATGTCTATGCTCATCTTCTGTCAGTTGTCCAGACAATGATCAGAAAATCGCTATAATTGTCTATCTAAAAACCGATTTAAAATATCTGATGCATCCCCAGACACTTCATCCCCGACAACACTCAAGAACTATTTTCATATCATATTGTTTTAACTAAGTAGATGTTCAAATGATGTTGAAGTTAAAAGCAATTTCAATTAAATTTTTCGCTGACTTCATAATTTTTATAGTTAAGGATTTAGTTTGAAAGTGTCTGATGAAGTGTCTGTCGTCGTGTCTGGGAACCGTCGTGCAATAAGACTTGCCCTGAGGTAAATGTACATTTTGAACTCCACCATAGCCGTGCTTGAAGCAAGCATCGTGCTGTGTCTGGGGTCTGTCGCGCTCCTCTTCACGGTGGTGCCAGTGGCAATATTCCTCCAGCTCAAGGACAGCAAACGGGAGGACATCGTCCTCTTCACAATATTTGGGCTTTTTATAGGTAAAACTATCTCCGTCTCTGATTTTCTGTTTAAACCGTGTACCTGCCTGCCTCGCTGCTTGTCTGTCTACGTTTGTGAGTGTGTCTATGTATATGTGTCTGTGTATGAGGGTATGTCTGTCTGTTCATGTGGATTTGTTTCACGTCTTTGTATGAAACTTTCGCTAGTCACACTCTGCAACACCACTCGAATAATATTAAGCAGAATATCCAGTTGAAAAATAAACAAATAAACATACCAAACGGCCTTTCAGCACTCACTCCATAAAGTCAGAAGGTGCGCGCGCATACAAACATTCATAGTGAAATGCAATATTTATTTATTATCTCGCCTTTATCTGACTAACCTGTAATAACAATGTTTTTCTGTTACCCATGGCAGCTGTACTGGGTGTCATCGGAGCCATCTTGTACGCAGTGGATGACGGGGGAGGTGGAGGGGGGACCTGTCGTGGGGGTTCGCCATGTTCGTGACAGGACTAGGGGGCGCCCTCGTCTGCTTCCTGCTGCTGTGCATCTTGTCGTGTGCTGCGCCGTCACGGAGCCGCAGGAAAGTGAAGCCGCACAAAACCTGAAGCTACGGGACTAGATGTCACTATGACGTCATAAGCTACGGGACTAGATGTCACTATGACGTCATAAGCTGCGGGACTAGATGTCAGTATGACCTCATTAAAAAAAAAGCCGTTATTGTGACGTCGTCAAAACGTGACTGTGACGTAGAGAATCAGATTTGAATAAATACAAGTGGCTTAAATCTCTGTTTATCTTCCTTGATTTGGATGTCAATCGCGGCTTGTGGGAGGCTTGTGCAAAGAGTTATGGGATGGGAGATAATACAAGTTTGAAAACAAATTATGTGCTGGAACTCTAGCTCTTTCTCCTTTCCCTTTCTTTTTTTCATCTCTCTCTCTCTCTTTCTCTCTTTGCTATTTATTATTGGTTGCTTGCCAAGATTTCAAAATAACAACATTAATTTGGCAGCCTGTTATCTGACTCTGCTACATGCATCTAGAACTTTTCGGTTATTAATGATAGAATAACAAGTTGAAAGAAGCTGATAAAAGTTTCCACTTTTCAATGAGTGAATGGACATGCGCAGATAAGACACAATACTTGCGATAGGGTAAGTCACGCACAGAACCCATGGGGCGATAACTCGATGTATTGCAGGGGCTGCCGTACGTATGACGTGTCGCCTTTTCCAGAAGGTGTAAGGCTGAGTAGAAGCATTATGCCAACTTTACTAACAGTGAATAACATAAAAAACAGAGTGATCTGAGGGATCGGTGGAAATGTCATTGCACCATGGTGGTTATCTCCTCTTGGAGAACTGCGATTTTAGCGACAACTCCTGCTGTTGCTCGTGTGGTGGCAGGATTGTTGTACACCACATGTCGTCATAATATGTAGAGAATACTATAAGATTTTGCCCATCACAGGTAGCTGTAAACTAAGACCACGATGAGCTGCCGTACATGCTGCAGATGTTGGCGGATGAACCTGTTCTACGTGTGGATCAGCCTGGCGGCACTGGTCTCCATGGTTGTTGTTGTCGTGGCTCTGGTGTCACCAGCTTGGCTCGAAGGACGCTACGGGGACAAGGATAATCTGAAGATAGGGCTGCTGGAGTTCTGTCGCCAGGGCGATGACAGTTGTGGTCCCAATGTGCTGGTTGTCCAAGACGGTAATTTAAAACAAAAATAAGTGAATGTTAGAGAGAGAGTGTGTGTGTGTGTTTTGTATGCGCGCTCTGAAAGTGGTCCCTAACATACTGGATGTGATTTTTCAGATTTATTGGAATGTCTGACAATGTTTGTTCGTTTCTATTACAAAACATGTAACTGATGTCCATATCTCTAGTTCTGTGACAGCTGGCTCAGTTCTACTTGTTTCCTCACTAACATTGTCAAATGTGTTCAGTTTAATTCTGCTGTTGTATGTGAAAACAGTTCTCAATACCAGAAGTTATTCAGCTGATAACTAAAAATTATTCTGCTTAACATTCTGTTCGTTTCTTGCATTTACCCTCTGCGTTCTCTCTCTCTCTCCATCTTTGTTCACAAACCGCACCATTTATTTATCAGAAATTTTCTTCCTTGGATGTGAGAGTAGGGGTTTGAGGTGTGATTGATAAGATAGCTTTTAAATTTAAAATTTTCCTTTTAATTGACACTACGCTCGAAAAATACATTGCCTGAAGAACACTGACCTGGAAATGACCTACGTGTCATCGTTACCGCCTCAGCCACGTGATTCACGCCATTTTTGTTGGAAGTTTTCATGAATTATGATTGCAGCACTTGTGATTAATGAGATAAAAGCATCTCCGCATAATTTAAACGTGTGATCAAAAGTATAGAAATTGTTGAGTAGGAAGATCATGTTCACACTAGGGTCAGTCGTGGTCATTTTATCACAATATCCGCCATGGGCAGCGACATCCAGACCAGTTTTCAGCTCAGTCAAGTATCACAATGCCACAACCACGGTCACATTACTCCATATATAACTTCTGGTCATGCTTTTTAAAGCATATTCTCCAAGGGTCATGTCCTCCTGTATGTCCTGACAGGGTGGGGCGATGCTGTCCGAGTGACGGGCGTGCTGGCGGCAGTCATCCTCTTCACGCTGTTTGTTCTTGGTGTCCTACTCCATGCCCTGGACGATGACCTGCTCTACACCTTGCCACTGCTTATACTCGGGCTGCTGTCGGGTAGGGAGCTTGGAGAAGGAGAGAATGAGAAATATCACAGAATATAAATATGGAAAGAAAGAAAGAAGAAAGAAAGGAAGGGGTAGGAAGGAAAAGTAGTAGATGATGGTGGGTTGGGTGGTGGTTTGATATGTATATTACAATAAAAATTTGATGAAAGTTTCAAAATCAAAGTTGTGTTGCGGCAACTAGAATAATTATTCACGGACTTTTCATTCAACCAAATTGTTGTTTTCTTCTGTCTTTACTTTCTACAAGAGACAACAGTAATTAATCTTCTCTGCAATGTTCAGTTTAGTCAGCCGCTTGTGAAGCCGGTCTCTAACAAAATCAACAATTTGATCGGCGTTCTGGTCAGTTCCTGTCCAATGAATGATGATGTGTGTAAACCGCACATAACACACCTTGCTCCCTCCATTGTGTTTGTCCTTCTCACCTGGATGTGTATGTTTGCAGGTACACTGGGCGTCATAGCTGCCATTATCTTCGGCATCGAGTGGACATCCCCTGAGTCTGTCATGAAAGCTTTGTCAGCAGACTTTTCCTGGGGCTACGGGCTGTTTGTAGGGGGCAACGCCGTTACCTTGACTCTCTTTATAGTGCTGTGCATCCTGGGTAAGGACCTGCGGGTCAGCCAGGTAAAGCCGCACATTACGAGGACCCGGTGATCACTGCAAGTGATTTGTTTTCCCTTCACAGTCACATCACCCAGTGTCTATTTGTAAAGCTTTGATCAAGTGTGGCCTCTATGAATGAATTGTCTTTTTATGTATTGTACAGTGTGTGTGTGCTTGTGCACGTGCCAGGTGTCCATGTTTCTCTCTGGTCACTGCATGAGCATTCTCTTCAAGCACACGTTTAATAGTGTATTTGTTATAGATTTGTTTTTAGGCTAAATCTTGAAAGTTCTAGCAGGAAATTTATTTCTTTGCTTTTTCCCACAGCAAAGAATTAATGGACTTAAATACACATTTTCAATTTATTTCATATTAATACTCTGAAGGATTTTTTTTGTAAAACTCTTGTGAACAATTCTGCACTTGAAGCAGCACAGGTGATGCCAAAATCAACAATGTGACAGTGACAAAATACTTTGCTGGATTCATGAGAATTGCCTGGCCGTCACAGTGCTGATCGAGTGTTATGAGCAGGTTAACTGCATTTATAACAAACAAAAACTTTCGCTGCTAATTATCCGTTCCAAAAGTCTGTGGATCAATTGACTTTATAAGATGGCTATAAAGCTATAGAAGTGTGTTTTTGTAATGTGTGTTTGGCCAGTTTGACACTTTGGATAGTCTCATAGCTCAGTGGCCAGTGTCTCATCCTGTCTAGGACACAGATTTAAAAGGTGGAGGCCAACCTTCTCCTCCACTATCTTTCTTCAGGTACCCACATGAATTGGACAGCTGCTGTTTGGGTAGAGGGAGTTTTACAGCCACAACAGACCTTCAATCAATGGTCCACTGATGCGCAGTCAAGCTGCAAAGCTTCTCTAAATCTGATTCATCAATAGATTAGGCAATGGGAGACTGGAAGAGGGGGTGACATTATCTTGATATCATCTGACTGAGGAAGCATTAAAAAAAATTACCAAATGTTTGTGATGTTAATCTTTCTAAATCAACTTATTTATTTTGTGTCCTCACGCCATCAGATTTCGAGGACTGGAGCTGAAGAGTTAATTAATATCTCTGGATTTATTCCTTTTGAGAACATGAATCAACATGAAGTGTCAAAATCTCCTGTGTACATCAAAGAATATATATATATGGAAAATGCAGACAAAGTCTAGGACAAATTAAGCTGACAGCTTTATTTATATTTCCTATAATGTGCTTTTGTACAGCAAATAAAAGATAATAACACTGTGTGTGTTTTTATTCACGTGAATCTATTTGACATTTACAGGCTTATTGCTTTGTGAGGGTACAAAAATGGCATGAAGAGAATTTAGAAATATTAAAATTACATCAGGAACATTGCATATACATCTGTACAGCATGTGATGAAAAAGATGTACAGACAGGGTAATAACATACAGCTGACCACTGTAAACAAGTTAAAAAAATTATAAGCCCCATCAAGCAACATTTCTTTTGAAACACACATACACAATCTCTACATTTTCCTATTTTTACATTATAACAAATTACATTTAGTCTATGTATAAATCACAATAAGTATACAAAAGCTCTGTATAAAAATAATGAAGTGACTTGTAAATCCCTATTGCTGGTTTCCAAGAAAAAGGTGCTACAAAATGATAAATGAGAAGAACCTATATGATAGTGAGAAAAAAATTGTTACAAAAGTGTAAATACTTTATAAATAATTAATAGGTATTAGAAACAGAAACATTACAGCTGCATCTCAGTTAGGTCATGTCAATGTTCATCACTTTATTTTAAAAAGCAGCTCTAGTTTCAGGTGCACAAATATTTCTTTTGACTCTTTGGCATCTCCAAAAACTCATTAATATGATCTAAAGTCTCAAAGAAAAGAACATTCTTCATGCACTGTTTCTCTACGGTCACTCTTAAATGAAAAATGTCTGTTTCTTTTCAGCGAGAATGCAGTTCAACAATCATTCCATCTTTTGGTCTTAAAATGAGTTCACCCAGGGGCTTTAAGTCCTCTTGCTTCTGGAACGTTGACACAGAAAAGTTTCGGAAAATGGTGGACAAAACCACCTTTTCTTCCATCATGGCAAATTTTTGGCCTGAAAATAAACAGTTATGATTTTCCAGAAAATAATACAAGTCAATATCTTGGTTACTTGTCAGCATTTTCAAGTTTTGTTTGGCTTGTATAATCATCCACATGAATGTGGATCCTAATGAATATTTTCTAAAACATCAGAATATATTTAAACAAATCTTTTGATCACTTTACTAATATTCACTTCTAAAAATGTCTGAAACATTTCATGTTCAGCAAACACTAGGAAGACAAGTGAAAATAATCTGCAACTAAACAAGAACGAAAAGAAAAGAGCAGTGGATACTATAGTCCCCTATTGTTTAGTGTGGCAGTTTTGTGTACTGCCATCTTTGTGACTTTTCCATCAGTCAGCAACAACATCATACATCCTACTTCCATAAGGATAAAAACAGATTGCTGGTGTGGACTCACCAATACAGTTACGGATGCCTGCAGAGAAAGGGATATAAGAAAATGGGTGGCGGTCTGCACTGTTTTCTGGTAGAAACCTGTTGGGGTCAAAACATCAGGATCTGGAAACCAGCGCTTGTCTCGATGAAGTGATGAAATGAATAGCACAACTGTTACATCTTTTGGCACTAGGTATGCTCCTGTACAAAACAAAGAGCAAAGAAACAATGCTGTAAAATCCTACAACATTCAGAGATGTACAACTAATCAATTACATTATTAGAGTGAGCATCTTAGTAAATCTGAGGCAGCTAGCCTTGTCTCTTTTCAATATATTTCAGACAATTATGAAGCATTAAATTTCTGGTCTGAAACATTTGCAAGTGTCAAAAAAACTACCATATTTTTTAGCTTTATCAAAAAGTTTAAAAGCAACTGGTCACCTAAGAATATCAAAAGAAACACTATGAGTAGATTTCAACAATTTCAACACCTAGCATAAGCTTGCCTTCTCAAAGATAGTGTATCTTCTGTTACTTGGTCATAATTATCTCCCCGCAGGAGAATTAGAGACAATTATATATTAACTATATCATACTAATCACCTCTTTTCTTTAAAAAAAAAACGCTCATGCATTTAAAAGCAGTGCTCAATCGTAATCACATATTCAAAAACTTTACTATTAATTAGCCTAGTTTCAAACAACTTGCTAAATTCAAGTCATTTATTATGTCAACACTTCAGCTCCAGCTTAAAAATTTAGACCAAAGCCAAGTGTATGTGTAATTTGATAGTCTGTTGTAGATATCTTTGTGGCTTCGATGTGTCTTCAAGCAGACCAAAAGTCGATCATTGTCTAAGCCTTTTGGGTCACTGCCAGCAATATGCTCACCCAAAAGGCTGAGATTGCATGCACTTAAGGGAGAGAACTTTGTACTTCATGACTGCAAGATCATGTGATGTATGCCCCTGATAACCTTTTCTTGTTAGTCTTGCATAGTTTTTTGAGTAATAAGAATTACTGGCATTTAGAGCATATTTTGGCTGTCAATTTTCAGTTTCTTACCAATCTTCACTTCCTCAGTTGTGGTCCTCGCAACATAAGGGACAGATGGGTACAGTCTGAGCGCCTCCTGGTATGAAATTATACAAAAATGTACATCAGTGCCTTAGGTAATATTGAATAATGTAGTCAACCCAAATCCAAAAAATAAAAAAGATGAACCAAATCAACAATATAGTTCAATTTTCCTTTCGAAGCTGTTGGTGTCCTGGAAGTTGATGCAACTGTTGTGAAAAAAGACTAGAACACATGACAAACATTAACTGTTTTGGTCATTATAGCCATCCTTACCAGAAAAAGGCAATAACAGTATTAGGGAAAACTGCAAGAGGACAATGCATGAATAAATACAAGTACTCTGCAACACTCTTGCACCTGAAAGTTTCATACATTTTATCTTTTGCTTTGCTGCATGTCACTCAATGGTCAATGGACCTTTCAATAAAAAACCCTGGTTGACAAGATCAACACTGTTCTAATGGATAAGAAAAACTATACTTCACATATCTATAAGAGATGTGAGTCTTTCACCGGGACAAACATTTTCTACTGCTAAATCCTCTACTGCAACAATATGTCTTTTAAAGGGATGTGTTCATTGTCATTTGAGACAGAGTGGAACTTAGGTGTGGTTAAACTTTTACCTATTCTACAAGCTACATGAAAATACACCTAACAACCTCCCAAATAATGACCCATTTACCTTAATGCAGCATTCCAGGTACTTCATATTCTTCAGGTCATCAACTGTAGGCATGCGGTTACTGCCATCTGACAGAAAGTTTGACCAACACTTACTTTTAAAAAAGAACATTATGATGTACATTTAAAAACTGCCAGCTCCATTATCATTATCAGGCAAGGGAAAGGCCATTGATAAATGTTTGCTAATGTCTTCAAATTTATTTCCAAAATTAAAATCTGAAGAAAGTAATTTAAAGCCAGTTAGAAATGGAATTTTTCTAATAAGTAGTTTGCAGAGCACAGCAATGAAGTCTGTAAATATGATAAACTAGTAAAACAAGTATTACAAACATAAGTAGGACTTATCAGAAACAAATTTCATATAGTGTACCAAATATTTCATCCAGCTCCTTCTGGACATTGGCCTTTACTTTAGGGTGAGATCCTATCAGGTATAACGCCCAGTTCATAGCAGCTGCAGTAGTGTCATGACCCTGAAATATTACAGAAAGCGTAATGCTTTAAGAAAAGCAACTCAAAAACTAGAAAAATGATGCAAAGATTATAAATAAATTATAAGTAAGGGAGATAAAAAGAAAATGACTGAACTTGAACACAATAGTCATAAAATATAGCATTATGACCCAAAATTAATAACAATTCTGACACACTGAAATGTCTTTCACCTCTGTAGGGTCTGAGCATTTACTTCTAACCTACTTCGGCATTGCAATTATTTTAAAAACCATAAAGTGTTCTAAGGAAGGAAAAGTGGAATAAATTCTCTCAACATTTAAATACCTTGAAATTTATTATATGGTGTCAGGATTGTGTTAAGACATATATTTTTCAACTGTTGTTAAAAGAATACATGCAAGAAATACATGCTTTAGCAATTAGTCCAAGAACATGAGTAAAAACCTTTCACAACAAGGCTGAAAAAAGTTCTTAATATTATTTCTTTAATACAGCTAGGAATGTATGAAACAATGATTGTGGCAAGTGGAATGCTCCTTGAATATGACAGAAAGAGGAGCACAATTACAAGAAAAGTACGGACTGAATCATCACCTCAAACATGAATGTATCGACTTCCTCCTTAATGTCGTTGGTGGACAGCGTCTGATCACTCATGCTCATATACAAAAGCATGTCCAAAAAGGCTAAACGCTTATTTCTGCTTTCAGTGGTGTCATCGAACTTTAGGCATCCCAAAACCTCTTCTGCTTTCTTGGTGTCAAAGGTGCTATGTCTGTCCTTAATCACCTGAAACAGCACAGCAGCAGGTCACTATTTGTGTTTTTTAAGAATTGTCAATAATTTGTGAGAGTGCACCATCAGTTTCTGAGATAATTGTTCACAAATGAGAGACAAGAGAGTTCGTATGTGTGTGTGTGTGTGCATGTTTTTTCCTGGTCATAATTCTGCCTGTGGAGAAGGTTTATTTTGAATAATATTGACTGCATTACAAATGCTCAAAGCTTGTTCATGCAAGTACAGTTAGAACAAACATTTCGTGTTTAGTCATCAAACCATTCACCTTTTGTGTGAACTCATGAAGTATTCTCAGACACTCGTCATGCTCTTGTCCTTGGCCGAATATGTCATACAACACTTTGTTCCAGTGCCAAGGGGTTCGCATCCTCTTCTCTAACAATGAACAGATGCGTATGACAGCACGCACATAGTCGGACTCTTTTGTCTGTGCACTGACATGTTGACCCATGGCAGTCTCTGAGTAAAGAAATTGCACAGTGAAATATTTGCTAGCAAGCTGTCAAACATTATTTCAGGAAAAGTTATACATGTATATCCTTCTCCACAACTAAAATAAAATCTTATGCAGGATGCAAACATTAGATTGTTTAAGTTTATTATCTTCTCATTCACCCTGTCTCCTTCATTAGTGTTGTATAACCATTATGCTGTAAGGCTGAAATGCTGGATGTATTAATTAAGCACTGACCACAGATAATGTCCAGGGCGCACAAGGCAATGTCGGGGAAGATGTTGAAATGCCCCTGATCTTTTTTCTTCTGCAGCTTCTGCAATAGCACCAGTGTCTGACTGTTGAACACCTTCAGGAAGTCCTGCAAGATGCGGAAGTGAAAAGTGGGGGTCAGCATTTTGCGGCGTGATCGCCACTTTTCGCCAGTGCTGCAACGAATAAATAATGTAATGATAAGCAACAGAAAATTTCCAGTAGTTGAGAACATTTGGCCAGTCGCTGTGCCCAACAAAAGTTTCAATCCAAAATATTTCACCAGTAAATGGTGTGGATGTGAGCAATGTTGATAGATATGACTCAACGCCTTTAAGCTTGATGATGATGGTTATGAATTAAACAAGCCTGTCCCTGACTATAAAAACGCCAAAAACAAAAAGGCAGGCAAAAAAAGTAATACAAAATTGAACAAATACAGGAAAAAGGAATGAATCATCAAAAAAAAAAAAACCTATCTAAAATTAATAAAAGAGAGAATAAGAGAGGGGAGGGAGGAGGGGAGAGAGATAATGAGGAAGAAGGGAAGAGAAAGTGGAAGAATAATAATTGACGTGAAAGAAATTAACCAAAGAACTTTTTTTTTACACTGACTTGAAATCTCAAAAAGGTATCAAATGGTACTCAAACTTTCAAGAAGATTATCAGTCAAGAAAGATTTTTAAAACTCTTGCAATTAATTTTAAAGGGTGCTGTAAAGAAAAATGTTGGTCAAGGTTTAACATTGTAGCCGGACTGAACCAGGCTTTCTCACTAGGGCGAACACTGAGGTCCCTAGCACCTGACCAGTCCGGTAACGGTCTTACTCTTTGGTGTTCCAGGAAGAGGACGGAAGTTCTCAAGGTGAATTTTTCTGCTAAAATTATGGCTTTCGTTTGTCGGGTGTGTTATCTAGTCTACATCTCGCGTTGTGTGTCTGCGTGGTTTCTTTTTTTTTTTTTTGACCATCTACTACACACCCGCACATAGTCAACCTTGGAATCCACCAAAGACCTCCTTTTCCCTAAAACAAAAATGTCTTTTCTTCGGTGCGTCGTTCAATTCTGCGGATCTTCAGATGTGTTCTCTGCTGTGTCACAACCACTGACAATACAAATCTCTTTCGCTCTTATAGTGATATGAGTTCATCTATTTCACGACGAGGACATATACCTAGGTACGGACTAACACGCTCATAAAAGTACATACAAAGACAGATATATTTACATTTATTTCTAATACTATTTCTATCCTAGCCTCTCTACCTGGCACACTAAACCTAGCACCTAACTCCCTGGTGTGGGGAAAGAGGGGGTTGAGTGACGTGAGCCGCTTTCCTGCGGGACCAAAGCACCTTGCGGTAGAATGGTACTTCTCTCGTACCCGGGATGGTCAGAACTAGAGTTTTACTGCTCTTCCAAGCAGGACCAGTCGCCTTTCGGTAATAGATGCAAGCACTGTTGTTGTTGTTGCTGCTGCTGCTGCTGCTGCTGCTGCTGCTGCTGCTGCTGTTGTTGCTGATTTTGGAGAAAAGTGCTTCAACCTCGAGGTAATTTCGCACTGTGGAGAGGGGATATGGGGGATGTGGGTGTAGGGAGAAGGAAATCCTGCCACACACACACACATATCTGTATAGACACAGTAATGTGGAATAAAAAGAAAGTACTATCAAGAGTATTTTACAATCTACCACATGCATGTAAATCTTTACCAAGCTCACACTGTACCTTGTCAGTAAGCCTGTACCAAGCCATGGGTGAAGGAAAGCATACTCCGATGACTTGTCCATGTGCTTTGAGCTGTTAAGCAGCACCTGCAACACAGGAATCACTTTGTGACCTGCGGAAAAATCACATGAAACAGATGGCAACCTCTTTGCTTCTGGGAGTAGAATTAGTATTTTAACAGAAATATCCCTTTGTCGTATTATTCCCGGAAGACAACTTCACCTACAACAGACAGGTTACTCAGTCAGTTACATCAAATGGACAAGATCATCATCTGCAACAGGACGATATAATTCTCATTATTTGGAGGAAAATTTTTACTACATGTTAAGGCCTTGGAAAGTCCCTGTTAAAATATTGGTAATTAATTTGCCATGTCAACTGAGGGTTCTTTTCTGAAAGCATATTTTGTATCTATTTGTGTGCATTGAACACTGGCAATATATATATATGTGTGTGTGGCTTATTTAAAGGGTCTCTTATCCGGCATTCAGAAATATCTGTATATATATATATACACACACACATGAATGTTATACTGTTAATTACTGTCTCATTGAAAGTATTTACTTCTGCTGTTTCAGCACGTGTGACTCCAATAACAGGCTTAGAAAGTAGCCACAGCTTGAAAATGCCAGGTTGTCTGTACATTTGTCCCCATTGCATCACTTGTTTATACCATTCTGAAACAAAAGCCATCATTTGCCACAAATCTTTGAAGGAAGATGTACAGCTCAATGTTACACAGTAACTGACATATCGACCACATCAAACACACAAACACAGCATCATCCAATTATTAAATGCAAGTAAAACATTTTCTTAGGTTAACAGCAAATAAGTTTACTTTATGGTGAATTTATAGAATCAGTAAATAATTAGTATAAAAAATTCGTACATATTAAAACATGGAATTAAACTTATCCCAAGGAGAAGTAGTAACAATCCTGCAGTATCCTTGTATACAAGGCGGGGATCAGGCTCCCGGAGGATACAATAAAGGATTGAGAACAACAGACTGCACATTCTTCCCTTGTGGTGTTTATATAGATATTCTTATTAATTTTTATTTAGTTAATGAGACATCAGTTACACATTCTTTGATGAATTGCTGATTTCTAAAATAAAGTTTTTCCCTACTCGCTCTTTCTCTTCCATCTGCAGCTTTTAAAAAAAACACACACACAAAATAAAATAAACCTGAAGCACACAGGCATTAATCTTAAAATCTTTTGGTCACCGTTCCTTCAGTTTCGCTCCCATGAGTATCTGGAACTTTCTGCCCACTGCATGCACTTAATGCACCCATTTTAAAATCTGAGCTTAATAAAATAACACTACTACTACTACTACTACTACTAATAATAATAATAAAACTCCTGTTCTTTGTTTTGGCTTTTTCTTAAGTTTTCCTCCGTTTATTTGTTTGCGATTTACGCACTTCTGTTTTCACTGTGTGTTTGTGTGTGTGTTTACGTGTTTACGTGTTTGTCTCACAGTGCATGCTGGTTATTGACTGCAATTAACGTGTTGTTGCAGGGTCGGGATATAGAACTGTATCAGTTCACTCTATTAATATTATCAATTCACTCTAGAAACCTAAATCTCATTCAACTCTTTGTTTCCCCACCCCTCACTACCCCGTCTCCGATTCTCCCCCTTTCTTTCGATTAAACGACCTTGAATTGAGGAATGCTGGAGGAAAGAAAGAAGGTATTTGCGGTTAGGTGATCAAGTCGTAATCAGTTGGTTCAGGTGCACGGGAGACTTTATCAGACACGCAGTAGGTGTAAGGCAGGTGCTCGGTAAACGTGACTGCGACAAGTGCTGCCATTCCACTCGCACTTTGGCCTCAACTGTTTGTGTGTACACGTCATTCAACGCACACACCATCCAAACACATACACTAACACAAACACACGTGTGAGATCGGTTACATACAAAGATGTTTTTAATCATTATTGCATTTGTTTCACACTGTCACGAGCACATCGCGCTCATGGCTGTTAGAACGGCTTCTCGCAGAAAAGTCTTTGACAGAGAACGGGTCTGCCATTGTCTTGGGAACATCTTCATCGTCGTCATCGTGAAAGATTCAATACAGGAATTGTTTCACCATCATCTCTCAGAGACTGAGTGTGTTCAAAGCAGGCAGAGGTAGCCAGAGGTAGAATCAACTGGCTTACGGAGGTGAAGAAGTGGACTGGTCGTCCTGCTCTCTGTTCCCCAAGACACACGTGTCTTGCCAGTACCCGCGTCTACCCATAATTATGCTCCCCCAGCCTCACCACCCACAATGATTGGCACCACTCGACACGAATGTATGTTGTTAACGAAACCTATCCCTGTCATTTTTCACACCCTCTACACCACCTTTCCGCTAATTGCTACCTCCCTACTCGTCTTTGTACAATCACGATACTCCCAGTGCTTGTCACCACTTGATTCCTCTTTGAGTTTTCTGTATTTGTCTTTTATTCGACGTCAGTACTGTTGTCAGGGCCGGATCTACCATTAGGTGAACCAATGGCCTGCTGTTGTTTTTATTTTAAACGATGAATAATGTTATGAAAAAAAAATAAAATTTTCGCAACACAACATTTGTTGAACACCTTTACATGTCAGCACTCGGGTCGGGTGAGGGGCGAGTGAGGGGCGAGTGAGGGTCGGGTGAGGGACGGCGTTAGTAGATGGGGAAGGAGGTGGTGGGGGAGGACCATGAAATGGACCCCATGCCAGCCTCAACTTCGTCTCTTCTTACGTAAGTGGAAGAAGTTCTTCACTTAGGCATAGGAAACAGCTGAATTCAGGGACAACAATGTCTTACTTTTTTGCTGTTTCTTTTCTTATGCTCAATACTTTTTCACTTACGAACTTTGAACCAGAGGCTGCTCAGCTAATATCACTAGCACTGTCAATTTACAAGAGCATTTTATAGTTTAAGAAACAAATATCAAGGAAGAATGAGTTGAAGTTAAATAATATTTCTATTCTTCTTGTTTGTTTTTTTTTGTTTGTTTTTTTTTTTTATTAACTGTCACAAGCCTGTTCTCTCGTCAGGTCGGTATACAAAAGTTATACTACTGGGGATGGAGACTTGACGCCCTTTGGTTTTGTACTTACTGTTGTGGTTCATGGTCATGAATGCCTTTCTTATTTATTCATTCAATTAATATTATTTCTGTTCAATGGGTGTATTGCACTTATTTAGCTGTCAAATTGAAATGTTTATTTATTCTGATTTATTTGTATTATCTAAAAGTGCATATATTTGTTTGAACGGATAGCTTGTTGTTTTAGTGGTAGAATATTTGAAATTAGCTACTAAGGATTAATGCGTATTAGAGCTAACATACTTCTCTAGTTTTCAACAAACTCTATCTCGTGCGCATCAGGCAGGACACCACAGCGGGAATGTTTTAACAGCACCGGACACCGGTGATTTACAGCTTTAGAAACTTTGCATTGGTAGCATCTCGAAGTCTCTCCGCTGTACCGCCACGCCCACCTGTCAGGTAGAACTCTCGGGATGAGAAAATGCGGAGAAGGTGGTAGAAAGCTTGGTATCAGGGTGGTCTAGATGCTTGCAGTTGTGATAGCTCGAGTTTTAGACCAAAGAGCAAAACAAGACAAGAGGAAGGTGCTACATCAGTGTGCAATCGACGTGTGGCCCCTCCATGAAGCCCTCTAAACGAGTGTTTAAAATATCATCTACTCATTCATCTAGGCCAGACCTCGAGGCATGCAAGTATCCGCCTGTGCATGATGCACACCTGCTGTTGACAAACAAGTGAATGGATCCGTAACAGTAACAATCACTCTTGTTGCGGTATGTATAGGTGGGAGGGTAAATGAAAAACACCCGAGTGGATAAGCTTGCCACTGTTATTGTGGAAGGAGGGAATGTCACACGAGATGCACCTGTGACTCTGTCACCTAAATAGTTCATATCGGATCGATTGGCAGTGACGCTTGACTTGTCGAGTAACTGCTGAACGTTTTGGCTGCGCGTGTGCTCGCGAATCTGAGTACTGAGACAGACCACGACACTCATTACTGGTACTATTTAAACTTAGGTTTATAGTTTAAGTTTTAAGCTAAGAAATGAGAGTTAAGTCTAAACATATCATTATTTCAATAATTTTGTTTATAACTGGTTCACTTTTGGGGGAAAGAAGGAGGCATGCAGTGTTTGCTTTTCGCCTAGAGCGCAGCACAGGCCTGACTGCTGTTTATCCTTCCGTCGTTCATACGTTGTTTGTTCTTTTGTCCCTCGTATGTTGTCCATGTCTCCTTTGTCTTACGAGCACGCTCCTTACGCGTGTGAGTGTGCACAATACAAATCTTGCGTTTATCATTATTAACACAACGACACTGAGGTCTCAAATTCTTTGCCAGAGGACCTGTATGTATCCATTCACTTCTGGGTGGACAGAGTTTCGCAGTCACTAGATCGACCATCGATCGTTCTCCACAACTATACATGCTGTAATTAATGACTGGCGTACACGCTTTCCTCATCGTGCATAAAGATAATGTTTCATATTTCTATTACCTTTCCTGCTATACCCTTTCCCCCTTTTCCAGTTCAAATAAGTCGTCAGAATTATGGAAGGTCTGGGGATTGCAGCACATTATTTCGTGCCACTAACTACCCCCAACCCAAAATACACGCTCCATTCTGTAAAATTTCTTAATTTTTTTTTTTTTTCGATTAATGTCATGCACTACTGCGGTTAATGAGAATTTGAAGCAGAAATTGCAATGCTACTGTTACCTGGTCCACTGGTCATCTGAAGTGCATTTCCAAGAAGTGGAATCGTTGGCGGCCCTGGTATTTTGTTGATCTGACGTCGCAATTTGACAGTTTGGTAAAGCCATCGTAGAAGAACGCCGACCAGTGCAACTAAGCCAAGCACGCCTACAGACAGAGCCATGACTGTACTTGGCTGCACCGACAGACGCGCGGCCACACTTGTCTACTTCCAAGTTTCCCACGACCATTATATAGGCCTGCTACGGTGCACATGCACTGAGAGAGTTCTCTCGCCGACGGGATCCGTGTTCTCTCTCGTGCACTCTCCCGTGCACTCTTCCTGCTCCTTTCACATTCGCGCGAAAAAGTCGGGCGCCGCGCTGTCACGTGATACAAGTAACGTGACCAAGACCACGTGACAGGGGCTGTTGACATGGACGTTGCGAGGTGCAGCAACGAGTGATAGAATATAATTTTTGTCTCTGCAATTTTTAGAAATGATTACTACTATATGGTTGAACTGGATCTCTTGTCAGAGTCCAAAATATGTCATACAGAAGGACTGATGGGGCGCTAAAATGCGAAATGTTTCTAGGTTTGTAACCAGCGGTACGCTCTTCATCCCAGGAGGAAAGTATTTCCTGACGCTAGCGAGATCGCGAGCTTTCTTTCATGCTCGATTTGCCACTGCGTTTCAGCTCCAATACCCGTCCTCTTATGAGAAGAAGACTCAGCACCACCAGCCCATATTACGATCGCCATCTCGTCACCAGTTTATCATCCTTAAGGTTAGTACAAAGTCTTGTTGAAGACCGGATGCGATAACTCGCAGTGTATGATGGCTTCTGTGCTGACTAGAGGTGATGATACAGTGGGCTTTTACTACACTTTTCTTCTTCCTTCTTTTTCATCTTATTATTATAACTTGCAAGTTATTATACTAACTTATAATTTTTGTAAGCTGTAGGTGGAGGTGTTTTCAGCTACCACAATTGTTTCGTAAAGCAAATAAAATTCCCACAAATTATTAAAACTTATTGTTAAAAATAAATTACGCCCGCCTGATACATTTTAAAATCCCCATTGTTGAATATTCCTCCTTGGGCATGAAAGTGTTAAATTTTAATAATAATACTTTATAATTATATTGCCTTTCCAAAGATTTGCTTATGGAGCTTTACATAAATCATACATTGACTGAATCAACAACAACCGTGCACTCACATTTGCATATAAACACACTTATACATCATACACAAAGTAAATTACACACACGTTTTTTTTTTTGCGTTTTATGAGGAGCCGATGATTTACAGATAATAAAAAACGAAAACGATATAAGAAATCATTGGACACATGATAATTTGCACAAAGCATCTTAAGTAGTTTCTAAAAGTAAATCTGACAGTCCTTCCTGGTTGGAATTTAGCTCAGACAGTCAGAGTTCACTAAGTGGTTCTGAGTTGATCAAGGATCCTTATTACATGCATCACAGCCCTTTGGTAAAGCTTGCTCAATTGCTTTTTTTTGAAAAACCAATAATCTTTCCAGCAGTTGTTACTACTTTCATCAGACAGGTTTTCCCCTTAATATTAAGAGCAACAAACAACAGAAATAAGTGCAATGTCGAAATCCTTTCAGTCAGACTACGTACAGTATACTTTCTCAAGGACAGGACTGTTGACCTCAGAATTCCTTAATTTTTTCAATGTCAGAGAAAGTAGTTACTGTTCCTTGGTAATGGTAAACCTCAACCCCTAATCTTTAGGTTATTGAGGGGTGAAGTGAGCTGAGAACTGCACTTTTCTTTAGGCCAGCTTTTTGTGAAGGTGGTGGCCATCACCTTACTCTTTCTGCCTCTATAGTGTCAGGCACCTGCTCCTGACAGCGGGTCCACTGTTGGAACTTTGCTAATCTAGCAATGTGGCCATCTCCTTCCTATCTTCTAGGAATGAAAGGCACTAGGTAATGCTTGTACAGGTGTACTCCATAAACTTTTGCCATACAGGAGGTGCAGGATGAGTAGTGTTTGATTTATACTTGCTAATGTCAGTAGCAGATGACTAGAAAAAATACATGTTCTAAAATATGTCATTTGTAAGTGTGTAAAGAGGATGACTGCAATATTAAATCAGGGCTTCTGCTAAGGCTAAATTCTTTGGGGTCCCAGGGACCCCTTCTTCAGATTTTTAAGGGGTCCCTGTTCTTCGCCCAAATTTGAAGGGGACCCCATTGACGAAAATTGAAGGGGTCCTCCGAACTTTTAATGCGTACAGTACACAATTTTTTGCGTAAGCAGAAGCCCTGTTAAATGGTAAGCATAACTCACTTTTTTTCTGTAATGGCATTCCTTTCTATTCAGATATAATAAGACCCCCACAGAAAATCTATAGTTCCATGAAGATAATTATCTGTTCAGTATTTTTAGAGCAGATTTATGTAATGTCAGTGAGAGTCATTGCTGAATTTTTTATATTATGGTGACAAAACTGATGGTAGACCTCTTTGGTAGGCCCACAAAGTCCACCCTACCCTGTGTAAAAAGTAGGTAGATGAATGAGCAAGTGAGTGTGTATAATAGAAAGAGAGTCATGATCTGAGTGATGATGAAAGATTTTGTCAAATTTCTATTGATAGTGTGCGTTCCTGCATCTTTAAGTTCATAAAGTGCCTTGAGCCCACATTTGTTGGTGGGGAAGGTGCTTTTTAAATAATTGAATTATTCTAAACTACTAGCCATTATTAATAAGTGCTAAAATTATGTTTGCATGTATATGTGTGTGTGCAAGTACATATGTTCATGCATAAACATGAATTCAAGTGGCTGCATGTGTAATGCAGACTAGGTCTATTTTGAGTGACTCGTTTGTGATAGTATGTTTGAATTTCTTTATAGTGACTATTGTATAATCATAGCATTTATTATGTCAATCTATTTAAAAAAGATGCACCATGAAATTGATTATGGCACATATCAAAGATATGTACATGTTGTGTGGATAGGTCATGTACTCTTTGTTTAAGTGTTAAAAACCATATAAAGGTTAATTGCCTAGTCCTCAAGGGCAGTTAAATGGTGCACCGTATCTAAGGCACCGCATTTGATGGGCATGATTAGGCTAGACAGTCAGACTGTCCCCCCCCCCCACTCTCTTGAACCAGATGTAATGCATCAATTCTTGAAAAGGACTGTTGCACACACAAGAACATGGATTTAAGATTGCATTTAGAGTTAATTTTGGCAAAGTGCCTACTCGTCCATTACTGTGGAAGGAGTTTTCTGGTCACTGCATCAACCCAGCCTCGATCCTGCCATGACTTTTAGCTCAGAATGCGATGCACTTTACCACAAAGGTTCCAATGTGTGTACTGATAACTGGCAAATGCATCAACTCAGTTACTGTGGCAGGGGTTGGTAGAGGGTGAGCGTTAAATAGGAGATTGTGCTGCGATGAACACTGACGATGGCGCTCCTAAAGTACATCAGACTTTGAAACTGGCATTTTAGTGGCAACTTCCACGTTTGATTGTTTCATGCAATTATCAGCTCTCACAAAGGAGGACCTTTTGAATACACAAGTGGGACAGGATATGTATGCCTCTCATTGGTTCCTTTTGGTAAACTGTGCCTCATGCAAGATTGCTTTTTTTGTAATTATACAATTCGTAATGATATCGATAAGGACAGAAAGCGTATCATGACATGATTATGTAGCAGCATTGTGACCATGCCCAGTACTTCACATACAAGACAAAATCCACATGCTCAAACATCTCGAGTGGATTGTATGCCATGTCCATATATATTTTTTTACCTCTATGTTTTTGTACGTAAAGAAAATCTTTATACTATCTTCCCGTGATAAACATTTGTGGCCTGTGACTTTTAACTGTCTAATATCAGTTGTCTAGTTGGAAACAAAATGGTCTCAGGAAGGAAAAAGCTTCATCATGCATCCTACTTTTTTACCCCAGCAGCTAGACTCATTATGACTAGTTATGCAGCTTACATATGTAACATGAATGCGCGTGCATGCATGCACAAGGAGAGACAGACACAGAGGGCAAGTATACCTGGTGGAGGGAAGTTGAGGGAGAAGATAGCAAGACCAGGAGAGAGAGAGGCACTCAGTTTATCCAGCTGAGATAACACCAGGCTGATTGTATTATCTCTGATCATGCCCTTGGTACGAGCACGGACGTAGTTTCATCCATGGACCATGGTACGGGCGTGCAGAGGGCTTAGCTGGGTTACAGGGAGGACAGGCAAGGCCGTCCGCCACTAGAAGCAAGGTAAGCTCTTGATAACAGCACCCAAACGGGAAAAATAAGTGCAGCATGGGTGCAGCCATCCAGCTGGCTCGTTACCGGGCGCCCACCCTACCCGTGAGAGTTGACACCTATGTAGGCTTCCACAGTCCGGTCAGGACCAAACATATAGTTATCAAACATTTGGCTGTGCTTTTCAAACGAATAAATGACCGGTTTCCATTCTCGAGATGGAAGCATATAAAAATCACCGCTCTCAGAAAAAAAAAAAATCTAGCTATAGACGAATGTCCTTTAAGATGCCTAATTAACATCATTTTGTTCTTCTCTGAATCAGCTACAGTGTGGGAACAGAAAAGTTGCTCACATTTGGGTCTTATCTTGGGCACGGGCCAGTCATTTAAACAAAATCCATTGTATGAGACTCTGCTGGCAGCATTTCCCTCGATTTGTTTTATAAATGCATTCAGCTATGAGATGTTTGAGATGATTTTTTTAACGAATACAAGTATATAATCATGTATAACTATACCATCCGAGTACCCGGTGTCGCCCGGGGGACCTTACGTCTCTTACGTCGATGCACATTTATTCAACACGGAGCAGATCAAAGGAAGGGGAGAGGCGAGAGATGCTGCCGACTGTGGCAGGGAAGATAACACTGTGGCAGTGCCACCCGCAAAGCCACTCCCCTCCCTAGCTTCTGTCTGGGTGTGATCCTCGCATAGCAAGTTCCTACATGCAAGTGTCTAGTTTGCTCTGCCTAGCAGAGGAACATAATGTCTGCGTTTTTAGTTTTGTTGTTTTTTAAAGCTGTCAGCAACATATTACAACGGGGAAACAAAACTAATACGCTCGGAGCAATACATCAATCAAACCTGTGACCTAATCGTAGACGCTGGTGACAAAAACTTAAAAGATTTATTGTCCACCAAACGGAAGTTGCAGCATTCTTGGTATAAAACAGATATGGTTTTGATGTACTTATCTTTGAGAATCAGCACCGGAACTCGTCAGCAGTTTCACCTAGACGATAGTTTAGTGACTTTTTGCTTTGTCTGTTATTTTCACGCTGCTTTACGTTGACCACGTCGTCTACGCAGAACTCGGAGTCAACAGTCCCCCAGTGAAGGTCTGTGTCTGCTGCTGAACATCGCTTCACCTCCAACTGTCTGTTCAGTGAACAGTTCCTTCTGGAAGTCAGTGGACGAGCACAATCGAGATGCTTTATTCTTAAAACGATTTATGAATGATTTTTAGAAAAGGAGTTGCAGGCTGGCAGACAAGAGCAGTCACATTGGCACCAGTGAACTTGTTGTAACAGGACAGCATAGTGTTGTGTACAGGACTGGCAAGTTTTCGTCCATGAAATTTCAGTCTAAGCAAGGCTTCGGCCGATCGAGCGGTTACCAAGAGCACAGCACGGCAAATAATTCAAACCTCAGACTTTTGTATTTTTAGGCGTGGAATAGACCCTGTGGACTGGTAAACTTTGCACAGTGACTTTATGTATGTCCCCAGATTTATTGTCGCAGTGTGGGTTTGGATGTATTTCGCATTGCTACAACCATCTTGTTATGTTAGTAGAGGTTGGCTTTCGTTCACTAAACCTCACGGGCTATTTACTGACCCCTCTTAAAGTCACTTTAATTCTGTGTGACTGAGTTTCACATAACTTATTCTCCATCAAAGCTTGGAAACCGATCTATAAATTTGGGGTTAGTATGGAGGGAGCGTTTAGCTGTGCTGCCTTTGTTGACGTCGGTCGCTGTTGTCGCTGGTGATACTGTTGTATCAACACATTCCAGTGATGCGCATCAACAGTTCTAACGGCCTTGAGTGCCAGGGCGAGAAGTGGGTCACACCAGACGCTGCACCAATAGAAAGAGAACACGTGCACCCATGGGACGCCCCCTTTGCCCTGACCGAGAAAATGGATAAGGCGCGTGCTTAACACTTTGTAATTTTCGACTTTAACTTGGCAGATATCACTTTTTTTTTCTTTGGAGGGAGATGGTCATAGATTAGCAAACGAGTGACAGCTTGTGAGTGACAAAAAAGTTTGGTTTGTTTGTTTTGGCTCATTGTCACGTTCAGGGGTTGAAAACACAGATCAAGTCCAGCAGTTTGCAGAATGCTGAACACCCATTCACTTCTCTCCTCTTTCTCACCCTCCCACACTACCATCCTCCACCTTTTCGACACCCCTTCAAACTGGATCCACTCTCGATCCTGACTTACCATCAAAGGGTACTCAACATATGGCCACCGGAGTTTTAGTTATTGAGCAGCGAAACAATGCAACTCTCTCCCTTTCCATATCCGCCACGTACCCACTATTGAATCCTTTAAACCTGCACTGTAAACGCATCTCTACTAAACATTTCTACTAACAACCTTTTCCATAATGCTAGTCCTTTGTCACACCCTTCCTTTTACTATCATGTTAATCTCAGCTCTTATTCTTGTTATTTGGTTATTTGTTATTGTGTTTTCCATATTTGATGTTATTCTTCGTTAGTACTGTTGTTTATTCTTTTATAGCTCATAAGCGCTAAGAGCATAATTCTTAGAAGTGTGAGTATGTGCTTTACAAATTTTGCATTTATTATTATTACTCACCTTAAGCTTTGACCTTTTAGGACTTTCATAGCCTTTCACAAAGCACATCTCAAATGTGTATTTATTACAACAACTTTTCATCTTTTTAAGGCACACAGAAGATATGAAAATTTGAGACATACTAAACAGTATAAGTACATTGCTGTGTATACCTAACATCAGCCCATTTATCCTCATATTAATGTCTGTTTCTTTAATACAGTATCTTTGTAAAATTACAGAATAAATAATAGTTTCTCATGTAGCTTTTTTTAAAAACTATCTCTTAGCATCATTTTACTTATTGCAGCACAACATCCTGTTTATATATTAGCAAATGTAACTGGTGTTTCTGATTTGTAATTCTTTGAGAAGTGATCCTTGGACTTTTTATGGACAGAGGCTCCAGCAAAGACAGTTTGCCAATTCCCTGTTATTTAGTCCCTAGGTGCTCAACTATTGTCTCTGGGCTTACCCAGAACTTTATCAAAAACTTTGTTCATTAAGTCAACAGTCCACCAGTGAACATCTGGATTCTCAGTTTCTTGTCATAAAGCTTAACATTGGAGTGAAATGCCCTTTTCCGTCCTCCAACACAGAGCAATGTTTAACTCGGCATTTAGTGACCAATCCATCCATATTTTACAAAAGGAATTGTAGAGTGGCATTTTTAAGTTGCTTTGAGAAGGAAAACAAAGTTGCATTGGGAGAAGTGAAATTTTGGTGGTTTGTCTGAACAGCAGAACAATGTGATATTGTCATGTACATGTGTGACACTAAGGCTCATTTTACTGCAGGCTGCATTCAGGATGAATGGCACAGATGCAGATGACAAAGTTGATGAGGGTTGTGCCCTGGAAGGAACCACTGTATTGGCCACTCAAGTTGGTGGACACAGATTTGATCAGAAAGCCGGAAGAAAACTTGGTAATGTTTTGGGGCTTGTAGAAAAGCCATTAAAGTGTGTACTTATGTTAAAATCAGTCTTCAGTACTGATGAATGTTGAAGATTTTGTTTCATTAAACTGTATTCTAAATGCTGTATCACTATCAGTATAAGATTTTTAAGATATTGATGTAAAATCAAAGCCACGTGTTTGTATTTTATTCTATTTTACTCTAGGCATGCTAGATTGTGGGAATGGCACAGTACTTAAAGCACTGCAGGGCCCACCAAGGGGGACAAGAGAGTTAACTCTGTACCAAGAGGTGTTTGGTCCCAAATGCAAGGACAAGGATCTGCTAGAATTAAGAAACTTTCTTCCAAAATATTATGGCACAGAGACTAGAGATGGTGGTAAGTTATGAGTTGTTACTTCTGTTCAGTGTTGCTGTTTATCCTCGACAGATTTATGACACTTTCATCCTTACTATTTTTTCCATGATTCATCTTTTGTTTTCTATGTTTGTCTTTTATTACTGTCTTCACGGTTGTTTCTCTTTTATACTGTTCATGTCTCCTACCTGTCTTAAGTGCCAAGACATACTCCTTATGAGCATGAATATGTGCTATATAAATCACGTTTATATCTATTGTTATTATTTATGTTCATGGAAAGGCATAACTGAATTTTCTTTGGTCCTTCAGCATAGTCAACTTTACTCTTAAAAAAACTTAGACAACATTTTTATATGAAAAAAAGCTGCACGTGCCTGCTTTATGACTGTCCTGACCTGAAATTTCTCATTTCTGTAAAACTGCACTTTGTGGATGATAAAGTATGGTCCATAAATTGGTGTCTGTGTCTGTTTCATGTCAGATTATCTGCACCTCTGTTTTCTTGCCAGTTTTGCACACAGCTTCACTTAGTCTGTCTACAGGAAACAGAATATTGCGGTTTAGACTCTGCTGCTATTGTCTCAATAATGATCTATTATAGTTTTTCTTTAACATTTTGTTTACAGTGACTTTTCTTGTAATGCAAAACCTCACCTGTGGCTTCCATGAACCTAATGTCCTTGATCTTAAGATGGGCCGAATTACTTATGACCCAGAGGCCTCACCAGAAAAGCAAGAACACGAAGTGTCAAAATACCCGCCACTAGAGAAGTTGGGTTTCCAGATCACAGGCATGATGGTAAGAATTATAGAACTCAAGTGCAGCGAAGCCATTTTCCTGAGTTGACATTTCTGAAAGGGTGTCCAGAGCGTGTTTTATAAAGATAAGATAAGAGATAAGAGAATACTTTATTGATCCCTAGAGGGCAATTCAATTGCAGCTCGATTATATATATTAAACCCACAGGCAGTCGTGTTGCAGTCAATCATACCAGCTCGATTAAAGTCATACATGATTGCATGCACATCACATTCATTTATAGCAGGTGTCAAAAGTTAGCTGTTATTTTTCATTACCTGTCGACAATGTTTTTATTGAAATTTTATCGCTTGCATTTAATATATATAAATATTAGGCAAAGAGCTGTTTTTTATTTTTTATTACAATAATACTCCTGACAATCAGTCACTGTCAGTAGAAGTCATTCTTAAGAGCTTGAGGAAGTCATACTTCAGAGTATGAACTACCTGTAGTCCTGTAATATGTATCACACTGCAGTGGCTAGAGTATAGTGTACTTTGCATCTTGTTCAGGTCCATGATAACAAGACAGGTGCACCTCATCATTCTAAAAAAGACTTTTGTCGGAGTTTAACTGCTGAGAACATACAGAAGGAAGGTTTGTTTGCATTGTCTTCATTGGAATTTAATTTCAGTTAAGAAATCATTTCATTAAAAACAGTCATTAAGATACCATTATTCCAAATCTGAAAAAAAAATGGACAAAAGGCATTGTAGACTAAAGGTTTTATTGGAAGAAGAATTTATTTGATGACAAATTTTAGCATATTCCCAATAATAGTTTTACTCTAAAATCATTTTGAAACATATCACATTGTATGTTAAGATTACCTAAGGAAATGGGTAAAGCAGAGGGTGAGGCAGGAAGTTGACCAGCATATTCCATGGGCCTGAGAGAGAATTGAATTGTTTATTCAAAGCCATTATACACTTCTCTCTCTTTACTTTGCATGACTTCCATAAGAGTTCTACACTCTGTATATTTAACTGCAAGTTTAAAGGCATATGGTCAGATTCAAATCTCTGTGTGACGAAGAGTGAGATATCAAAGGTACGGAGGGAGAATAATTCTTTTGACATTAAAAAGTAATCATTAACACTGTGGCCAGAAACAGAAATGTATGTGTAACAACTATCACGTTCGCCTTGACATACCCCATTCAAAATATAAAGGTCATGGGTCTGATAGACTTTGTGTAGTCTCAGACATACCCAGCTAGGGATTAACTATACAGATCTTTGAATGCACAAGTTTATGTCAACTCTGTAACCATGTTGCTACTGCACGTGATTTTAGGTCAGAACATTGCTGACTTAATCTTTGCTCAGGCTAGACTACAACACTCCTTGTGTCAACTAGTTTCATCTTCTAGGTGCCATCCCCTAGAATACTTAAAGGAAACCATTAAAGTTAATGGACTTTATGCTTTGTTGCACTAACACCCATGCACACACACACATTTGGTTAAAAGCATTTCAACGCATTAAAAGATGTTACATCACAACGCCATGTAAACCACAATTTTAAGAAATTAATGTTGTCACACCAAGTTCATGCTCTATGTTTATTAATATTTGAACCCTGAAATATCAGAGAGACTTGTGTTTTCTTGCAGTTATCAATGCACTTTTTAGCCATTCACACTCAGGAATTCTTGTTACAGGATTGGGGAAGTTTTTTGGTCTGCAAGATGGAGGATTACGCAAGGATGTGTTGGAAGAACTTATACACAAGCTGCAGGAAATAGAAAGCTGGTTCCTAGTGCAGAAAAAGTATGCTTTCTATGCCAGTTCACTTCTCATTGTGTACAGCAACCAAAGATCCTGCAGTATCACTGCTAGCAACACCCAACCACTGGTCAATGTGAAGAATGAGTCTCCACATCCTGGTGTCAAAAGGAAGAGGGAACAGGAACCTTGGGAGGATGAGAACAACAGGGAGATTAAAGTCATGCGATCCACCGATGGGCCACAACCAAGTGATGGTTATCAGAGCAAAACAGATATTTTTCCAGATTCAAATGGTGACCATAGCTCCTTACAGAAGCAGAAGGTAAGCAGTACTTTAGAAGAAGATGAGACAACATCAAAAGAGGAAAAGGAGTCTCAACCTTGTCATTCTGGGCAGCAAGATGGACTAGATATCCCCAAGGAGTCTCAGCCTTGTGGTTCTGGGCAGCAAGTTGGACTGGATGTCAACAAGAGGAGAGCAAAGGAAGATGGGGATAGAGTACCACTTGTTCAGATCAAAATGATAGACTTTGCACATGTCTTTCCTTCATCCAGCAAGGATGAAAACTACCTCTTTGGCCTGCAGAAACTCATTAGGATGCTGAAAGATCTGCAAAGCATGTGATAAATTTTGAATTACAGTTGGCTTACCTCGTGACATTATGGCAGACACTTCTACTTTATGTTATTTTCAAGTTTGTTGAGTTGGTTGGGATTGTGTATATACATATGGTTATTTCATTGTTAACTTGCAGTTTATTAACAGAAAGGATTTTTTTTAACCTCCCCTGTCACTTTGCTCATTGCTGTCTAGTGTGTGCTCACTTGTAAAGAGTGGCGCAAAGAACTTTCAAACTCAGGGACAAGATTAAAATGAAAGATTGTTATGAGAAGATTATTCTGGGCTTTATAAGATAGGAGATCTCTATCTTTGAGTGAACACAATTTCATTCAAAGTCTGGTACAGTTGTTTAGACCTCAGCTGTGTATGTTTCATTGATTTTTTTGTTTTTAAGGATTCTCAGTTAATTTTCATTGAGCTGATTTTTAAGTGAGTCGGTAAACAAATTCAGAATAAGTTTTGTTTGGCAGTTAGTGTCAACTTCATTTAAGTAAAATATAGACCATTTTCATCCAACTTTCATATGCACACCAATTTTCTTGTCACACACACACTTGCTTCAACTCTGTTGATGACCATTTCAGATTTAAGTCCCCATTTGTCTCTCAACATCCATCACTCTGTCTTGCATAGTTATTTCTTTGTATCTCTAAGTACATCTTAATTCTCATTTTAGAGCACACTGTCTTCGAGGCTGATCTGTTGAATCCTTTTTAAGAGTTTTTAAGATCCACAAGGTGGTCTTTGCTTTTAGACAAAGTAGGTTTGTATCATCTGAAATAGAATTTTTTTTTTTTCCCTAGAGTTCTGTGTATTTTAGAAGACTAATAAGTCTTTATTCTTATAGAAAATTGATTCATGTTAAAATGTGTACGTTGTCTTAAAATCATGCATTCTTAGCATTTTTTTGCTATGAACAAAGTTCAGACAACATATACAACTTAATATTTTGTGATAGATGTTAACTGATTCAGAGCTTCCACAGGGAACATTACCGCTTGTTGCCACTGTGCCCATCAGTTTCTAGCGAAGGTTTTTATTAAAAAAAAAATATATCATTGGATTTGCGGCTTGAAGATTTCCTGCTTAAATGTCCCTTTCAAAGATTTCTTAAATCAGACTTTTTTTTCCCTATATACAGGTACCGGTTGGTGATATTCTTTAGCTCTGTAACATGCTGAGTTTTTAGCTGTATTCCAGTTTTCTGTGGAATGGTTGAAAATGAGATTAAATTCTGTTTGACACTGTCCATTATGATCTATTAAAAACAGTAGTCTTATATGTATGTTAACAATTTTAAAGATTTTTTTGACATTTTTTTTTTGAATTTTGTTGTCCTGTTAAACTGTTGTGTATATAGTTTTATTGATTATGAGTAGGGGAGGGGGTGAACAAAACAATGGGTCCCACAGAAGTAAATGGGACCCATCTACTTCATTAGGAGACCCATGTTTTTTCAGCATTCTCTGCAGATATAGGAAATTAACATAAATGGATTGGTAATAAATAGCTATTTTGTGTTGACTTCTAAGACATTTTGTTTGGATTTTTTTTTCCAGATTCTTCTGAATAGTGTTTTTAAAAGTTACTGTCCCCGTTTTTCTCCCATGCTTTACCAATCTTACAAAGCACTGATTATTCTTGATTAGGGTGTAGAGGTATTTACCTCCCTTTACAGTGATTCACTTGGGAGAAAAAGTGCAATCGCCTTTACATAACAAAAGCATTAAGGCCAATCAAATGATGTGTGCCTTTATTTTATTAATTTTTAAAAAAATGTCTTGTTGTCGTAGTCTTCCAGAAGATATGAGTGCTATTTAGTTTTCCTTTGCAAGTTAAAATGGACACGAAAACAGCTCCAAAGGTGGAGTAGGGCAATTATGTGCACGAATGTTTTCTCTAACTAATGTGAATACCTACATAACATGTCAATGATCATGCTGTCTTTTGCTATTGGCTTGTAATTGAGGAAGAAAATTGTTGTGTGCGTTTTAATCAATTTGAAAAAAATCACACCGGCATACACCTTGATTTTTAAGGCATCTCAGTATGTTTGTGGCTGATGCATAATACTGATTTCTTTACTTTCTGGATAGTTTTTTTTTTTTTATTCTTTTGGTCAGCTTGTAGCATTGTTAACAGTGTTTGTAAAATTA
Organism: Pomacea canaliculata; assembly: GCF_003073045.1. NCBI lineage: Eukaryota > Metazoa > Mollusca > Gastropoda > Architaenioglossa > Ampullariidae > Pomacea > Pomacea canaliculata. The sequence goes on along the minus strand of NC_037590.1, from coordinate 43,006,771 downwards.
TGTTAAATTTTGTATCTCTGGTGGATTTCTTAAATAATCTGCAGTATGTGTATGTGTGCATGGAGAACTGCCTTCTTGGAATAATTGTTTGAGCATCTTTCATATCAGTTCTTAATATCATTTTTGGATTTGATGATATTTAGACATTTTCCAGAGAAACTGCTTTTCTGCTGCTCTGCATTTGTGTATGTCCATTGCATTTTCTATATTTATACACAAAAATCTTAAGCATTTAACTTTAATGTAACTCTGTACAAAATCTTGGCCCTTTATAACTATTATTTGTATGCACTTTATGCTACTTCTGCAGTTTTTCTATAAAGGAGACTTTATTCAGAAAGTTCTTAGGTTCTGACACAGTAGCTGCATTCAGTGTACCAAAGGTTGGGACAATTGCTATACAACAGTTGAATATTAGTTGCCTGTTAATCAGCCATGAAGGCTGATAACATTTTTTTCCCCAGTCTGGAAGTATTATTGTCTCTGATGCAAGACAAGGGCAGTTATGTGGTGTTTTGGGGAGAAAGTTAAATCCAAATTGGCAGATGAGACATTCTGCTGTAAATTCATATTATGAATTGCATTTATATGGCAGCTCAGTCTTCAATAGTTGTCGGGACTTATTACATTTTGTATTATTTTTGGACTAAAAGAAACAAAAATAATCACAAATCAGCACTGTGTTGTTCATTTTTGAGAATTTATTTAGAATTCAAAAGAACAGACGATTTTTCTAAAACTAAATCTCTTGCATAGAGTGCTCTTACAAAACAAATCAACACTACTTGCGCTAAAGCAAATGGTTTGCTTTGAACACATTTTAAACAATTTTATAAGAATGACCTCTTTGAAAGCTGACAGCAGTCAGTCACCTTTCATAATTAGGGCATAGTGTTACACTTACCCGTCCTCTGAAGTTCTTTTTTTTGAATGTTGTAAACCCCAGAATAATCAGTATATATTTTACTGTAAGTGCATTGTGAAACCCCAGAATCAACTTATATTTTACCATTTTTAAGTGCATTATGAATTTGGAGACTTAATGACTAATTTTCTTAAAAGCTGAACTGTGAGAGTTTATACAGAAGATGGTAATGGAACCTTTGGTGCTGTTTTTGTTACATTGTGTATGTTTTATCACAATGGCAGATGTAAAATTTATTAAACGTTAATTTGACACAGTTTTTCAGATCTTGGTACATTTTGTTGTCACCATGATACTGTGTCTTATAGTCCGAAAATTTGTGAAATGTTTTGTCCTATATGATGAGAAAATTTACTGTAAACGTAAAGAAACAGGGCATTTTTCATGAGCTGTCTTTTCTTACCACCTTTAGTTTAAACAATCATTTACATTATGATGTCTTATGTCTCAAAGACAGCTTTTTTGGCACCATTTGGATCCATAAGCAAGGTAAGCATATAAACACAGAACGATTATGTTTGTATGTAGAGAATGAAAGCGAGTGTGTGTGATTTCCCCGATGCGAAAGAGAAATTCTGGAATGAATAAACGTGATTTCTAAACGTCTATAAAATCTTACAAATTATTTCATGATAATAAAGATAGGAGGTAGAATTAAAAACAGTTATATTTTTGTTCTTTGTATGTTTTTAACTTTCAGTAGTCTTTGTGTGCCAGAGATAAGACGTTGAAAAATGTGTTTACTCACTTGGATTTTACAAGAGAAACAAATTTTAAGTCAGAAGGTGAGATCACATTTGTTGAAATTAAAGCATAACAATTCCTCTAGTTCTTTAAATTAATAATGTAGTACACATACTGTAAACAATATTGTTGACGGTGTGGTCTTCATGATATTAAGATTACATTTGATGGGAGGAGGAAGATCTGGAATAATCATGCCTCTAAAATAACTGTTTATCTTATTATACTCTAGTCTTTCACCAAATATATTGATTGTACATGTAAATTAAAATTCGTTCAAATTTCTAAGAAGCAAAAAAGCCTTTTTACGTTATTGAGCTTGTCTGGTTTGAAGCTGCCAAAATACTGATTGCTTGTGCATTCATAATGTGCATGGTGAAAATTATTGGCTGATTTTTACTCAGCAACATAATGGTGTAGATCATAGTCTGGTAATGCTTTTTTCTAGATTCAGTTTTGTTTCTGTATTGTGTGAGTGGTCAGTCTGCATAAAAGATAGCTAGGACATGATTGAGGAAATTCTGTAGCATATGAGTGATTAATATCCTATTTACTTTTTGTTAATGTCTCTTGTTAGAACACAACTTTTGTGTCATCTTGTTTTCTAAGGTAAAAGCAATGAAAAATATATTCCAAAATTATGCAAATTGATATGCTTTAATGGTATGGTTTTTATGCAGTCTTGCACATCTTTACCATAGCACACTTTTTTACACTTTCTTAACCAAGCCTAAGCATTGGTGTCATCGGGTGTTACCATACCTCTACGTCGTTTTCCATCTCTGAAAACGTCTTTAAACCTTCATGTTGTGTTATCAGCTGCCACCACTTTCTTTCTTGTACTGCACCGAAGTAACTGCCAGAACAAAACTTCAATCATTGCTGGTACTGCTTGTAACCACACTTCTGGAGAAAGCTACAATATCACAGTTGATGATAAGGATGGGAAAAAAATGTTTTTCCAGTGCAACTGATGGAATGGTAAATGTGGTAAAAGATGGTATTCTAGCTCAGACAATAATTTGCACACATGCACACACAACCCCTGAAGTTTGTAATTATTGGATAATTTAATTTACCAACATAAAATGTATTATTTACATCCATGATTGGGTTAGCAAAAGAAAAAAAAATGTGGTTTACCACCAAAACATAAATATGAACATCATTATTCACATATTACGAATCCTTGGGCAGTCTTTAAGGAGATCTAGCCTCACTTTTAAATGCTATTGCATTCTATAAAACTTCTAAATTGTGGCAATATGTAAATTTGTGTAAACTTCATGATTGGACTAAATGACTTGACACAAAATAAGATGAGACTTTTATATCTGCAAATTATTATGAGTTTCCTTAGTCACATTATGAGAGTAAATTATTAATCATTCAAATGAAAATTTCGAGCAACATTACATATTTTAATTCATTTTAGTGTAGTAAAAATATTAATGAAGAAGACATTTCTAATTTTCTTTAATTACATTGAAACACCATTGCAAATTTTTGCTTTAAGTCTGGTTTAACTTCATATAATGTGAGTTCTGCCTCTTCTTAGCTTCATAACCACCACCAAAAACATAGAATGACATTTCATAATATCTAGTATCAAGATGTCTGCTGAATGATGTTTAGCTCATAAAAGCAGTATCAGAGAGAAAAGAGAGCCTACTTAAACTGACACTCTTGCACTTCCACCAGCAACATGGTGGCCCTCCAAAAAATATCCAGACGATCGCTACACCTCCTCTTATCATTCCTCTATATTATTGTATTTCATTTTCCTCGTTCTTGCATTGTCCTTGTCTTAGTTCTAAACGTTAATCCATTTTTAGCTCTAGAGTCCACATGTACCCTTAATTTATATCACCACTATAAGTACATACAACTGAAAGTATTTTTAAATGCCTCTTTTTTCTTAAGTAGCGTTTAATATTTACAAAATATATTCAGTGTCACATCTTCATATCAGTCTGCACAAATCCAGTCAGATGTACAGCGTTTTGAACACTAATGTCCACTCCTGTGGTTTCAGGAAAGTGGGAATATCACTATAAGGTTTGTTTCCTTTAATATAAATTATCAGATGGAAACAAAACACAGACCTGCCAGAAAGAACACGTGTTACAAGGTGAAAAGTGGACCTTAAGGTCCTTAGATTGCACAATTTGTGTACAGTTTAGCTTGCACTTGGCCACAACAAGTATGACTGCATGAATCATTACACCTGTTCTACACCTTTACTAAAATTCTCTACACATTCTTCTAAATATTATAGGGTGACTACAGTGAATACAAATTCTACACATGCGTTCACCCAGGCAAAATGAACTGATGTCATAAGCAGATGGTGAGGGGGAAGTTTAAGAGTTCAGAGAAAGGGGGATTGTGTAGGTGTTCTGTATGTACATGCATACTTCAGGTTTGAATATGTGTACATGCATTTTGTTGCTCTGTGATATATTTAAACATGTACAGTCTACGTAAAAAGAAACCAAAAAAAAAAACCAATAATAAACCTTTCCTAGAACCGTCGATTTAAAACTGTTTTTACAATATATCTATGGTAAAAAAACAAAAGCAAAATGCTGCAACATAAAAATTAAGAGTACAAAATGCCTTCTGCTGGAAACAACACTTACATCACACATTCTTTCAAATAAATGACTTGACAGCATGTACAAGTCATAGACAGATCTATTAACATCAAAAAATCAACAATAAATAACAGGAAATGACAAAGTGAATTGTATCAAAGCATTCTTCCTCAGATGACACAAAATTGAGGTTCAATGCCATGCTGCTGGCAAAGGAATAGCTTAGCTAGGAATGATTTCTTGAGTAAAATACCTCACATCTGTTCACCTGTCATGATACCACAGCAGCAAACTGCTCTGATTCCTCCAATGACAGTGCTGGCATTTTCTTAACTTTTCTCCCTGCTATCTCTTTAAATATCTTGTTATTTGCCTAGCTTGTACTCTACTGCAACTGTTAAAACGTACGCGAAGTTGCTATAATTCAGTCTACCACCTATATAAATTGAAAAGCTCTGAATTTTCTAGTTTCTTCTTCTTACCTTAAAAAATCCTGTCACTGCTTTAAGAACAGTTTTTTTTAATGTTCTACAGTATTTTCAAGAACAAACCGATATGTGGCTGTACTGTGGTCTCCCTCAACCCATACGACGCACCCGGTCCGTGCACAAGAGAATAACTTTAAAACCTTTGAGAAGGAACACCGAGAAAGGCAGTAAAATCAAGACTTTTTCTATTGCATTCACTGGACTTCTGGGTACAGGTCATCCCCTATAAGTGCCACATAAATGTAAATGATTGTAATAATTTTGTTTGAATAAATGCTGGATCATAAAGAATGTCAACCATCTTTAAACATTAATTTCTTGTTCTTTCTTTACCACTTTGCCAGAGGCTAATCTAGAAATATTACTTGCTCTGAACACAATTATTAATGTTATATATTAAACTGGAATGTCAAACTTGACCATCACTTTGTATGTGTATTTCCATAGCATTGCAACTGTACACACTCATTGTCTGAAAATTTGCAACTTTGTGTCCTCCCATTCTCGCCAACTGCACTGACACCTCAACATTTTCACGTACTCATGCAAGCACACTTTTACACTGTCAAGAATATAGTTTCACTACTTGCTGTATGATTGAATATCCTCTAAATAATGAGTTTTTTTAAGAGCTCATAGGATCACAGGGTATTCCAATGGCAAAAAGAATATGGGTATGCTTCATCCCCTTGTCATCTGCCTGCTACATAGAAGTCTGCATGTTGAACAGCTTAGGTCTGAACCTCTGCTCATGCCAGATGCTTGCTTAACATCCTCTTGGGATCAAACATAACTACATGACAAGTTCTCAAAAGTACAAAGAGTACTGAACCAGCTGACAGCCCCTAATTCACAATGCAGCTCATCTGGTACAAATGTGTGGCATATACCTGAAGACAGGACTCAAGATACATCCACATGAAAAATGTCAGTGGATAAATGCTAGCTGCAGCAACCAGTTTGCCTCTTTTCTTGCTCCACATAGTCAGCCACACAAAACTTCGGCTCATTTGGTCGTCTTGTCTTCTTCATCTTGAGATCTCTGTAAGAATGTAATTTGTTTAGCATGATTGAAATCTCTTGCTTTTATCGAGAAATTCACTCCTGCTAAACAGAAGTTTCATAGATCTTTGTCATTTTCAAAATATATTTTCAAATGATGTTTAAATGTTAATGTCGCTCTCAGCCACACACAACATTGGAAATTCTTAGCCACAAGTAAAATACCCCCATCACAGCATGGAAAGTACTAGATGTTATTCCTACACTGAACATCAAATGATATTTTGCATATTCATCTAAGAACAGTTTTTGACAACTAAGAACATAGCTAAATCATATTGCTAAATTGTTTCTAATTTTCAGTTATATTTATCTGTTGTTGTTTTTTTTCTAATAACTAATTTTTAAAAATCTACTTTATAATATTTATAATAGTAAGTAATCCTATGTAAATGTATTAGCAAGCAAACACAGACTGCTTAATGTACATGAGGAACAAAATATATATTAAAATTAGCAACGTTATTTAGTCCCACATATAATATCCTTGGAAATACTTAAAATGTGTTTCACATACAAATATTTAAATGTTTGGACAATACCTTGCTACAGCCATGAAAGCTAGGTCGACATTGACTCCTGTTTTGGCACTAGTCTCCATAAATGCAACACCGTATTCCTGCAAAAGCAAAACACTGAAAAGTTTTAAAGCTAGCAACATTAAATAGCCTCTGTCCATCTTTCAGCTGCCATACAGTTGCACTATTTACCACAATTTATTGAAGGGATTATTTCAACTGAATTCAGGAGTATATCAAAAAATCTGTACATTATCACTTGCTCTTCTGAGAAAACTGTGCATAAATTGCCTAAGAGAACTTTAATCATATAAATAAAACTTGCTAAGGGGTGTACAAAAATGTAAATCATTTGGTATTTGGGGTCTGACAACAAAGCGTTAGGGTTCAGTGGTCTCATCGTGTATATCAAATATAAATAGTCCTATTTCATCATTACTTGTTATCAAATATAAGTAACATTTTTACAAACCTAAAAACATGACATTGTGGACAAATGTCATAATGATATCAAGCTAATGTACACTGATGTACTTTTTTCTAATACTGATCAATAAGACCTTCAATATTTTTATTAGGCATGAGGTACTAAAGCCTCCAACAATTTTAACTAATGATCTGAAAATTCCTTTTGTCATGGATGGGACACCCTGTTCAGGTTTTCTCCATCATGTCTTATCATGTATTCGCAAGATGGTTTTTTTTTAACAGCACGAAAAGAATTAGATGCTCATTTTCTTCCTTTACCCTCGCTAATCTCTCTCCTTCTTCTTTCCTGATGACTCTCTCTGATGATGCATCACACTTGTTGCCTAGCAGCATGATGACCACATCCTCCTGAGCATACTCATTGATCTCTGCCAGCCAAGCCTAATTCGAAACAACAAGACCAGACCAGTAAAACTATTTTGCTATAATATAAATGCAAAATCAATGTATCTGGAACATCATCATTGTTGCACTGCAGCCCCACATGACCGTCCTGAAGTAAACATTCACAACGACAGAGAGATCAAGGAGACAGAAGAATGCAGACAGCGCATAAGATTGAAGGAAACTTCCAACAAGAAAATGTCAAGGAAAGTCTGATTCTGCTGTTTCTTCTGATGTGGAGATGCACAAAATACCCCTGTGTTGTTCCAACTTTTCAGGAAATCTGAGGAATGGTGGTAAACAGTTTTTAACAAACTTAACAAATGACAGCGATCTGGCATCTTAAGCATGAGAGTTGCTTCTCTTTCAAATCAGCACTTTTAGGAGAAGGTACTGTTGTAATCCTTACTGAAAGCCACTAAAAATACAAAATGTATATTGTATATAATTAAGCATTAAATATGAGTTTTTCCAAAGTGTGACAGGTAACTAAAAAATATTTTTTATTCCTACGTTGTGTATTGATATGAAATTTTAGTCTTTCTGCATATATTCTCGTTCCTAGATGAGACCTTTTTAAATCGTTTGAAATACTCAGGGAGCGTGCTATGGAACAGCCTCCCTCTCCATTTTAAGCAGTTAAACTCCTTGAACTGCTTTCAACGCTATCTACCTAATTACTTTCAAGATAATTAGATGAGGCCCCTAGAGATACCTCCCAACTCCAGGAAACCTAGTAAATATTATTTTTAACCACCACTTATGTACATACCCACCTTCCTTTATGTTTATTTACAAATTATTCTCAGAGTACTTAATTACTTCATTTACTTCGTTAACTTTTTCGCCCATAAAGGGCGAGGGCTAAATGGAAAAAAAGCATTTTGTTGCTTATTTTACCTCTCGTTAATAAAGAATTGTCATTGTCATTGTCATTGTCATTGTCAGGCTAAACATTGTTATCATACCATGCTTCTTTTGTTTTCCAAATCAAAATTGTACACATAATGTGTGTTGGAGGAATATTGGGATAGGTATCAAGTATTTCACTGATGATATAGTGCATACTTTTGAAATGATCAGTTGAAGGGAAAGTAAAGTAGTATGTGGGCAAAATGAAATCTTCACTCTGTGTAGCATGAAGTGCTAGTCTTTTTCTGACAAAATATATACAATACTAAACATATTTATTAATCCTTTTCAGGAAATTGTTTGCCCACATTAACATTACATAATACATCAGATGTTACATGATACCTCAAGTATTACATTAATATAAACATTCATTAAAAAAAAAAAAAATAGACCAGGCGCTCCGGGAATGGGTGGCACCTGTATGATAACCTTTACTCAAAGATGTGACCTAGACATGATTTGATTGTATACGTGGATTGATGCCAGAATAAAAGGGTGCAAATATCATGATGTTCTGGCTCTGGAACTCTAGACCTACCACTTGTATGTCTATCACCTAGATTGCAAAGATTTGAAAATATCATGTTTTAAGTGCCGCTCATTTGAACTATTCCATTCAAAAAAATATTTTGACCTGTTGTACACAGAGGTTCTGATACCCCTTTTGAACACACTGGGCTATAAACAGGTCCTTCAGTCTCAGCAAAGAGCTTGAAAGTTCCTGAAGAAGTGGCTTCTCCAAGCACAGTCCTGCATGCAACCTTGTAAGATTTGGTTTGTGTTCTATGCTCTCTTAGATGAATAGTTTTTAAATGAGCTAAAACACATGTAGTGTAGAATCATGTCTGAATGGTATTCCAAATTAGCGTCAAATGAAATGTTCTTTCTTATTAGTGATGTATGCTGATGGCTATTGTATGGGAACAGCATGCTAGCAAGGAAAGTAATCAAGAATAAAACAGGCAACAGGCAAAGGACAAAAGGACAGATAACAAAGAGAGTTCATCAGCATTCTCTTTGAAACCTGGGCTCGCTGACTTTGAAACATCAAGAATTGCACAGGCAATGTTTTCTATACCCTGTGAAAGGAAGAAAGCAAGCTCGTGTTGCATAAGCATTTTGGACAATCACTCAGCAGATTGAGTCACTTACTGCAACATCTTAATATTGTGTATTTACTTTCTTATAGTACTCAGATTTAGCTGCAGTGGTCTTACAATAACAGTGTTCTGCATGTCCTGTACAGGTGCAAGGCGACACAATACCTGAATTTAACTTTTGACCCATTGCACTTTCAACTGACTAATCTACTCACCCGTATGTTGTCAAAACTGGTTTTGTTTGTAACATCATACAGCAAAAGCAGTGCTGCAAACAAAAGCATCTAAGAATCAACAGGGGAATCATTAAAACATTTTCTGATTTCTGCTGGTCTCAAGCTGTTAAAATGTGTTTAAATATTAGATGGGGAAACAAGAGACTAATAAATTCCAGCAGATTTATAAATTCCTATAAATTCTCTTCTTTTATTATACAAATCTTATTATTCTACAAGTCAACATTAAAATGTAAGAAAAAAGGGTAGAATACTCACATCTAAATTAATTAAAATAAAAAATAACATACATGAAAAAAAAACATAAAAAAGAATAGTTTACAAGTCATTCCTATTCATTCAAATATTTATCTTCTGAAAAAAAAAAATCAGTTTCAAGTTTGAAGTAGAAAGGATAATTAAATTATATATTAGAGAATATACTGTTTCAAGCAAATCATAGAGTCTACAGCAAAGAAAAAAAACAAAACAACACACAGTGTTTATAACAGACCTTATCCCTCAACAAATTTTAAATAATATCAAAGATAACCATCTTGGTAAAAGGAGAATGCAACACACTTATTAAGCACAGACAAACACCACATTCAGGAGACATAAAACTTGGAATTAAAAAAGCAACATGTACTGGGCTGAGAAAACAACAAATTTCATTTTTAAATTACATCATTTTCTTTTTAGAAATGTGTCCCAGTTACAACCATTACCTAGTATAAATTACCTCAGATGTGCTTTGTCATCAACATGCCAAATCAATTTTTATAAGACATTTTATTGTGTACTCTTTCCACTGAAATAGTCCCCCACTTCCAACAGCAAGGCTACACTAACCTTAAAGTAAAATACAAAGAAATCAAATTTATACAGATTTTTCCTGGAATTTCATGGTTCATGGTCAGCACTCACAAGGTTTACTATGCTGGCAAGTGCAAGTGCACCTTGACATCAAAGTGCAATATCTACGGGAGAGCAGTGTGCGTGCAGTGGGATGGGGGGAGTGTGTACATCTACAGATGCACACCTGGTGTTGAGGTACAAGGAGAACAGTCACAAGCATGGCCACAACTGTGCACTTGGTGTTCAATGTGACAAGGCCAACAGTCACAAGCATGGCCACAACTGTGCACTTGGTGTTCAATGTGGCAAGGCCAACAGTCAGAAGCTTTCAATACTAGCAGCAGACAAGAAAAATCACTGAAGCAAGCTATATCAAGTCTGTGCTCTTGGCAGCTCACAGCTTCTTTCCTAAAAGTAAAAATGACTTATTGTTGCAACTCACTTTGCTTTTAATCAGTTAAGAGCATTTTGTGCAGATTTATAAATGCCTTTTCACATGAGCTGCAGACAAAAACAGGTCTCATTTTTCTTTCTCTAATTTGAAATATTTATTATATGTGAGTTTAGGTTTGGAAAATATTTTTGAAATATTCGCATAAACTTACAGATGGAAATTGTCAAACTATTTGGGGGAAATAGCTATATACAGTCATTACTGAGTAATAGATATTTTGTTTCCTTTTCTGCAGTTTGTACCTGTTGATTTGAAAGAAATCAAATGCCATGAACTTGAATTCATATTGCGAATAGAGCCTAAGTAATTGCAAAATACCTGCAATAGAAAATTTTTAGAAAATATTAAATTTTACTTGGTTACAAATCACACATGCAAAACTGGATTCGATTATAATTTACATATAGTATATGACATTCTTACAAAGTTGAAAGGCATCCTATTGGATGGAAAAGCTACAAGTAGTCATTTTACAAAGTTAAAAGCATTAGATTGGATAGAAAAGTGGCAACTGAGAAAAAGTGAGTCAGTCGATCCCTCCTATGCAGTAATGAAATAAGCATTGCAGCCAACAAAACATACACAAACCATATACACAGAAGGGAAAATAACATTTATATTTAAGAAGAAAAAGTATTTAGGTGGACAAAAACACCACAAAACACCCATAACACACTAACATCAAATACACTGGGTTATGTGTTCAGAAAAAACTTCCATCATATTCCAGTGCTGCTGCCAAAAGACACGCACAGGCAGATAAATGGAATAAATGTGTGGAATGCAAAATATGCTTTTCTCCCCTTCTTAAAGGTCATCAGCTAGTCTTCACACTACATATCAGGAGGGTCTTGATATTATGTGAAGAGTTAAAATAAAATCCTACAACTACCTGAAAACCTTAGAGTAATGCATTTATCTTTTTTTACAGCTGTGAGCTTCTAGCTAATCTAACATGTAGATATTTGTTTCTACTTTTGCTTTTATTAATTTGTTTAACTTGTCCTTTTGATAAATATTTCCACAGGTTTCTTTTTTAAATCTCCAAAATAAAATGTGGAGACTTAAATGTGCATTTACTTATGAACTGAATTGACTAACTGCAAATATACCAGCTCAACCCTCTCTGCGGGGACCCTTTTAAAACATCCCGAAGATCTGTTACATTTTATTATGATTTACACTTTCAGATTCACAAAAACTAATGTGCTTAAAGGAAATAACACTCTTTATGCATTTTTCTGCCAGTGGATACTCCAATAGGTGACATGCAGTGGCCATGACTGTCAAGCTGTGTAAGTTTGAAAGTGCATGCATCTTCATGCTAAAACAATTTCTTAAGCAAGAATACTGTTAGATTCATCTAATAAACCTTGATGCAGTTGCAACTCATGCAAACTCACTGCATAAAGAGAGGCCTTGCAAGCAAAGGTTTATAAAGGCAAGAAAAATTGGGCTTGAAAGTATTCAAAAAATGTAAATGACACAAAATATGTCAATTATTCTGCTGGACTGGTATTATTTCAAGACTCCAAACTCCGAGAATAGTTTTCTATTTTCTTCATCAAATAGTCACAACAGGGTTTAGGTATGACACAGGTCTAGGGCTTTAAATCATTTGCGTTATCAATAAATATACAGGGCTTCTGCTAAGGCTAAATTCTTTGGGGTCCCACGGACCCCTTCTTCAGATTTGTAAGGGATCCTTGTTCTTCGCCCAACTTTGGAGGGGACCCCATTGATGAAAATTGAAGGGGTCCTCCGAACTTTTAATGGTACTGTACGCAATTTTTTGCGTGAGCAGAAGCCCTGCTATAGTTACAGCTTAACATTTTCTGGGTCACAATAATATCTACCTTTTTTGCTTTAAATTTCATTTTAATTTTCAAATCCTGCATACACTTCCAATTTAAAGTCATACTTCCACTCAAATTGGGATGAAACTGCTGGTTTCTATTTTTAAAAGTGTGAAGACCAGCTGAAGCTTTCTGCTTGGTCAAAAAAGTAGGACAACCATCATTAATATGCAAGGCGTGCACCACTGTAAATGTACCGTGGGCGTCTCTGTAGTACGCATGAGTAATACTCCGGAATCGCTCCTGCCCAGCTGTGTCCCATATCTGAAATTCAATGGATAATGGACAACATGAGACAGCGACAGACACACATCTCATAACACGCAAAAGTCAGAGAGATGGGAAGACAGGGGGACAGAACTACAGTGATTTCTGGGTGGCTGATCAAGAATATCTCCCTCTGTGTCTGGGAAGCAGTCAGGGGGAAATGGAATCCTGCTTTATGACCTATGTAACCTTCAGAACAGCTTCATCCAGACATTTCATTGCACAGCCTAGACTGAAGAAAGTCTGTGGTCCGTGTGTAAGTCCTGTTTTAAGCACAGAGGCAATATAAAGGTCTGCTGTGCTTTGGTCTCATAGTAGTGCTTACTAATGAAAAAATACGAAAGTCTTCACTATCTGAACTTTGCAAATGTGCAAATTAATTGCTGTTGAATTCATTTCCTGGATTTTATGATCTTATTTCACAGGAAATGATACAGTGTTTTCTGAAGTTAAAGGGGATGAGATGCTGTGTTCTGAAGGTAACTCTGCAGGTATAAAAAGCAGGCAGCCCGTAAATCCCTTGGTCAGCGTGCTAAAATAAAATGACCTTGACTTAGCCCCATGACCTACCGTTGGCATCACGATAATAAGCACGAGTAATGCTTCGAAAGCGCTCTTGCCCCGCTGTGTCCCAGATCTGCAAGTAAAGTACATGTGACTGCCTCATGTTCACCAATTGTCTTAAGAGATGCAGCCCTGGGCAATTACAGCCAATCAAAAGTCAGTATCTTCTAACTTCAATCAAATGGTGCATTGGTAAGCCAAACGTGCCTCGTGTTAGCCAGTCTGTGTATTCTCAGATAGACTCTGCACTGTCACTATCAAAATCTACTAAGAGTCCAAGGATAAAGTGTACATGACATTTATTTGTGTACTTAGCCAAACACCTGATAGATACATATTTATATTTTGTGTCTGTGTATTATACTTTTCATGTGTGTTTTAACTGCTAAGCCAATGAAGCCCATATGCATAGTGTAAGGTGTCCAGTTTACTCCTTGAGCATCCCAAGAATAACAAAGCAGTGTAAGTCCTATTGGACACAACAAATATATGATGTTCTTAAATCGAAAGAAAAACTGGCTGTTGTTAGATTTTAGTAAAAGAATGACTATATCTACATCATTAAGGTAATGCTGTCATGTTCAGGGGATACACATGCACATCTCTCACACACACACATATAAAAAAATGCACCATCCCCCCCCCCAACACATGCACACACATTTTCACAAACATGCATGTAAATGTACTATAATGCTCAGGAATATACACTCTCTCACACACACACACACATTACTCATCTCACAAAGAGGTAACATAAATGTTCGGGGGTGAACAATGAAGTCCTGATAGTGGTGTAAAGTTAGTTATATCACATGGATTGGTACCTAGGAAAATGCCAAGCTCAATGTTTTCAAAACTTGACTTTGCAGACATCAAAGGAAAACACAAGAAAGTAAGAAAATAACAAATGATGCTTGGATCATGGTATATTTCATAATGAGTAAGATAATATGATGATTGTATATTCCATACATTATAACAATCTGATTGTAGATAACATTAAAAGTAATCCCATGTGGAAGATTATAAGTAAGCCATCGATGGTTGACTAGCAGTGTGCAGTAGAAAAGGGCACTAAGTGGTCGAAAGGATAAAGGCAGTGTGCTGCCTGATAATCAACACTTTAATTCATGTTCTTGTAACACTTAAAATTGTTTTAAATGTTTACCGTTAGGATCAGTAAGACCATGGCAGTCATCATGCTAAGCAAATAGGCCACATAAAAGAAAAAGGGAACAAAGACAGTTCCATAATAAAGCAATGAGTGAGTCTAGCTATAAATGAGGTTTGTAGATTTGTTGACAGGTATCTGCACACCTATACAAGCATCTTCTGCTTCCCTGACTGAAGACAAATCTCATCAAAAGTCACCGTGATTCCAAACAAGTGCTCTGATAGTGAATTTTACCTGCATAATGATTGCTTAATAATTGTTTATCAGAAATATTTGAAAATATTTCATCTTAATATAAGGCATGCACATTTGTAGAATATAAACCATGCATTGCCTGATCATCTGTATGATCTCACACACATATGTTTACAATCAGTTCAGTCATAGAAAGGAAATAGGGACAAAATTGTCATAAAACTGTGTTAAGCACAAATAACTTTTCTTCTAGCTAATTTACAATCAGATGTGGGGCTAATGTAAAAGCACCTACTTTTCTAGGCTCTCATCTGGCAGATACAATAACTTGGTTATACAACACTCACATGTAGTTTTAATGTATATTTAGCTTGCTGTCACACTCATGTGTGTATGGTATCTGGCCATGCCAGTTGTTTTAGCTTTTGTATCATGGAGATGTATAGGTCTGTTTGCTGAGACCAACATTAATCCTCTTGTGAAGTTCTCCGCTGGTAGTCTGTGACTAAACCGGATGCTTTGTACACAACTGCCTCATTTTAGAAGTTAAATGGAAAAAATTGTCTGCCAGCAGTCCAGTAATACAAGTTGGTGATTGTAATTGTCTGGGCAGTTCCTCTATTTTTATATCGAAGTGATTTACTCTTAATAAACCACAAACATTTGTTCTTAGGGTTTTCCTTCTGTGTCTGATACTCTGCAGCCTTTCCTGATGTCTTCAACCAAATATTCTTTTTTGTTTTGAAACAAAACCAGAAAATCTACTCTGTATTTAGAAAAAAACAGATGTAACTGGAATCAGTAATGTAACGATAATAAATGGAGCACCTATGCCTCCCTGCAGACAATAATTAGAGTTCTCAATCTCACATAATTAGACTTGATAATATCCTTATGGATGAGTCATTCCCAGCAGCTGCAAGCTCCGAGTTCCTTTACCAAACACTTGACAACACATCTGGTCACCGACATCAAGCACAGATCATGTTATCATGGTGTCACCAAAATTTGCGTCAATATAAAGCTGGTAGCTCAAAGACAAATGACAATTAAAAATAAAGAAAACCTACTGGTCGATTTCATTAAAATAAGAGTACAAGTGTGTGCGTAGGTTTTTGTATGTCTTATCTTGTTTGACTCGGTCAAACAAAAATTAGTGTTAGCATCCAAGGTGACTTCCTATATCATGTGCAAAATTTTTTTACTGGAATATGGATTTCTGTTTTTTATGTACATATTTTCTCTTCCTTTCTCTCTATATATGTGTGTGTTTGCAGCTTTCTATGCTTGATTCATCCAGATGGAAGCATCTGCATATTTGCATCAAGACATTCATCTGTAGTTTTCTGTCAGGTATGTTTTTCTCATCTTTGTTTGTTATTGAACAATTTACATTTCTAGTTAAATTTGTACCCAGCTTCCTAGATAAATTAGTTTGAGAAGATTGGCCTTTTAAGTTCTTAAGTGTTCAGGTTCTGTTCATTCAACTAAAAAAAAAACAAGAAGAAACAAATAAATAAAACCCTCAGGTAACTAAAGATAACAAAGGTCACTGGCCTGCTACATTTTTAGGATAATTACTGTGCTTTCTTTTGCTTTAAAAGATGATATTTTGAAGAACATTCATCACAGCCGTGCTGTTTTCCTTGCAACTTGATAACTGTAGCAATATATTTGGGTGCACTGAAGCATTCACCTGATTGGAGTGGTAAGGTGCGAGGAATCCTAATCAAAGTTGATCAATGACCACTTAGCAAACCTCCCCTTCTTTCACCAATCTGAAGACCAGACAAAAGGAGGGAAGTAGACCAACTAATCATTTCAACAAACACACCAGTTTCCACCACCAGCACCCATATATCTCACTCCGTTTGGCAGCATACTCGATGTCCTCATGTAGGTTCGATGCTCGAAGACGCTGTTTCCAGACACAAAAAGGTGGCTGTTTCTCTGCTTAGCCTGCAGAAACACTCATTAGTGGACCTCACACATCAGTTGTAGACAGGCTCATCCTCCAAATCGTCAATTATCTTCGCCTCGGCTGGACAAATCTCGTCTTAAGTGAGTGCTGAATGTCTTCACAGTGCTTCTAACTTTCCTTTTCCCCGCCAAATGTGTTCATCTCAAAAACTCACTTCAGACAAAAGGAGAAAAAAAGAAAGTCTGAGATAAATGTACAGGCAGGACTACTTCTGCTGTTCTTCCTGCAGCATTTCGGCTCAGTCAAGCCCCTGTCACTCAACGTTTCACAAAGTCTAGGGGGAGAAAGAGTGTGTGGGGCTATAAGTGTGGGATTTTCACTTCATTTGTCCAGTGGTTCTTCCATTGTTGCCTTCCATATGATGGGTTCGTTTACTACATAAGTCTTCCTTCACATTCGTGTCTGCTAGGCTGAGGTACTGATAATGGCCAGAAGAGTTTTGCATCCACATCAGCAATTACAGCCACCAATCACCATGCCTACAAATCACGACAACGCCAGAGGCTTGAGGACGATTCGTGAGTTGTAATCAGTCAACTCTGGGTAAAGGACAATAAGAACGGCGGCACATAAATGGCGTCAGCCCCGCTACTATCATCATGACCATAAAAAAACGATTCCTGAAAAGTCGCAAGTGCGAGATGAAAACAGCCATGATAAAAAACAAAGTTACACAGCTGATGCCGATCAGACAGGGAAAGGGGAGTGGGAGTGGATGGAGAAGGGAATGGTGGGGGTGGGGGTGGGTCAAACGTTCTGAGCCTAAGCCCCACGTGACTACCACCGAGTTTGCCTCTCAGCAAGATCATTTTCTCGGGTTTACCGTAGGTGTGGTAGAGTTCTCACGACTTGCTCAAGGCATGTCGATCAGTGTCCACGCTACAAGCGTAGCTGCGTATATATATAATAGTGTATAAAGTTCACCACTCAGAAGCTTCCACCTTACACTCTTGTTTTCGTATATGGAAAGATGAAGTTACTATATATATATATGTTTCTTAACCTCTGAGGTGGAGCGGGGAGTGGGAAGCAGAGCATGAGGCAGAGCTGGCCGAGTGCTTAATAGTAGGTTGTCCTTAGCGAGACGCAGCAAGGTCGTGAGTCCACCACAGGGGATCACTCACCAATTTATTATTCAGTCTGCTTTGCCGCCAAATTAAGTTTTTCCGTCTTGCCGTGTTTCCAGTCATCTTTCACATGACATCTGCGAAATGCCAAGTGATGCGCGGTGCAGCAGGGGGGCCTTAAGTGAGAAAACAACTGAAGCAGCATCTTTTTGTATCGAGTCTGGTCAGCATTAAATATACAGACAAGCCATGTGGACAAGTTTATAGGGAGCTCATCATGAGTTTAGTGAACGAAGACGGGATGAGTCAATGATTGGCTTACCTGTAATTTGACTTTAGCGCCGTCTACTTCCACCACCTTATTCTGAAACATAAGAAAATCACCACCGGTCAGGCACGTTGGGAGAAAATGAGTCCAGCTGAAAGAATTATGAAAATGTGACATCAAATATCTCATGCCAAAAATGTTTTCTCTCGTTCCTTCCTTCTCTCTCTCACTCACTCACACAATGAGACAGAAACAGACACTGGATGTGGGAGCTGTTTTCAGCCACAAGGAGAAAGAATAATACATTTCAAACACGTCGATAACATATCAGTGCCAAATGGCGGTCAGTATATGCATAAAAAAAATTTCTCTATTACCTTGTAACAATCAGATTATGAGTAACAAACACCACACCCTGAGTCTGTCAACGTGGCATGTATAAAAGAATGCATACACTCGGTAGCTTATCATCAACGCCGTCGGCCATTTGCTGAATACGATCACTTTGCACTTGCTAACTCCATTCTTTAAGGGAATAAAAAGACGGGTGATTGTAAATCCTTTTTATTTTGTTTCTCTCTCTCTCTCTAAACACCTGACATCGATTTTATAAAAGATTCTCCTTAAAATGTCACCGTATCTTGTTTCGAACCTCTCTTTCTCTCTCTCTCTCACAAAAAACGTGCACGCTTATGTTGTTATTTGCAAATAAAGAAGAAAAGGAAGCAAGAGATGAGATAAAACATGGAGATGACCGTATTTCGCCTCGGCACAAACAGACAAAACCTCTGAATGTCTACGCTATCATTATGTCTGCAAAAAAATAAATAAATAAATTTTATATTTACTTCCTCTTTGTCTAGGCCTATAACACTGGCATGCGACTGACTTTACGAAGAATTTTCTAGAATATCTTCTATATGTGAACTGCTACGAACTGTCGTTAACCAAGCAAAGTGCTCAAACACCAAACCTCTAAAGTGCCCCAAAGTCTCACTGTACTGGCAAACATACTTGGACTTAGCTTGTTCACAGTTCACATGCTCCAAGCGTTCACCCACAACCTCTGTTTTCCTATGATGTTGACATCTACCTAACTTGGTTAAACACTCGACATTTGTCCGGTTAAAACAGCTTTTAACATATAAGTGACAATTCAGAAAGTCTGATAAGAGTTTTAGAACAATGCCAACATTAATCAACCAAAACAACAGTTGCCCGGAACAGTGACCCTCAGTCTTGCCCACCATAGTTTGTCCATGTGATAGCCTGTAAACCAGGGGTGGGCAATTAATTTTCCCAAGGGGCCGCATGAGAAATTGGGATGGTTTTAGAGGGCCGGACTAATATAGTTAACTCAGTTTTACCCAATACTGTATATATAGTATGTATACTGGCGGGCGGGCCAGCGGGCGGGCCGGTCAGAGACAGGAGGCGGGCCGGATCCGGCCCGCGGGCCGGCGTTTGCCCAGGTCTGCTGTAAACAATGAAACTTTCATTCCAACAAAATTAAACACTGATGAAATAGCAAGCCACTTCCCAGTTAACTAGCTTTGTCTAGGTTGTGCCCGGGTGGATGTAGCCTGTTGTCTGGAACATATCAATACCGCTTGTAAGCTTGAAATAAACGTGTGTTTACTTGTGATAACGGTGGTAGCTTTTTCTAGTTTTTTTTTTCAAATATTTTCAAGCAGTGTTATTTTTACTTCTAGAAATAATGTCTAGGTTTGTTAAAACTAATTCACTATCTAACCCTCATTTCTACTCCTCTCCAAATGCATGCAGAACACTAAAGCAGACCTGCCTACTCCCATAATTTCTAGCCCGTGGCATCCCCACTCAAATTTGGCGACAATTACTTTAAGTCAACATTCACTTTAGTAAACTATTCAAACAGAAACGGAAACAGTTGTGTCGACAGAGACTCTCCACGTTTAAAAGACAAGAGCTGACACAACAACTGGTCTTAAAGCACGACTGCAGCTTTACAGGAACCGAACCCAAGGATAAAGTTTACTGGAGTAATCGTAGATCGAACTCTTTATATAACACGTGACCACAGCTCCGTTGCAGCAGCTGTATGAATGTATCTCTAACATCTTCACCGCTGTGGCCAGGTGTGACAACCAGGTACTTGGGGAGGAGTTGGGGTGAAGGCACAGCAGATGGCGCGCTGATCAATAGTCTGATTCAGCACAAACGTCACAGTGCGCACACACGGCACGTCACGTGCTGCAAGTACAGACACTAAGGGCGCAACACGCACATCAAATAAATCCTCTTTGCTTCCCGCTTCTCTCTATAAGAATGTCGATGAACAATGTTGCTAAAGGTTGAGAGGGCAAACGATGCATGGTCAGTAATCCGATGATAACATGCACTTTGTTCCATTGATGCGAACAAAGAAAAACAACCACCCCAACATTTATTTGCATTCAACTCCTGTGCATGTAAATAGCAGGGGAAGTGTTGGGGACACAGGACAACAGCTTAAAATATCAAGAAACAAGCGGGAAAATGTGTGTGTGTGTGAAGAGGGAGACAGTGGATAACTGGCAACTCGACTTGCTGATCACGGTTTTACTTCCAGTATTCACAGCCACCAAGGCCAGCACCAATATGATGCCTGTATTGCTAAATGTATCGATATGTCATCTCGTGCAGAAATTTAATAGCAGATCATGGCGCTGATTGAGCCTGGCGATGGTGGTGACAACTCGAATCCTTCCGCTCTGCAGACTGTGATATCAGTAAGACGCGCTGTGTATTATCTGGCTCAACACACGGTAAGGGTGGCCTCAGTTCCTGATGTTGTTGCTATTTCCTCATACTCTGTGTTAAGCAGCATCAGCACGCTAGTGTCATCTAGTGACAATGTCACATGTCGGCGGTGACTCCTATAACGTCACACCTCTTCAGGTCCCTTAATTCTCCCCTGGTGTCAGACAAAAACAACACTCACTGCCAGTCGGCGCCACTGGACCGTTTGTTTTGACCAAACTATGTTGTGATCCACAAGTCCATCTACATCTACACTGAAAGCGTCCGTTATACCTTCTAGCACTTTCTAGCAACCCTCTTTCGGGAGGTGCCAGGCGGTGCTAACGAGCGTGTTGATGACAGTCCGAAGAATAATCAGACAGACACAAAGCCAACCAGGACAGAAACCCAACCAAAGGGATAAACACTCAAAGTAAACGCGCCAAAAGGTCAGCGAAGAATTAGGAAAGAAAAATCCGCTTAAAGCGGAACAAACACCATTCTCTGTCCCTACAATACCCGCCGACTGGCTTCCTTCTTCAGCCCCGCTCTCTGGGTCTGCGTGGGCGTCAGCATTACAATTCCTGAAGACTGCAGAGGGTTAGAGTAAGGGACGGGGGCAAGATATACACAGTTAACTACATTTACTATGTGACGTCACGAACCACGCGACAGGAGACACTGAAAGGGTTAAGTGCTCTGGCTTTTTAAAACTATTGTGTTTGTTAGTCGTTATTTCATCCATGTATGTGCGCTCGTTTCCCCTATCCACCATTCTGTCGTTGCCAATCTTGGGAAAAGCACTGGCGCTTTGTATCCTTTTCACTTTTTTTTTTTCTTTGGCAACTTTCATTTCCTGACAGGCCTACGCTTTGGTCGCGTCCTTGACTTGTTTCCTGACATAAGGCTAGCTGGATGTAGTGCCACAATCTCGAATGTCAGACAAGAACTCCGTGTCTTGCCATGGAGCTGTGCAGGATGATGTTAACCTCAGTGATTGGTTGAAGGGGTTATAATATATATCTCACTATACATATATATCCCACTATACATGTGGGCGCCATGCCTTGTCACAAGGTTATAGGGACTAATGTGGTCGACAACAAATGATGTAATAAACACCTAGTTCCCTCTTCAATGCACGAAAACACTTCGAAGGCTCATTCTCTAACCCTGTAATGTACTCATGATGTTGTTGTTGTCGTTTTAAATTAACGACGCGGGGCTGGAGGTTGGGACAGCCGAGTATTTAAGTTAAAGCCGATGTCACAAGAGCTCGATCTCGCCTTAGCACTGGTCCGGACACGGCTGTCGTTTCACACCAGGCCGGAAGTCTGGCTTCGGCCAAATCTGAGATGATTAAGCAGCGGGCCACAAGTACTATGAGGCTCATAATGAACAAAAGAAAAAGGAACAAATGAAAAACATCGAAAAAGACAAGCTAAACAAAAATACATGATAATGACTGCTACGAATAACCCGAAGAGAAACAAGCAAATAACTGTCAATAAACAATACAAACAAAAGAGAAACAAACAATACACGCGGAACAGGAACAAAGCTGAACAAGAATAAACAAGAAGGAGCAACGTAAACAATACAGCCCAGCATGACATCAATAAAATACAAATATAAAAACACCTGAATAAAGCTCAGCGCATACATTTCCGTCTTGTACACGTAATTTATCCCCAACAGCGGCAGCTCGGGCAAACTAGGTAAACTTGGTATAGTAAGGAACTGGAAATAGTGGTGGATGGATATTATTGAACGAAACTGTAAATTTATTGCCTCGGCAATAAAAGAAAACTCGTAGCCAGCTGTCTTAATGTTGCAAGTCAACCCGCCGTGGTCACCATGCTGTTTCTGTTTATGCCAATCTAAAGTTTTCATTTATTTATTAGGAAAATACAAAGATGTCTGTGTTGCAATGCATGTTAAATGTCAGAGAGAAGGGCAGACTCATCACCAGATGGTGTGTTTGTCTGCCGGTGTTTTCGACTTTGGTGTCGGTGGATCGTCAGTTGTCAACAGTCGGCAACTTGGTTCAAGTTGTGCCGTCTGCGAAGTCATGTGCCTTTAAGCAACACCACACTAACAATGGAGAAGTGAGCACACCTTCCGATTAAAGACATGGCTGCAGCACAAGAGGTTATTGACTTGCTAGGTCACGTGATACATTTACATACTGCGTGTTCAAACTGATTAAATGACCATCTACGCACTCAGACTAAACTGGGAGTAGTTTGCTAACAACTCCCTCAAGCAAAGACACTGAAAGACAGCGTTGACCATCCGTCGAACGAATGTCTTTTTTTTTTTTCATTCTTAACCAAGCGGCTTGAGGAGTTCAGCGTCTCTCCTACAGCACCAGGATCAAACACTGAGAGCGAATATTTATAAACCCTTGGGATTAGTCATCCAAGGAGATGAATGATCGATATGGACCATATGGCGACACCTTGTGGTCTGAGGACAATTAACTTGAGGCTGCTGGACAACGCGTGGAAGTAAATTTGATTACAATACATTCTTCCTATGATGTCAGCGCGATCTAAAGCGATGTGCAGTGGCAAGAGACGACCTTACCCTGAAGTCGATACCCACGGTGGAGATAAAACTACCCGACAGAAAAGTTCCGTCTTTGAAACGGACAAGCAGACAGGTCTTGCCGACGCCACTGTCGCCAATCAACATCACCTGCAACAAAGAGCACGACAATGATTAGCTTCAAGTGTGCTGTGACGATAGCAAGCGAGCAACTGATAAGCAACAAACGCAAACATGCACCAAATGTATAATATTACAAACATGCAGCATTGTGGACATGCAGAAGACGAGAACCAGTCAACCGTCCTGCCAGCAAGCAGCTAACACGGTAAAGACAGAGCACAGATACACACACCCACAAGTTCATTTCTTTCAAGACATAATTGTCATACGGAATGTTTTTATGGCGATATCACAATAAATTGGCAACGCGGCTATTCCAGGTCAAGATGAAAACATAAAACTGTGGTAGTCAAATGTCTACAAGCAGGGGAGCCAAGGAGGAGGCCGGCTTTATATCTGACAACGAGAAATCGTTCAAGTTCTGTGCGGGACTAAGATGGAGTGTGTTGGGAGGCTGAGGGAGTGGCGACACACGCAGCTAACACTGGGAGTTGAGGAGTGGGAGAGAAAATTAAAAGCCTCACATAAGGAAGGACCAGAGTCGGAATGCACAATTGTGTGGTCAAGATAGTCCAACTGATGGGTCAGGTGCACGAGCATGTGTGTGTGTGTGAGAGAGAGAAAGAACGTTTGTGAAGGTTGGGGGTGGGGTGGTTGGAACTGCTACACCTCACGTTACTTAA
Source organism: Pomacea canaliculata (assembly GCF_003073045.1). Classification (NCBI taxonomy): domain Eukaryota; kingdom Metazoa; phylum Mollusca; class Gastropoda; order Architaenioglossa; family Ampullariidae; genus Pomacea; species Pomacea canaliculata. The sequence continues at coordinate 42,982,531 of NC_037590.1, read as the reverse complement.
ACCATTTCACTGAGAACGGCTCGACAACACAACAGCAATGTCCACCATGTGTCTATGCAGCCCTTAGACGCAGTCTTGGCCTTATTACCTGTCAACACACATACACCAATACGTCTTTCCAACAAATCAATGGTTGACCCCCTATAGGTCTTCAGGGTTCAGTGAAGGTGATCCGGGTCACGTCGTCAAAGGGGGCGAGGTGAACTCTGACCCGTACAACTCACATTAAAAACTGACGCCAACGGGGGAGCGAAGGGGAAGGAATGTTGACGAAAGTGTGTGAGAGAGAGAGAGCGTTTGATCTTCCGCAAATATGACAGGATTACTCCTTTCATCTACTGTAGTGTCGTGGACTATGGCTAATAGACATGGCTTCAGAACATGTTTATTTTACAGGTTTATTCTCATGTTATTTATAGTGTTGTCGGTAGATCATAATGAAAGAAACAATAACAATACCACACAGAACAAAAGGCGACGTACTTTTACTATGGATAGCAAACTTAGACAAAGTCTTCAGAAGGTACCCTAAGGAAGAAACCGAAAGAGAGAGATGGCTAGCGAGTAAGAGAATCATCACCACAATTTGTATCTCCCCCATCCCCTACATCACAAGCAGCCACTCGCCTTCTCCTTTCCTTTGAAGTGACAAGGTGTAATTGCGCTCTGCGCTGATTGTCAGGACGGAACATCACCTGGGTGAGGTCCTATAACCCGGCTAGTTCGTCTATAAGTTCTATGGTTATTTTTATTTCTCACAGTTCACATTTGTGTTAATTTTAGCTGACATTTCTTATTTTACGAAATCAAAAATTATTCCTCTAAAAAACAGTATTTTTTTTTTTTTACTTCCAAGGTTGGCCAAAGTATTGCATACTAGTGGTACTCATTCAGGCTGGATTTCAAGCACTTTTTTAAGTACAGTGATACCTCGGTTCTCGAACGCCTTGACTTTCGACCAAATCGGTATTCGACCAGGAAATTCGAGAAAATTTTGTCTTGGAATTCGAACAAATATTTGGAACTCGAACATCCGAACGTCCGAGATGAGCCGAGTTGAGCCGAATGGCGTTCATTTCGGCCCAGCGCGCCTTGCTTGCGTCATCAGTGACAATAACCATCCCCCTTCCCTCCTCCCTCCACATTCATTCCCTCCTGCCATAAAGTTTGGTACAGGTACAGTAAATGAAACACAATTTACTGTACTGTACTGTACAGTACATTTTTTTTTGTTTTAATAAATACACTTTTATTTCTTATTTCTTGTTGAGACTCATGTTTTTCTACATATTATATACAAATTAGGCCAGTAAATAGGCATTTTCTGGGGCTTGGAACGAATTAATCCAGTTTCCATTATTTCCTTTGGGTTTCATTGCTTCGGTTCTCGAACAATTTGGTTCTCGACCGTCCTCCCGGAACGAATTATGTTCGAGAACCGAGGTATCACTGTATTCGCGAAACCAACAAAATATAGATATAACCGCAACTCCTAATAGATGTCGGGTATCGGCAATTCCCTGCAAGCTACAGACAATAAAAGACTTGTCACAGTAGCGACAGACACAGGGCCGTGGTCAGATATAAACAGGTATTATATCTGCCTGCAGTTGGTGAATGTATTTCAGAAGAGACAAAATCTTGTTTCATTTCTGTTCTCTTTACTTCCATCACTTTCTTACGATCCCCAACAGCCCTGGTTGATAACAGCTGTCCTTGCAACACTCGCTATTCCTCGCAAAATACACCTGTGTGCCCCCGCCTCACGGCAGTACATAAGATGACTTATGGACCAGCGCCCTCTGATGTAAGTCGTCTGTCGATACAAGTTGTCGATTACTCATCTACCAATGCCCACCACTACACTCGAATGAACCGCCAAGCCTGGAGTTACCTTATGCCCCTACGACCTACACTCCGCGTCCGCCAACACAGCATCCTCGCTCTTCATCAGGCTGCGGCGGTTTCCATAGTACCTGTGTGTGGGAGTTGGCAAACTGCGTGGCGTCGATGGCACTTCTGAATGCTTGCTTACAGCTGCACATCTGTTTGGCTTTTGATCACTGCAAGATGTGACCGAGGACTAGAGACATACGGGCGGGATGTTGACAGTGCTGCATATCTAACCTCCGGTTGCATACACATACAAGCTTAAAAAAAAAAAAAAGTCTGCAGCACGCAGTTTTGTGCGTTTGTTCGCTTATTCCCAGTATATAAGGAGGTTGGGCGTGGGTTGACATTACTCACTCTCTAGCTACTAACGGCTCCAAGATAAACATAAAGACAAAGGCGACAGGAATCTCTAGCACTATTAAACTGCAATTAGTTTAGTCTTGGTGATGGCTGTACCTTGAAGACTGGTTTCTTCTCATCGCTGAGCAAAGTTGTTAGACTTTTTTACATACCTATCCATGCATACCTTAAAATGCTTACATGAAGCAGTTAAATACACATCACGTACACATGCATATGAAAACTCTTGCTCATGCACCTTTTCTTACTGTGAAAATAGTATAACATGATCCTAAATGCCACCTCTTGCAGCATACTCACACAGAGGAAGTACAAAATTTCATTAACAACCTAGAAAACAAAACTATTCTACAAATTTCTTGCGGGATCTAGTTTTTCATGTCAAGACTACCTGGCATATTTATAGTATAAGAGATGAAGCATTATATACTGCAAAATATATATCATAAATATATAAACTGCAAAAAAAGGGAAATATGCCTTTGTAACATGAACTTCATCATGAAGTCTTAGCTATTTAATAAGAGAACTTTATCATTATCATCAGTCACATTCAATTGTCACTATGTTTCAATACAAACTAAAATATCTTAAAGTGTCATATTACCCACATTTACAAAGGAACAAGTCACTAGACTAAGCCCTAAAATATTTTCTGCTGTTCAAACAAGCCACCTGTTTCTGCATATGGCAAAACTTCTTCTTACTACATGCTGAATATGCAAATAATGGTTTAATACTCCTGGTGTAATTTTTTTATGTGAATTTTAGTTGTCAATAACTTGAAAAGTGTGAACATGTAAATAGTTCATGCAGTAAGTTGTAAACCGTGCTTTTGAATTAGTATTAAACTATGACTAATTAGCAATGATGTCCTTTCCCCAACAGATTGCTTTTCCTCTGTGTGTGTGTGCAGACATATATGTGAATGAATGGTGGATAAAGATGCTATGCTGTGTATGTATGCTGTGCGAGTATGACTACTAAACTAACAGAACAAATGGATGGGTGACTGACAAGAACATGTTTGGTAGTTGACGTGGGGGGAAGGTTGAGGCTGTTGCCACTACAACCCATGCTACTCTCCAGATCATGTAATCTGTTTAAATAATCATCTTATCTTTCCAAAGAAGAAAACACGCTCTTTAAAATGATAAGCAAATAGGACAGATTTTTTACAAACTGGTATGCCTGGTGACACTGCCTTCCCTTCATATTAATAGCTTCTGTCTGTTGTGTCATATCTAACTGGGTCATTTTGTAAGAAGCAGACGACAATCTGATATAAGGAGGAAAACCAATGGAAGCATCAAACTACTACTGTGTATTGAGACAAGTGTCTCGACCTACGCTTGCTCTAGCGTGCACAACCAACTGTTTCACACACACACACTTGCAAGCCTGCGGGCATTAAATGTCCCTACTTGCCTTGCAACACAGATCGCACATTTCTGTTGTTGACGACTGTCGTGAGGCTTGGCGATGGACGCCTCCAGCAGAACCATTCTGGGAGCTGCTCAAATTGTTCAGCGGAAATCTATCTTTCCCCATCTAGCTGCACATGCTACGAGGAAACAGTTTGTTGGGCTGATGATGCTTTTACAATCCTGAGCAAAATGTTTGAACTGTTGCCACTCTCGCAGTTGACGGCGCGCCACACGGCCTGCCACACAGGGGCACTGCACTCGTGTGTGCGTTGTGAGTGAAACCCAGGTTGTCTCCCTTTGTCTGTCCCCGCCTACATGGCGACACTCACCCGACAGACAGGATGGAGTCGACAGGTGTAGGAAAAATATAAGTCAAGAGAAAACGCCATCCCTCCTAATTTTTCCATCACTGTCATCGAATATCATCATAAGCTGTATCTTCAAACTTTTAACAACTTTCCGTTATCACTCAACTATTCAAACTCTGTATCGTTAAAGATTCCGCCAATAAGAGACGCTTTCTGTAACCAAGCAACTTATTCTTCACTTTGCCATCAACCATGGTTTGAAGTGCGAAACAAAACCAAAAGTAAGAAAGAAGACTAGAAAAATGAAGGAAGGAAAGATATGCACATGTATTTGAAATCAAGTTCTGCTGATAATGTAGTGAATACAAACATTTGACATTTTAGCAGCACTTTTAAGTCCGCACGGCGCAGTCATCTAGAAAAGTTATCTCACGTGTCACCTGATCTCTTCTGGTTGTTTTCCGAAGATTTCTGCCTTCTTATACCAGGGATGTTTCTGGTCTTTCTTCGATCTGGCTAGCTGGGAGCCTGCAAAGCTGGTGGGCTGGAAGTGGAGTCCACTACTTACGAGCATCGTGGGGCCCACTGCCAGCCCACCAGCTTTGTCTATAGGTAGCTAATTTTAGCCACTCTTATCAGAGTTAAATGGATAAGTCAAGAGAAGTGTCTTATTTTCCCAGTTACATCGATGCCCAGATGTATCTTTACAACAGGGCATTTTTACCACCGCTTTTATAACTACAGCAAAACATCTGGGGTGTCCAGATATAGCTTTATAACTTGGAAATGAAGACGATTGTCGTCGATTTAATTATGTTGCCCAGAAAGTGAGTGCTTCTGTGGTGTCTGTCACAAACAGGCTAAGATCGTCCATCAATGATGAAGACGTCGACAAAATGGTGTACAGTGTACACCCACAGGGTACCCTCATAACCAACGTCTTCTCGTCCAGAAAAAGATGTCGAGATTCCAAGAAGAGATTCATGTACTCTACACTGAGAGGAGAAAATAGTTTTGCGATGTTTTATGGAACAGGAGCACAGTAGAAGGCTCCATTAGTCCTCCTCGTTAGAGACTCAACACTCCAGTCTGAGAGAAAGCCTTAACAAAGTGATGGGGTCGATGTGTTTAAAATTGTTGGGAGTCAGGAGAGGTTGGATCAAATGCACGGGACAAAAGCAGAAACATTCTGATGCGTGCTTTTAACTTTCTATCGTGAAGCGTCTGAGCCCAAATGGATTCTTCATTAGTCGCTCAGAAGCAGTTGAAGAGGAGGACTGTTCGTCTTCGTGCCGACATCATGTTTGCTGGGTTTTTCTAGATGACGTGTCAGAAAACATTTTCTAGGAGCTACGTGAGGCTAATATTCTTCTCGTTAGAAACTCAAACACTGTTGACATTTTATTGAGGTTTTTATACTGACACATCGCATTCCACCATGTTTTGTCATCAAAGACAAATGTAAAAATACGACAAAAATAGAAGAGAAAAAAATATTTTTCTATTTCCACTTCCTTTCACTCTAAGGAAGATCAGTTACAAATGCTTTTAAAAAAAAGCTGAAAGAAAGAGAGGTGACAGGCTGACTAGTCGAGGGGGAGAGAGAATTACGTACAGGACAACACCCTGACGAAAACAAATATTAAGTAACCAAATTTAGTAAAAACGATTCTAGACATATTCTAGAATTTTAGAAAATATGAAATTTCAATTGATTTATCCTGAGTACGTACTTTTTGATATTTTTGTCTTTGTGTCTGCCATCCTTGAACCCTTTAACTGATCAAACATGTGATTGGTGGCTATTGTGGTGTAAAGGATCTGTCAGCTTTTGTGTGAGTATCTGTAATTATTTCGTGTCAGTCATTAGTCTTTGTGTGAGTCTCTCTAATTATCTCAGTCATTAATCTTTGCAATTTTAACTTTGTTCAAAGTTTGCTCGATCCACGCATTAGCAAGAAACCTACAGAAACATCAAATCCATGATCGTTACGAGCAGCAGTAGCAGCAGGAGATTCTCTGCTCTTTCACTCTTCACTCACTCGCTATGCTCCGACACTCACTGAGTGTGTATGTATATTATACATATTATGTCCTCTTGTATCAGTGTCTTGCCATCAAATGTCTCTTTATCACACCCGCTCTTGTGTAAGAATACACCTGAATGTTTAATGACAATAAAGCATATGAAAACAAGATAAAATAGTAATTATTTAATAACTACAAAACTCTTTAAAAATAAAACGCTGGCTGTTTGTTCTTCCTTAGCTTCGGAAGTAAAAGGTGACTAGCTGCATTGGAGATGTAGGTTCAGGAAAATCCACACTTTTGCCAAGATCACAAAAAAACCAACAAAAATGCAAGAAATCAAGAAAAAAAAACCTTGCTGAGTGGTTCTAAAAAAAAAGACATTAGCATATTTAAGAAAGAAAGCTGTTTATGACAGGCAGCCTCCTAGTAGACAAATGGCGATTTATACCTGTATTGAGAGTTAAATATCGCACAATGTCACGCATGGGCTCCGCTGCCATGACAACATGCGGCCCCAGGGTAACAAGGAAAGCAAGTCTTCAAGCATCTCGACAACAACCTATGATAATGTCAACGTTGACACATATTGTAAACACAGGAACACGTGGCGTCCGCTGCATGTTCAGCGTTTATGTTTATGTACATCCTTGTCTATAAACATAATTTAGGTCAGTTATCCAGGGGAGGGAGGTGGGGATGCTTAGATTTCGTTCGGTTTTATAAATCCGTAAAAAAGAGGCTCGCTCTGCAAGATTCGAAAAAACGGCGGAGAGGAGGGAATGATGTTATGTGTTTTCATGCCACAAGAATTGCTGTATGTTACTCTACCCTAGTAAACCGTTGCCACTTCTCTATATCTACGACTCTGTGTGTAAAGCAACATCCGCGGCACCTGGACATTGCTTTCCTTTATTAACCCGGGACACAGACTTACCGTCGCCTCATGAATACGGGCCCTGACGTGTAGTCGGGTGGCTAACCCAGAGTAGACAAGAATTTGTGATGTATTTTAACCGGCAGTTAGCTGGTGGTGTACTGTGTGCTTCGTCACTTGTCATCTTCAACGCCCGAAGTGTTTTTTAAACGCTCGACACAAAGTCGGTCAATGATGCACCTGTCGAGTTTACTTCGACAAAGTTCACTCAATCGTGCTGAGCTCCAGAAAAAAATCTTCAACAAAAGGTCTCCAGAAATATGTAAAAAATACTAATTTAGCAACGAAAGTACGCACTTTGGAATGCTTTGTTTCAGCTTGTCATGCCTGCAGGAGGAAGAAAGCTGCCTGGAACACAGTCCACGCTTGAGTGCACACAGTGCAGTAATGTGTGAAGCAACTGATGTGTGAAACGACCATTGTGGTGCAGGAGACGAGAAGAAGAGAGAGGTTGCTAAGTGTTCTTGTTCTGTCAAATGAAAAACGTGTAAAACACCTGACATGCTCGTGGTCATGCTACAAAATAGTTGTAAACTGAAATGGGAGGTCATTGTCACTGGATACAAGACAAGTAATTGCGGTTAGACCAGCAACCTTTTCGTCAGAACCTGTTAGAGAATAAAAGGTCTTTTTTTCTGCAGATAAATCCTCAATCTCAAAAGTCAACAGTGTCTTAATATTAATTGTCTGGAACCTTCGCTATCTTTAAGGATAGTGTTTTTCCACTTTGTCTACAGAGGAACTTTGACATTACCTAAAACTCAATCTAATGTCAAAGGGCAAATCAACACCACGAGAATTTTCCATCGGGTGCCATTTTTTTACAATTCCTTTGGGAATTTATACACGCACACTGAATGAAAATTATTGTTTGAGGAAGAGGCTGATGTTGCTGGCCCACAAATAACGCTTTCATCGACTCACCAGTTCAAACATCGGTCATCCATCGTAAAGAAAAGGTCATCTCTAACATAACGTGCAAATAAAATGTTTTACGGGATCATAAACAACTTTCAGATGGTGTTACTTATTAAAACTTGCGAGAAAATACAACCTTGGCTTTACTAAGATGCCAGTGCAGTCTGGAACAGTTATTTTAGCCGCCGACATCAAAGACTTGTTCTACCTCGAGACATGTCACGGGAGGGACTGTGGGGTTCGTTTCCCGTGAAACCCTTGTACTCAGCTCTCGCCCAGAGCCACCCACAACGCATGGATTTGCAGTGCTCGGGTGTCTTCTACACAAATAAATCTCGTCTGTCTGTGAACACAGGCTTTCTACACATTACCATAGTTTGCTGAACTCAGTACTAATGAGTGTAAGTAACAAAAATCGTTGTTTGTTGACAGTATACCTGATCATGAGACCTTTCATGTTCTACCCGGCCATGAGACGTTTCGCATCAATTCCCAAAGTTACTAATCGAACTCGGGAAGCAGACGATTGATTCAGACGAGATAAGACAGATAGTGTGTGAGGCAGTGACTGAAGGCTCGTGATGTCTACGCCCCTTAATGACAAGGAAGAAGAAAAAAATAATGTAGAGTTGCAAATGTATTCTAGGAATAAAAATCGAACGAAGCGAGGAAAATTGTTTGCATGATCGTGCAGTGCTTCCCTACCTTGTAAAACGCATTGATGTAAAATGCCTTCCACCTCGAAGGTGGACAGTTCCTTCTCCGGCTTTCGGTTCCGACTCGCGATTCCGGTCTTCCGTCCGCGGTCTCCATGGCAACACAGTGTTCATACTGCCGTAGAAACGTGTAAGCTTTCCCAAACATGACACTTGAGGTACCCCGGCATCCCGCGCCCCGGATGTCCAGTGTTCAGTAATGAACATTTCAATCTAGGTCATGGTCACGTTTTCTGTCCTTCACCGGAAGTAAGAAAACGGAGCTTGCCATGACCTTTGATCCTTATTTGGTGATGTAACACTTCATTGGAGTACTGGAGCCAGAGAGAATGTTCGAGTCCTCCACAGCTTTAATTGCCGTCAGTCCTTGCTGATAGGTGTGAGTGAGATGTCTTCCCCGTGAGATATGATTTACAAACTTGCTAGAGTGCAGAGTATTTATAGCAGCATGACGCAGTCTGCTTGCCCTGTGACCCGAGGAGGTCAGTAGCGGGTGGGGAAGGAAGGCCATAGAAGTGGCACAGTGAGGTCAAGGACAAACGGGGGTCAAGACGATGGCTGAGATTTCGTGACGACTGACCTCTATCTGCGCTGCTTTACCTGATGAAACATCGACTCTTGACTATAAGGCCAGTCACGACAGGTGGCGATAACAGGCAGGTGATGAATCATGATGACGTAACCCACCCTGTCGGTGACGAGCGCCACTAGGGCGGAGGTCAGTTGATCTCACAACTGAATCATGTAGCGAGATAAACATTGTTCCCTCCGCCTGCGCTCCCTTTACATATTGTTTGTGTCATTATTTAGGGTCAGATTCAGTGTTTTTGCTGCTGCTGCTGCTGCTGCTGCTGTTGTTGTTGTTGTTTTTAGTCATACGGGAAATTCCGAATATGAAGATGGAGTGAGAGGTGATCACCATAATGCAAATGTCCCAGGATTTCGCCTCAAACTGGAGTAAGTAGTGGTCAGTATAACACAGGGGTGCTGCTGATAAACTATGTTCAATACTCCATCACTCAGGCGCTGCGATATGAAACCTAGCAACATGGCCTATACTACTCCACCCTTATTTTCTCTACCATATATTCCTCTGTTAGTCTTCTACGTATCCTCCCTGCCACTTTCCTCCTGCATTATATCCTCAGCTTTTACTACAGCCTTCTCTGTCTGTACTTTTAAAATCCCTTTGCTAAAAGGTTCTGTTGTGGACTAAAATTAATGGCCGCCTCAGTGAAGAAAGCGAATTGGAAGGACAATGGCTGCTCCATGAAAGTCTGGTCCTGGCCCTAGACACACACCTCCACCTCCACTGGGATCTCTACAGGCATGGCACCATGTCCTTTAACTGGAGCTCGACGAGACAAACTTGGTTAATGTTTATACTCAGTGGAGATGAGAGGACTTTCGCGGGCTGAAAGTAGACCTCATCTGATGCTTGTCGCGGCAGCCAGAAGCGATCCGAGATAAAGCTGGACTTGATGACAGCATGGCCACTCCTTCAGCCACAGCACCATTTCCCACAGACAGCAAAGACATCCATTCATCACCATCCCCCATTCGCACCTGATTGACTGCGGTCACACCTCAGTGATAAAGGACGGCTGCAGTCTGCCGATACCAGGCACAGTAAGGGAAGGTATGAGAGAGGTTTATTTGTCTGTTAATAAGGTTTGTGCCTTCCTTCCTTTTCACTCCATTGACAGGAAGCTTAGACACAATGATAGTATCTAATTTTCTTCAAAGGCGAAAAGAAGAGAATGTGTGTGCGAGAGTGAGAGAGAGAGAGTTCATTCACCTGCTTCCACTCTCTTTTAATTGTGTTTAATCTTGGAGAAGAAGAATAAATCATCGGGACTCGATGGTGGAAATGGAGGGAATAGAATTTATTTTTTACTAAAAAGTTATCTCACAGCCAGTGAAGTGTGACCCGATGTCATTACGTGCCGTTGCCTGCATGTTTCCTCTGACGAGACATTTCAACAAGGTTTCACAAAAACAAATGTCTGAGCACTTAGAAAGATAAAATGTAAGTGAAACAGATCCCACCTTTTATCTAAGATTCCACCCTGACCTTTCACCACCATCCCCATGAGTAAACACTTGGAGTGCAGGAATTTCGCTCTCGTTACTTTCCGGAGTCCTCGTATTTATCAGGGATCCTTATTTTTTGTTTTGGTTTGTGGACTAATGGAAGGCGTCATTGATCTTTCTCAATCATCCTTTAGCGGATAGAGTTTCTTATTTTCTCTGCTTCTTCCTCCATTCCTCGCCCTCCTCTTGCACGTCTTGTTTACTTCTTCGCCGTCCCTCCCTCATCCATCGAGTCCAGTCACAAGTCGGCAAAGAGTTGAAGCAAAGAGATTCATGAAGAGGGGCCACTGAGGCGAGAAAGTGGGGCCAGACTCCCCCGCAGTGCCGCCATCCTTCCTTCTCCGTCTGTCACTCTTCAGGCGAGGATGGCGGGCAGTGGTTTATGGCGGGCAGCGCCGAGTTGTCAAAACTCCTGGACTAAAAGATTTCCATTTTTTTTTTTCCGAAAGACTTTAAAACTTTATAAATACGATTTCACGAAAACAACAATCATTCACGGGAAAACTCTGGAGAGATGAATCAGAATGGCTGCAAAACTCACACAAAAGTACATAAAGTTTCCAGGTTTGTCAGCCATGCAAAGCCTGGAAAGATCTTTGAGAAATGTTTGAGATTAAACTCGTCCACACGAGCAGACTGACCCCCGGCGGCAAGAAAACCGCTTTTCTGTGGCAGGAGATCAAGCGGATTACCCTCGGCATTTCAGTTCTCTCTCCATCATGGTGGTTTCATCATACACAATGTGACAAACAACTTCATTGAAGACGGAAATTCCTTTCTTCTGTCGCTCAATATCGGCGCTCAGTGCACGTGCGCCACTCACGTGATTAATGAAGCGAAGCATGAGAAACAAATTGACAGACGCGAGGAGGATGAATCTCTTTGGTTCGAGTATCAAGTTATCATCCGGGTCTTTTCAAGTGTCTGCCTGCCTGCTTGGCTACTTTGATTTTCTTTTTTCAGTTTGGGGAACTTTCTTTCTTTATTTATTTATTCATTTTGTCCTACAGTTCTGCTTACTGATGTGTTTTTATACCGAGGGAGCATCTAAGGGTGCATACAAGTAGCCGGCCCTGTAAGCAGGTATTTGTTCACCAAAAAAACACACATATCTCTAGAATCTAGTTATAACAATAGATACAGACTGGGGGTAAAGTTACCTCAGAAGTAGTTGAACCGGAAGTATCACAGAAACCTCTAACTGAAAACGCGGAGACCTCGGGAGGTCAGAGAAAGGGTCCAAGGACTGGGGCTGTCCCCACCAATGTCTTCACGTGTTCCCTTTGTATTGCAGGTAAGCAGATTTTTCCAAAATTATATTTTACATCCACTGTGCAGCCAGTAAACACTATCACAAGCTAATTTTGCGATGATTCATAAGTTCAGGCAGACGACTTTTTTCCAAATGCTATGACATAATTGGTGAATCATACACAAGCTTTTCCCGATTCACTTTGTCCACCCTCTCTGTCATCTTTGTGTAATCATTACCACATCAAGTTGATGGGTGGCACAAACAAGAGGCACTTGTTTTTATTTTCTGTCTTATTATTCTAAATAATATCTGCGTCTCATACAGCAGGCTTTAACAACATAAGCGGCGCTTCTGTAAACAATCCTCCCATCTTCCTGTAAAGAAATCGAATTTGTCAGGTGAAACCAGAACACCAGAAGAGGTCGGTCAGATGCAAAGCATCGGAGGCTGGCAAGAAATAATTGAACGCGTTCAGAGACAGTCGCCCTTCATGTGTTCTGTGATAAGATGGAATTTTCCACATTTTTAAAGGGAGATCACGTGGACACTAGCTCTGGAAAGTAAAATAAAGTAATTTAACAGATTTGTTAATTATTCTACATCAGAAGAAATGGTCTCGGTCTGCAATTCACCAGAAGCACCATAATCTGCCGACATCGTGTGTTTGTTTGTTTTGAAGGCTTAGGTCTCGGTCACCGAGGTCTTAACCTTTGTCGAGGTCATGGATGTTGACTGTCAGGCGACTTACATCATTCGTGGGAGTCCTCCTCCTCTTTCCTCCTCCTTTTCGTCGCTAATATCATAATCTATCTTCTTCTCCTGCTCTAGAGAAGGACTCCGTTGGGTAGCAGTTGAAGAACGGTCAAACTGGTCAGCAAGTCCTGGTCGTCGGGGGAAACTGGGGAGGAGCAGCTAGACAGACGCAGAGGTTGACAAGGTCCGCTACTCTGACTGCCTTGACCGATGGTAAACAGGTTCTGCGAGGAACAAACAGTCTATTCCTCCACCTTTGCCAACCGGTTCTTCTTCTGGCTACGGTGGCGTCGACCATCAGACGAGACACCTTCAAGAACGGTCCACGTGTTGTGTCTGATCACGTGACCAGACAAGACCAGCATGCATCGCGTCTCTCTGGCGTGAATGGACTCACGTCCTGCCAGGGCGAGGACCAAGTTCCGCTGGTTGAATAACTCTCACCCGCGGGACAGGAAGGAGCGGTGGTTTTCTCTCAAACTGTTCGCCAAAAAGATGTTGAACAGCATTGTGTCGGCATTTTGCTGAAACAACCTGGTGCTGTAGTCGGGTGGACTGTAAGATGTAGGTGTCCTATGTGGAAGGGTACGACTCACAGAGGCCAACAGTATTTCTCCATCCATAGACCTCTGTGTATTTACTGAGCACCGCTCTTCCACGACTTCAAAGATGAGAACACTCAGTGCTGGATTTAAAATTCATTTATCTCGCTCTAGCTGAGCCTTTTGTAGACTCATCCTTCCAATCACTTCCCTGTCCTCATCATCGGTTGAGGTTCAGCCAGTAAGCACGTGGCTGGCGACAAGAGGATGACATGGAATCAATACTGTACCCTCGGGTGTCTTTCACAAAACAGTTTATTTAGTGCGCCATCAATTATTCACTGGAGTATACAATCAAGTCTCCAAAGCTAACACACTGACAAAAAAAGGAGATAAATATAACTGGCGATGTTTTGTCTAGCTGACATGATCGTGATCACTGTCCGTAAACAAAGGTTCACGCAAACAAAAGTTGTACACAGTCTGTCTGTAAACACGTGTTTACACAAGAGAAAATCATTTGCTTGATCACTGGTCGTAAATATGCGTGTTTACACAAAGAAAACATCCGTGTTCACTACTTGTAAACATGCGCTTGCATATGATACACTTGATACAGTGACAGTCCTTGTGCCATTAGTGACAGACACACCAGAGAAATGGCGGTGTGGAGGTACAAGGCCCTTGTTCATCCATCTCATTGCACTCGTTTAAACATGCCTGCACACAGCTCACTCAGTTACAAAGATGATGATGTCCACACACAGAGTGAGACAGACACTAACAAACCTCTCACTGTCTCAACAAGTCTCTCACTCAGTCACGGTGCACAAAGCATTTCACTCATCACAAAGAAACAACACAAGAGCCTCCGGGAGTCTGTCCATCCACACTTTCAGCGAAACAAAAATAAAACCATTTGATCTTTCGGGTTCCTCCTGACCTTTTCTGCCTCCCTACCCGCGCTCAATTATATGCCACCCCTCCACCCGCTCAATTATTTGTCCTCCCCCTTCCAATCCCCGCAGATGACTTTTACGACCGACTAACACCTGACATAGTCGCTGGGCTTCACAAAGAAGGTATCGAGCAGCTTGATTGAATATCGGAGCCAATAACAATAGAAGACAAGAGGACCTGCGAGCTGAGTGCTGCTCCATGAGAGGGAAGCTCGCCGCAGTCGCTGCCAGGAAATTTGTTTCACTTCCGACACGAAAGAAATGTCATCTTCACAACCAAACCTACCTTCACTATCATCAGCGACGCATGATACCTGCTTTACATTGAAAGCAGCATGCTAGCAAGTGAAAGAAAAACATATCCGGATGAATGAATAAGCTAATGTCTGCAGATAAAGGACTGGCAACAGAGGACAGCTTGGCAGGCGCAGGCAGAAAAATGGAATGTTCAGACTGTGGAAACTGTTAAAAACACATTAAGTCCAACTAGAAATGATGACATGCAGAGATGTCAGGGGGAGGCTAGCGACAAAGATGACAAAGCTGACCAAGATGGCGCAGTTTGTGTCTAGAGGGCGCCTTCTCAGGTCGCCACTGTCACGAGTTTGTGGACCAATCTTTCCAATGACCTCTCGGGGGACAGGCATAGCGTGGGTGGGTGTTAGTTCAAGTTCTCAGTCACCAAGTGTGTCCACCCAGCCACTAGAAGGCGACCACAATGACCACTTGATGACAGAACATCGACTACTGGAGTTCGCAAAGCCCATTAGGCGACACGATTTCTATTCCCTCGGGTGGTTAACGGAGTTGTAGGTGGCGTGCCAACAGCCTCGGCACACAAGTATCTATCAAAGTTTCACTTTCACTTATATTCTCTTGCCCTCGAGGCCTGGCGTCGGAAGATGCTCGGCTTTTTGTTATTTTGTTTTGGTGAGAGGAGGGGAGGGCAACCATGTTGACACTGAACGACATTCTTCTTCCATCTTTTTTGAGGAGGCGGCTGCCCCCTGTCCTTGTCCCCTGCTTCCTTCGCCCTGAGAGGTGTATTAAGATATCAACACTTGGCATAATGAGGGATTACCAGTCCATTAGCTATCGATCAGCTCTAAAAACATTGAAAACATTTACAACATAAAGGAGAAGCCATCAATTTTTTTATAGTTAGAATTGTAGTATGAATGTCTCATTCACAAACGTCCATCATGCAGCCGTAAGTGAGGCACCAAGAAAAGTTTCTTTAAACATAACACTTAAAAAAAAAAAAGAAATATTCTGACTTGTGTGCGTACAGTAACAGCTGAAACCAACACGGGTTTGAACGATTTCTACATCTACCACTCTCAAAACTGATAATGACAAAGGTCAAACACCTATTTCATATCAACATATATCAGAATATGTACTAGAGGCGCTAGAGATGTGGTAAGCAAATAGCAATATTTTTATATACCAGTCAAATATAATATTTGAAATATTATGTATCTGTCTTCTGTACTTCTTTACATCTCTTTGGATGCAACTAAATTTTTATCATCAGTCAATCCCATGATTGAACAATCATTAGCATAATTGAAGCACGAGCGTCTTGTGTAATGTTTCCTACGTTGCAGTGTCCCAGACAACCCTCGTCACTACATTCACGTGGCAGAATGAGATCCAAACTAAGAAACGAACTTTGGCCCCGACACTGATGCATGACCGCAGTTCCTAAGGACGGCCGGCTCCTGGCGATGACCCCGTCTTCCGGTTGAGACAATAATCCGTCAGGACGCCGAGGTGGACGCGAGGAAAGTTTCAAGTCTCGTGGCTCAGCACCTGCATCCAACCTCCCGACCCGGAGAGCTCCATGTTGAGTGTCTTCTGGAGTTTGCGTGGAGCCGCATAATGTGGCATCGATCAGGATGATGGGTGCACGTGCTGGGATTTCCTGGGACCGGGAATATTGCTTCTGTGGTGGACGTGAAAGCTGATGGCTTGAGGGCAAGTCCCTCCTGCAGCCGCTGTCCCCCCTTTACGTGCGCGAGATGCTGGGCTGTTAGTTTACGGTTTACGCACAGAAACAACATGTAAACAAGCTTTCATGGAAACCATCGTCTGCTGACAACCTCCGATCTAGTCTTAAAAATTATTAGCAAAGTACACTCCCTATCTCAGCCACTTGACCAGTATAACTGATCTTACTGACCCTCCCATGTCCTGCAGTCAGCTGTCAGACACCTTTGCACCTGGGAAGAATAATCGCTGTTTGTACCAGTGTACCGGGAGCTGGATTTCTTTTGAAAACACTTGGTAATGGCCGACTGCATGCTTTGGCGGGGGAGTGCTTCCACCTGTTTGGTTGATTTAACAGGAAAGTGCTTTCACCTTGTGGTGATTTTGTTCTGTAGGATAGAGGGAGGAAACTGGAGATAACGAGTAATGGCCAGCACCACAAACAGTGTTGACATACAGAGAGTGGCGCGAGACGAGATCTGAACCCACAGCCTCTGACTGCGGAGGTCACAAGCCAGTGTTATGACCACTACACTACCTGGCGCCCCTCACCTGCCCGGAGAAAAGCCCCGACAGTCGGTCTGCGCACAGGTGTCACTGGCTGACGTCACAGAGGTGAGACAACACACTCGTTCAACCTTTCTCTCATATTTCAACAAGTTTTCACTTGTGTTCACGATCAGTTTTCTTCAGTGAAACTCGAGAAAACCCTTTATTTTTTATTGTTGAGCTGGGGAGCCGAGCAGAAACACGTCTTTCATGCAGTTTACGCAGTTTTCTATGATGAACAGGCAGAAAGCAAACAAAGAGAATGATGCCCTCGGACAGGTCTGTGTGTACACACACAGAAGGAATCGTCAATATTGCAGCATCTGTCAATCCACTGCAACCTTTGCCGTGTGCCCTAGGGACAGACGATGATGATGTCACATCAATTATGCATCCACACGACTGTGACTTGCAGGGTTTGCTTCACCGGAACTCACTCGTTCTCCCTGGGATGTCTCTAAACAAAGGGTGCACACAACACGTAAACACAAGTCATTATAATTCCTGGATAATAGTCAGCTTTGAGTCAGCAAGGTTCTTTTGAAATCCACAATTTTATTTGTTATGAAAATGATGAGCTTTTACGATAAAAGTTCTGTGGTCTGAGAGAAAGAGAGTCGTATGGAGGGGAAATCACGTGACTTTTCTCTGAGACTTGTAGTCCTATAGAAGACCCCGATATAGACTCCACAACAGCTTTTTTATCAAAGAGGTTTGTGACAAGGTCTGACAAGAAAATAATCCGTGCTGCAATGTGTGAGGGACCACAAAGGTCTCTTGTCACGGAAAGAAAAGCGAGGCGAAGGTTCCAGACCGTCACAGAGAGGGTGACAGAAAGACCAACAGCCTTAGAGAACAAGGAGCAGGATAGATACAGGATAAAGACAGGACACAGACAGGATAAAGACAGGACACAGACAGGATAAAGACAGGACACAGACAGGATACACACACTGGCTCAATGGCTGGAGTCTGCACTGTGTGACAATAGTCAAATGTCAGCCAGTGCTACAAGCCTGGTGTTTGTGTAGTCAGACTCCTGTCTCTCGTCAGGATGAAATTCCAGGGCTGTGGAAAAACTGGGTAAACAGGGAATCCATTGTTCTTCCCTCTTCCTCTCTTCTCCTCCCTCCCAGCCCTCTCTCTCTACCACCCCCGCACCTCTATTTGTGTGAAAGTATTACGGCCCACCTACTCTGCCCCACACACATCGCATGTAACAACAACAACAACAACCTGAAATGTATCAAGCTGTGGGTGATGAATATTACATCACATGATGTGCGCTGAAATTAGCCCTGAAGCCACAATTTTAAGGCAAGTGTTCATTGATAACAAATATGATCTGAGATGTGTCTTGTTACCAGAATTATTATTATCAGGGTGGTATCCTGTCAGCACCATCATCTGTGGCAAGTCTTCTGTGAACTGAAAGTCGTTCATGGCGTTCCTTCCGTTGACGGGTCTGACGACAGCTAACCGATCGTCGTTTGAGAATGAATTCTGGGATCGTCGGCCATGCAGGTCGATGTCAAATGACGACAATAAGGCGATGAGGTGGCAGACATTGCAGCCACGGAGTCCTCAGGACAACAGGATCATAAACAGCTGAGCAAGCTGAGCAATCAGAGGGGAATGGGGAAGAGAGAAAGAAAGTGGTGTGAACTCAAATGTGTGTGCGTGTGTGTGTGTGCTTGCATGCAAGTGATGGGGTCGCCAAACCAGATTTTAATTGTTCATTTTAAAAAGTTCACGTGTTTTGTTCTCTTTCCTCAGTTGCTGCGCGTGCACTGCAGTCGTCTACCGCTTGCTAATTGTGTGAACTCCTCCTTGTGCAGCGATTCCAACATCTGTCGTTAACTGCTCAGAGGGTTCACACATCGACAAGAGCCATCAGATGACTGGGCTTTGTGATCACGTGATAACACAGCAGCGACCTCTACAGCAGCCACAGGGGCGTTCACAATGCCATTAGAAGGAGGCAGTGAGCCAGTGAACACCACAAACCGCCATCTTATTGCTCTCTGTCAGCTGTTAGCAGCTCCACTCGCTTTGTCCTCGGTGTGAACCACAAGTCATCAAACTGCTGTAGAGATGTTGATGACTCAGCTCTCACACCTCAACGACCGGTTAGTTTTTTTTTTACTTGTTCGTCCGTCAAGAATGCCTTCTGTCGTCTTGTGCCCTCTTTCATCTCGTGCCCTCTCGTCTCCTGACAATTATTTGGTGAATGTCATGCGAGAATCTTTCCTCGATTATCACATTTTTCTCCCTTGGGTGGTAGATGAATATACATTTGAGCTTTGCAGACGACACCATCTCATGGCACCAACAACAGACTGTAAGACATCAAGAGACAATGTCTTATATTGAATGGAGACCAGCACTGACGATCACAGTTAACACCAAGGGTAGACCCTGGGCAGAGATGACAGTAATAACCAGATGTCAGCAGCTGTCATCACCAGTGATCACAGCAGGCTAAATAAGATTTGTCACACCAACACCGTATTGTTGACCGCAGTATGACCTCTCAGTCTCATCCTGTTCGAGGTGTCAAACCAGTCACGTGCTGGCTGCTCCCCCGAGCTCCATCCTCCCCATCTTGCAGCAAACCCAGTGCAAGCAAGTGATGCACAATTACTGAACATGCAGCAGCAGGCTGAGGTGGAGTGTGACACAATCACTGAACACCAAAAACTACTTGTCAAAGAAAGCTCTCTCTTCCTTGAAAGAACTAATTACGGCGCATGGATCAACTTTCATCGGGTTTCTAAAGAAAATAGTTCTCAGTTTTTACAAATTGCCTTTTGAATAATGAATGTAACCGATCCTTTATTGTTTCCCTCTCTTTGCCTTTCCCTTCTAACACACGCACGCGCGCGTACACACACACACAGACACACAGACACACAGCACTTTGTCCACTTGTGTCTCTCACACATCACGAGCTTTCCCCTGCCCACCCCGGGTATTTATACGCAACACGAGGCCCTGGCGAGGAGAGGCTGCGGTGCTTCAGTGGGCGCGTGCGGAAAGGAATCTCCACAGCAGATAAAAGACCTGTTGGCTGTGTGTCCTCACCACCAGACCCCGCCATTAGCGACTTCCAGGCTGAAGAGTGCCAGCAAAGCGCTCCAAGAGGCGGTCATTCTGATGCCGGCCCGCTGGGTGTCAACTGAGTCTGTCTGCAGCCATAGCCTTGTAATCAAGCTGCTATCTGCGGCCATCCAGAGCGCCGTCTGTAAGGGAGGATGGGTGATGGAGAGAAGGAGGTGCTCCTGGCTGCGGTGTGATGCTCACAGAAGACGAGAGGCGGCGATCGCCAGTGGGAAGGAATAAAGGACTGACGACGAGACGATGTGAGGGTGACGACAAGTGGAAACATCTCCCGTCACCCTCGTGGTTGTCTGGCAACACCACGGACATCACTACAGCCACAGTGACGTCATTACCAGAATAAAGCCTTAGAACGCAGACGACTACAGACAGACATCGGCCATCTGGGGAAATGGATTCTTGACCTCATCGAAATGACCTTTGAACTGGTGGAAAGTTGGAAAGTGGGGGAGGTGATCGGCATCTGAGACAGCAAGGAAATGTGCAACGGAGAAGAACAGGAAATTGTTTACAGACAACAAATAAAATAATGAAAGAAAGACGACCAAAATGACAGAAATACACACGCGCGCGAGCGCACACAAGAACACACATACAAATACCTGTAATATTGTCACGTGTTCTTGTTTACTATCTTATCCTTGTCCTTCAAGAAAACACGCACACAACCGAGATGTGATGTCTAACGGCTAGCCGAGGTAGAAGCCAGCCTGAATTTTGTCTTCGTTTATTGAATATTTAACTTCATAAACACATGGAATGTAGTTATTTGTGATTAGGGGTTTACAAAAATAAACTGCTAATCTTGAGGTATCAGTCGTTAAGAAGAAAGCTCTTATCAACACCAAGTTCAGAGACAAGCACATTATTAAAGGTCTAGTGGGGTGTTCCTTTCTAACACACTGTCTGTGTCTGCTGAACTCAAACATTTGGCTCCACTGCGCCTTTAAGCGCGGGACACTCAGTAGAGAATGGTGGAGGACACCACGGTGTGCGTGATATTCAAAGTTCACAGGTGTACAAACAATGCACTAAAAACAGTCAACATGCATGAAAAACAGGAAGCAAAGAGTGCATCTGGAGCGCGTGCTGCCATTTGAACAAAGGACAAACACGTGAGTCAGCCGATTCCTTCCTTCTGTCAA
This sequence comes from Pomacea canaliculata, assembly GCF_003073045.1. NCBI lineage: Eukaryota > Metazoa > Mollusca > Gastropoda > Architaenioglossa > Ampullariidae > Pomacea > Pomacea canaliculata. The sequence continues at coordinate 42,961,535 of NC_037590.1, read as the reverse complement.
TCGCCAGTCACCCTCCCTGTGTCACCTCCCTGTCAACCGCTTACTCCTCCCACCCACTGATAACACTTTTCTAATTCACAAGAACAACTGAAATGTGACTTCACGCGATTTCTCCTATTTGTTGTGAAAGCTCTCGCTAGCTATGTTTTTCTTCAAACATCTTCATCTCAGTCTCTACAAAGTCTCTGAGGCACTGACAACCTTATTATGTATCTTCATTGATATATATATTCTTTTAATGTAATCAGCGCAATGTATCCTGGTAATCAATGCAGTTTTCCAGTAATCAATACAGTGAGAAAACGACTGAAGAAAGGAGAGAATAAAACTATATAAAACAGCTTTTGTTAACATTCATCTCGGCTGTTTCGAGTGCTGCCGGAGGTGGAGTATTGTCGTAAAGACTTTAATTCTGTCTCCAGTGAGTCTGGTATGACAGAAAGCTCCGCCTACACTTTTCTGATCGTGGATAATGGGAGATGGACCTACCCTGGTCAACACGAGGTGTACCCCACACACCAGGAATCATTCCGTCACGTGATCAGTGAATGCACTTCATCCTCCTCTTCATGCGCGAGTTCCAAACGGGATTTCTCTGTACTCAGAGAATCAAAGATCTTGTGGTTCAGTTAGCAGCTGTGTTTTGAATGTGAACCAAACTGTGGTTCGTTCACACGACAGAAGTGGTTTGAAGGGAAATGAAAACGGAAGCTTACCTAGCTGACGGGAGTTTTGTTACAGAAGCCATTCAAATCCACATCCATTAGGATGAGCACACCCTCCTCTCTCCCGGCTGCTGCCCATTATGGCCTCGGCTCCTCCTGGGAGGAACTTGCAAGTGGAGTCGTGTGGAGAGGATCGGGATCACGCAACGGAGATAATTGTAAAAAGAAACTGAAATAAAGTTGTTAAATACAGTCTGGGACAGACGAGACAAGAAGAGCAGGATGGAAATAGGCGTAGACAGGATAAAGAGGATAGATGTCAGATGAGACGTGGACAGGATAAAGAGGATAGATGTTAGATGAGACGTAGACAGGATAGAGGATAGATGTCAGATGTCAGATGACGACGACCAGACGATAAGATAGTTCATCCTGTCACAACTGGGTTCAACCTTTTGAAAATAAAATCCACACTTTCGGAAAGAGAGTAAGAGAGAGAGACGAAGAGATACAAAGAGAAATGAAGGGTAGGGGACGGAGGAACAGAAGAAATCCTTGGAAGTGAAGGTGCGGTAAACACAAAGAAAGCGAAGTGCACGCGAAATAGGAATTAGTCCATATGCTGCTGCTGCTGCTGCTGCTAACAATGCCGTTCGCCTAACAACTGCCCCAAGACAGCATTATAGAAAATCAATCACGTGACCCTCTGGCGCATGCTCAAGGCGCTTGCAGCTGCCGTCTGTCTGTTCTTGCCTCTCGTCCACAGCTCCTCCGTCCACCGAGCATCGGCGAGAGTATTTTAATGACGGCTTGAGAGGCTGATGACGAGGCTGATGACGAGGGCCCAGAGATGGACATCGTCTGCTGGAAGCTTCACATTTGTCAAATCTCGTCGCAGTTCGTGGCTCGACCTCAATATTTTAAATTTTGTCAATCTATAAAAGCTTTGAGAGTTTTGTTTTTCATCCATTAAACTCACAAAAATTGAAAGAGTGCGCATGTGTTTGTTAATGCTGAATACACAGCACGAATCGATGGCGGTCCACGAGGCATGGCAACGGTTAGTTAGCTCCATGACAGCCGGAATAAACCCACAAATGTTGTCCACAGGACCAAACGTGGTCAAGAGGTTTTGCCAAATTTCGAATGAGTCAAAAATAATAGTTTCTTCCCTTTTGCGAGTCAAACGATTTGGAAAAAAGATTTTTTTTTTCTTTTGAAAACGATTGAAAAGAGTTTTCCCGTTGTAATAGCGATGACATAACAAAACATGGAGGGATTATTGCAAGATCAAGAAAGCAAATGAAATCATGTTTGCCTGATCTTTGATGCTACACGAAAGGTTCAACTCGTAATTTGGCGCTAAAGGTTACTTGGGGTCATGGATACACAGATGTTTTTAACGATAGGTTGACGGAAAGCTCACCGGCGATAACCACAGTCATTCATCATCAGGGTCAAAGGTTCTCCTTCCGCCCTGGACCAGGCCAGTGAGCGACGAGGAAAGGCTGCCATGGCGAACCAATGTCACATCAAACGAGAGGTCGGCTAATAATTTGATTTCTCCTCGAGGTTTTGTTATCTACATGCATTCGTCAACCCAAGGTACAGGGCTGGGAGATAACCTCAGCTCCACGTCATCGTAGGGGTGTGTGTGTGTGTGTGTGTGTGTGTGTGTGTGTGTGTGTGTGTGTGTGGGGTGTGTGTGTGTGTGTGGGGTGTGTGTGTGTGTGTGTGGTGTGTGTGTGGTGTGTGTGGTGTGTGTGTGTGTGTGTGTGTATGTGTGGTGTGGGTGTGTGTGGGTGTGTGTGGTGTGTGTGGGTGTGTGTGTGTGTGTGGGTGTGTGTGGTGTGTGTGTGGTGTGTGTGTGGGTGTGTGGGTGTGTGTGTGGTGTGTGTGGGTGTGTGTGTGGGTGGGTGTATGTAGGTGTGTGTGTAGGTGTGTGTGTAGGTGTGTGTGTGGGAGTTCACTGAGTCTCATACGAGACGGGGTTCCGCTCTATTTAACTGCTGGCTAAACATACTCTCTACAGACACTCTTTGTATATGCATGAATGTTTAGTGCACATAAAAAGGTATATTGACAGTCTGCAGCAATAATAAAACAATTCCATAACTTATTTTTCTACCGGAAGCAAGCTCGATGCGCTTTGATATTCAGATATTTACACAATCGGATTATCAATATCTCTGTGACGAACACTTAAGCTCACACACACACACACACTTGTGCCTACACTAAAACACACACACACACACACCACCAACTACACGCCATGAACTCTGTCATCATTGCAACATGTAAAACATGGAGTTCCTGGATAGGTTGGTGTTTCTGTACACCAAGACTTTCAACTCTCTACTTCAAGTATTTTATATTATCCAACACCCGAGAGAGTTTTGCTGAAGAAGAGTAAGTCAGTCTTGAACAAATAAATGTCCATGCACACCTACCCGTAATTAGCAACACCTATATTATTAGTACCTGTCAGTATCCCTACCCGTAACACATGTTTGTGCATTTTACCCACCTCTACACGCATCCATGTATTATGTATATACAAATAGATGTTGATATATTTATATGTGATGCTGTGTAGCATAATATATACAACAACAGGTGCAAGTCAAAGGACACACGTACACAGACACACGTACATAGACACACGTACACAGACACACGTACACAGACACACGTACTCTGGTGGTGACAGTAAGAACGAAAGCAAAATTCCGATAAAAATAAAAAACCACCAAAAAAGTGACTCAAGGATGTTTTACAACTGTTTACTATCGAAAATGTTTTTGATAAAAATTTGAAACTTGAGAATAACCAACACTTAGAAACTAATTGGGAGAAGTTTGGATTATAGAGAGAGATTGCACAACGCTGACTGACATGTCACAAACACATAAATATTGGCTGTCACTAAATTAAATAAATAATTAACATAGTTTATAACTACTGACACACAAAATACAGAATAAAAAACAGTTTTCCACCTTTGACACAGACACACACACATATTATAGAAAGGTTAAAACTATGTTAACGAGTATTGACGATGTGACAAGTGTTCAGGAATGTAATCGAATGTAAACAACTTTACCAGGCAACTACACGACACAGAAATAATGCTGCTCGAGGGTTTCATCTGAGGACAAGATAATGAAATGAATAATCCAGCAAATTAATAACAGTCATGGAAGACAGGAGAAAAAGAACAAGCTCAGGGACACAGGAACAGCATCATCATGCAATGCTAAAAACACAAGCACACGACAATTAAAATAATCTGAGTGTTGACACACGTGGAGGCGAGAACTTGGATTAAAAATATCGTAAAACTGTGGTAAGGAGATTAGACACTCGTGCGAGGGTACAAGACTACACAAATGTTGTGAGAGAACATGGACATCGACATGTGTACAAGATGCAAGATGTAAGTCCTACCTTTCGCTCCTCTCCATCTGTAGTGTCGTAGGTGTCGGGCTGCTTGTGTCTGCCACCAGCTTCCGCTTCCTGTTCGTCCATGGCCCTGGACACCCCCTCGATGGTGCGCAGAGCTCCATTGGCCTTCCCCTCGCAGGTGCCAGAGGACTCTGCTGAGTCCATCCTTTCCATTTTCGGCATGGCCAGGACACCTCTGACAGGTTTATGACGAACACGACGACGATTACCGACAGCGACGACGGCGCAGCAAGACTTTGTCCTGGCTATTGACTGGCAAGCCGCGGTATCTGCTGCTGACGCAGGCGCGGGACGAGGCGGGATTCTACGCTCGTTTTAACCGCACACAACGGACTGAGGCTTTCAAGAAATGGCAAACAATCGAGGCTTCACTCAAAACAGAGATTCGCCGATAATTTCATTATTTAGTCTCAGCGCGAGGGCGCGTGTCGCCCAAAGACACGTGCGTGACCAGGTCAGTCAGGTCAGAGTGTGTGAGGAGGGAACAGGTACTCGGCAAAGTCGATGGTGAAGATCTACTAGTAGATAAGTAATTCTTTGGTGTTATTCTCGGCTTTTTTGCAGTGTCCAAGCTTCTCTTGTTATCTCATGTGTCAGACAAGCAAACAGTACTTCTACCACGTGTACCACGAGGTCTCGCGCACCACAGGATTTTAAGAGGAATGAAAGATTCCCCAACAGATCACCTACAATGAAAATATTTATTCAAGCTCATAAGAGAATGGTATACAGAAACCGACTGTCTTAAATTGTGTACAACTAGTCGGGTGTCCGTGGCCAGGGTCCTAGTGCTGGTGCTGGGTGCCGGACGAGTGGTGCTAGCGAGACATATGGTGGAAATTTCGCGCGAGATGGCGAGCGCTGACCCTGCACTGTGTGGCTGAGCTCGTCAGACAGCTTGCCTTCTCGTCCATCCTGCCCAACGGGACTGGAGTGGTGATGGTGAGTGTGCCCAGTGTGGGGCAGGCCGGGTGTGTCGCTCCCCGCACTGCGCGCGCCAAACAAGGATGCGGGAGGAGGAGGAGGAGGCTGGTGGCATCAGCGGTTGCGCCTGCACACTTGCCTGCGTGTCGCCGACAGATTTGTGTCCTGTGAAACTATCGGCACCGGGCTCTTGTACGGCCTGCAGGTGTCCCTTCGGTCACGTGGTGCGCACAGCCGGCGTTGGCAGGCGACACAAGCGTGTGGTGCGTAGAGTGCCGCCGACACAAACGCGCCATTGTCGCAAAAAACGAGCCGCGACCGTCTTTTTCACAGCAGCTCTGGGGGCTGGGGGGTGCTCTGAGTGTGGTGGTGGTGGAGGTGGTGGTGGAGGTGGTGGTTGGGGGGGATCACACGCTTACACGACGATGGACTGTACAGTGTATATTGCAGACTATCCTGAGTAGTGTTTACATGTTGCGGACCTCCCCTCCTCCGCTGTTTACACGATGCAGGTCTGTTGCTGCTCACCGTCTGCATGTTGCATGTTGACCTCTGCACAGTTCCCACATGTCCTGGACTGGCTTCTGTCAACTGTCAACATGTCATGAACATGATTACCCTCGACTCCCTATGGTCAGCCGATTATTGTGTTATTATTGTTAATAAAAGAGCTTTACCGTGAGACCTGTCTATGGCAGCCACAGTTTCCACAAGAGTTATCCGTCGTGGAATTTAACTGACTTGTGTCTACAACACCGGAACTGCTGGGGTCATGAACTGTGCTAATACATTGCAATGAGTCAATAGTCACGACAAAAATCACGACTTCACCACCATCGCCACCACCATCGCCACCACCATCAACCCACACACACCATCTTCGCAACATGTTGTCATCAGTGAGGCTGCCCGTCTCCTACCCAATCACGATCAGGCTACTTCCACTAATGAAAGCCCTAAAAACTATTACACAAGAAACTAGTCGAACTTGTTGCCACAAAACTGAGGAACCACAAACATAAGGAGCTGGGAAACACAGATGTCGCCCACGGGATCCGCGAACTGTTTGTTGCAGGACTCGACTGAAAGAACTGCGGGTGTCATTCTGTCCTCGTTATCGGACATCTGTTGAAGACAGGGGCGAGGTGAAGGAAAAGTAGGCGATGACCAGTAGCAGGATAGCAGGAAGGTGACAAGAGTTGACCAGCGCCTGTATCGACCAAGTAAAGACCAGGAATTATGGGAGGCAGGGACACTTGTCTTGTGTTTCATGCTCAGGGGACACCGTCGTTGTCAGGCAGCAGGGTCTGGATAATTCACTAGAAATGGTTGCAAGGCGAGGAGCGAACAGTGCAAACGACCGTTTCTTGGGTCGAGAAGACAGAACCGCCCTTCTGTAGACAGAAGATATATAATAATACAGAGATCCTCACCGCCACGTGGACAACCTGGAGGTCCAGTGGTGCAGATGATGTCGAGGGATTCTGCGTGGGCCTGTAGGTCCATGAACTCAAGAGAATGTCCACATCAGCGCATCCTCAGGTCAGAAGGTCCCCAATGACCAGTGGGATCTGTCCACGCTGAGGACAGTTGGCAGCCGTCTGGTCAAGCAGCCACGAGACTGAGAGCGTTTGAGAGTTCAGCTACTCGATGGCACAAAGGACGAAAACACAAGAAAGGTGATGGAAATTTTACGGAAAGATGGCGGTTTTATTGGTGTTCGTTGTCCTCTGCATGAAGGTATCGGTGATGACAGTTGGATTTTGCACACCAGGATAATGTGCTGCTGCATGGAGGCAAGGACCACAGTCTGCCACAAGGACCAACATCTGACACTAGGGCTATGTTTGCAGTCGGATTAGTGGTTGGGTGTCAAGATCTGAAGGTACAGGACCGCAACAACATCAAACTTACATCAGAGACGACGAGACGATGTAAGAGCGAAGGAGCGATGACTGTTTGACTGTCAGACTCATGACAGTGGTGTCACCACCTCAGGTCCACAATCAAACTTGACTTCTCCGAGACAATTGCTGAAGATCCCTGTCTCCCAAGGGGAACACGACCATTGATGCTTAGAAGTGTCACATGACCAGCAGTCATCCTGGGCACAACTTTGGTCTCTTGCTGGCTCTCGGGTGTAAATTTTTCATGAACAGAAGCGACTCGTCGAGGAATAAAGTACAAAAAAAGTCTGTCCGCAACGCTGAGTGGTTTCACATTTTAGATGTGTGACAGGAATAATAAAAATATAAAATACTCTTTTTTGAAAATCTTCTAAAAATTAGATTTATCTTTTTTTTTCATTTCTGACAAACGCGAACACGAGATAAAGAAAAAAGAAGAAAGTGGTGAGAGAATAAAATCATCGACATTTCGCGGTGTCCTGCATGCATTCTGTGGTTGCTTAGAGACTTAGACATCGTCTGTCAGTTTATACCTCCATTGTATTTATCTCTTCTTTTGAGTAGTTTTTTTTTTCAAACCTTATATTTTCGGATGCCTTTACTGAAAAAAATCCAGTTGTACTTGGTTACCTAGAGCAGATGGTTGTCTGCATGCAGAGTGGTTTGTCTGAGTTCTGTAACACCGTGAGCTTGTCCTGACTGACACTGAGGTCATCACGCAGGTCAAACGCTAACATCACCGAGGGTTAGTGTATCACAGACTGACTCACACACACGCTTCCCTACACAAACAAACAAACAAACAAACAAACAAACAAACAAACAATCAAAGTAGCAAACCGCCTACAATACTCATCAATCAGAAGTCAGAAACAACACAATTATTGGCCACAGTAGCAGAGTTAATGGAATGTCGTCTGGTGCTGCAGTGGACATCAGACTTTGTTCATCCCTAGTTTGACCGACCTGCGGCTCATCGTCACACCTGGCGGACACACCTGTACACGTGCTGCACGTGCAAAGCTCACAGCCTCGCGCATGTCTACGTCATCAGCCACAGCACCGCCCAGCGGCAGCGAATGGGGGAGGGACCTCAGATACTCGCCTCCCTCCTCCCCTTCAAGGTCCTGGTCTGCCTCCGCACCATTTGTCAACCGGTCAGCCAACACCTTTGACAGCCTCCTGCATTATTTAAGCTACGACAGGAGGAAACATGTAAAGATGGCGGATACTAACAGGGTTACGGGTCCTGTACAATTAGTATCAGTTGCTGCTTTGGAAATAAATAAAAAAAAATAGATGAATAAATACATGGACAGTGAGTACGAGGCTTTTACTTTCTCTGAAGAAAATACTTAAAAGACAAAGCATAAGCATGTTACCACACACACACACACACAAACACACTGACACATATAATGTAGACTGGCACGAGACGTGCACGTGGCGCTGCATGACGTCAGACTGTGGTTCTGTCAGTTAACAAATCACAGCGCTCCCAGGAAAACGGGTTTTTTTAAATATTTTTAGTTTTTTCGGTTTCTGCTCCCCTCCCTCCCCGTCTCTGTTATCTCTTCCAGCTGTCTTCTTCTCTCTTCTTCCCCTTGTTCACTTTCTTCTACTGTCTCTCTGTCTTTCTCTCTCTCTCTGACCGCAGCCTTCTGTTGTTTCAATCATTCATTTAGCAAAACTCTACAGTCTGGAAACTGAAATTATACAACACATTACCTAGCGGACAGCGATTCCAAAAATACAATATGTTAACATCTTTTGTGTTTGTCTACAGGTGGCAACAATGGCGGATGTCGATGGCAGTGGGTGAAAGTTAAAGGTGGTTGTCGGGTCGTGGCAGTGTTCACTGGCGGCGTTCACTAGCGTTCATATAGATACAAAGTCTCAAACTTAAAAGAATATATTTTTGCGTGCAATATTCAGTCTGGTAGGTGGCACGGAGTATAGTAAACTATTTAAACTACTCGATCCACACAAATCTCTGAATACAAACAAACCTCGCCGTTAGACATGGTGGCTGAGACATAACAACACATGTAAGGCCTCTGATAATTAGTCTGTGCTCCTGTCGCTAACAAGTGAACATGAAATCATGATTATGAGTTGTTTTCAACGTTTGTATGTCAGACCGCATGGCAGCACCTACAAGTCCTTGAATGATTGACATTGAGAAAATAACCGCTGGTGGACGACAGAACTGGTCTGTGAAGTAAAATAAGTCTGTGGCTGGGGTCTGTGGTCGGCAACATTTTCTTTTGTGTTTCTCAGGAAAGTCCTTGTGTGAGTTTTCCTGCAACTGTGACGACCAGAGACATCAGCCGTCTGCGTCAACCACAAATACGCTGCTGGGGGAAGATAACCCTGGCTTTCTCTGCACCACGGAGACTGAAAGCGGAAGTGACGTCAGGAGTGGGCTACCCCAGCGCTCTACTAATGTCTGGCCCACTGCATGTGCTTTGGGTGGCTGCAAAGTTTTCTTCCTGAAATTGTTTTAGCGTCTCGCTGTGGTGGTCAGGTTATAGGTCAAGTGACGAAACGGTGACTTACAGGAACCAATCATAACTAGGGAGGACCAGTCAGAATGTAAAGAAATTAGTAGAAGACAGCAACACTTCTAGCAGACAGGAATGTCAAATGTTTTGTGCTCAACCAATAGAGTTACACTTCCTGCGCATGCGCAGACAAAGGTCGGGACAGACGGAACGCTGAACCCCACTGTCTCGGTCTTTGTTCGTCTGTGACTTAGTCAATTACTCTTTTGTGGCATTCTTTCTCCTTTTGGCCATTCTTTCATTTACCTTTTTTTATTTCTATATTTCCATCGCAGCGACTGATCTTTTCATTCGTTCACTTTCTTTCTTTTTTTGTAATCTTCATTTAAACAATGACAAGATGTGTGCTTATACAGGGGCGAGGGAGGGGGATCCCATCCTGGTCGTCTGTGTCTGTGTCTGTGTCTGTGTCCGGTTGTCGTCATACCTACCACCCCACCCCGCCTTTTATTTTCGCGTTCGTCAACCTGTTCATGCGGAGGATAAAGGTAAGCCCCATCCCGTGTCTGAGGCTGAGCTGTGATGGAGGCAACCTCCTCCAGCAGCCAAAGTGGAATTCAATAAAAATTCATGACGAGGTGCAGGCGCCGGGGATGAACTCGGCGCGTGGTGTCGGCCAAGGTCAGCGATTACAGACAGAATTCTTGTCGAGCTGTCGAGGGGGAGGGGAGGGGACGGGAGGGATGGGCCTGCAATGGCAACAGGGGGTGGTGGTGGGGGACTGGAAGATGAAAGATTGTAATCTGGGAAAAGCTGGCTGGGTGAAGGAGAGGATTGAACGTTCGACATTTCAAATTCGCATCACAAATAAAAGAACCTTTTTGAACCTGATGCCAAGTGGTTCAGTCTTTGGAGACAGGACTGGAAACTGGTAGGGAGGGGGGACTGCTCCACCGGTACAGTTAAACGGGTATGTACAGTACTGCTCTGTATATGCTTCTTACTAGAAATAAATGAAGAAAATCATCCGCTATTACTTGTAAGCTCTCTCTCCTCCCTCTCTCTCTCATCCCAAATGTCGTCTGAATTCTTAGCTCAGTCTCTCCATTGTCTCCACATAATGTGTCTGTTTAAAAGATGTAACAGGATTCCTGACTACGAACATTGAATGGCAATGTCTGTCTGTCCAAAGGTCATCGCCGCTCTAAGAACAGTCTAATGAACTTCTTATCACCACATTCCTTCTGATTAGCTCACTCATTATCAGCTTATTCCCTCTCGTCAGCACTCTCCCCTTAGCAACACATTCCCTTTTATTAGCACTTAAGTCGCCATCATTAGCATTTTCTTTGTCTGCTTCTCTTACAGCTTATCCTCTGTGTGTTTGTGTGTGTGTGTGTGTGTGTGTGTGTGTGTGTGTGTGTGTGTGTGTGTGTGTGTTTGTGTGTATATGTGTGTGTGTAAGTGGACTTCTGTCGGTGTGTGTGTACACCCCTTTGTCAGACCCTCTCAGTCTGTCCTACTCGGTGCAGCTCTTGTCTGTGTTGGCGAGTGTGAAAGTTGTGGTTTCCAAGCCACCGAGCATGTAGCAGGAAGCGGAAGGAGTGAAGGAGGGGAGCATGGACAGGGGCGGTCCTGTCTTCATGAGACCCTCTTGCAGGCAGATGCCATTAATCAGGCGGTGCGCCCAAGGGCTGATGGGTAGGAAGTGGAGCTCATTTTTGACCCTCTAGCCACTCACATCAGCTTGAAAACCGCGTAGCTGCCCATTCATCTGCACGCGGCATGGTGAAGGGGGCTCTGAGAACTCAGTCGTTTCCCCCTTCATAGCCTGGCATCCTTGTCCACAGTTTTTGTTAATGCTCTCTCCAAACTTTCAACAGCCACAGCCTCTCTTTTTTCTCTTGAATTCTCTCTCCTCGTTACATTATTTTTAAACCTCAACAGCAATTCTGATCTTGTAGAATAAGTAAGCGGCGCTCGCTTCTCGCCAAATATTTACAGAACGTTTGTCACGTGTCCATCCTGCTTCTAGAATGTCTGGCACGTGTTCTTTATAGTTTGGCCGTGTCCATTCCGTTCTGTAGAGTTTTGTGTGGAGACTTTTCTCTGGTGAAGCAGAAATGCTTTTATTTGTTATTTTCTTGTGTTTTTCTTTTTTTTTTCAATGGTCAACAGAACTAGGTAAATTGTTTCTGTAAATAATAGCCACACTAGACTGGCCACATTCTTAGTTCACTTTGCTTTAGAATCCAAGAAAAATCTCCAGACACACGCACGATCACAAGTTAGTTTCACAGTATTGCTATCGCTAGCAATTATTATCATTAACCTATCTGTGATTATTAGAATTATTAGAATAGATATGACATTTAGACCTGTCTGTGACAGTGGCACACCTACAGCTGTCATGACTTTCATTACTATGACTGTGACAGTGACACACACAGCTGCCATGACTGTAATTACTATGTCTGTGACAGTGACACCCACAGCTGTCATGACTGTAATTACTATGTCTGTGACAGTGACACCCACAGCTGTCATGACTGTAATTACTATGTCTGTGACAGTGACACCCACAGCTGTCATGACTTTAATTACTATGTCTGTGACAGTGACACCCACAGCTGTCATGACTAATTACTATGTCTGTGACAGTGACACCCACAGCTGTCATGACTATAATTACTATGCATGTCGGCCTGTGTGTGACCAAAGCCAATCAGCAGCCATGTCTCAGTCTCATTCCGCCCCCAGTGTGAGTCTCGCTCCGACTGTCATGCCCAGGCATGCACCCATCACGGTTTCTTTGCCCCGGGAGTGATCTCCCCGCGCTATTCGTTGCGCATGGCGGCGCTGGTGGTGAGAGGCAGCGTCTCCTTGGCGACGGAGCTTGGTCCAGAATAGATTTCGCCACTTCCTGTCTGGGCGGGCGGCAGTCCATGCCATCAGCTGTCGGGAGGGAAGGGGAGGGTGTTGATCTTCAAACAGTGGAGGTAGCGAGGTGTACCCGGGGTTGTGGGACACTAAAGGCTCCGACACACGACAAACAACAAACCTGATTTTTTTTTTCCGAAACAGCTGTTTTTGGTGTTTGCCGTGTGACCCACACTATAAACTGTCCTCCAAAGGTTTGGCAGACATGTTTGTCTCTTGTCTGCGGCATGTTTGCCGTTGTAAATGTCACGGCGGTGATAAGGCTTGTTAATTTGTACAACCAAAAACAAACAAACATCCCAACTGTAACAAATCTGAAATTATTTCCTCTAGTTCCACAGTCCACAACAAATGCCTTTGATATTTGACTGCTAACAACTTCTGGGTTATGGTTTCAACTTCAGTAAACTCCTTCACATATCTCTGTCTTGATCTTTCTCACGTGATCTCTTTCTCTCTTTCCATCCCCTTCCTCTCTCTCTCTCTCCTTCTTCTCTCTATCTCGAGAAAGATGATAAAACGTGCACTTACAGCTTTTTACTCTTAATCCCTCAACGAAGGACTTATCAGATGTGAAGCCAGACATTCAGAAGTTAATATTTCCGGATTTCAGAAACGCAGCCCCATAATCCCATTGAAATCGGATTTCACTTAACAAATACGCGATCTGTCTTTTTTTTTTTTAATCTGCCATCTCCAACTCCTGTCACTTGGTGCATTTGAAGCCAAACCTCGCCAGACTACCGTCCACCCGACATCCCTTCAGCTTTCAATAAAAATATTTTCGGTAACTGTAGGTTTGTAGGTTAACACTACACTTCTTTAGTCAAATGTTATATTAAGTAAAAAGATTTTCCTGGATTTTATCTAAGTAAATATGTGAGCTGAAATCCCTCAATACCATCGATCCCTTAAACATAATTTTAACGTGCCTGCTGCTTTGTAAATACATCAATTCTTCTGCCTAAATGAAGCTATTTTGTGTACGTGAAAATCTGTACTAAATAGCAACAGGAAAAAACTTTCGAGTGATGGAGATACCGGGTATCGAACCCTAGACCTTTCACACGCAAAAGCTAACGCTGTACCACTGAGATACATCCCCAGCATGGGGTACATTATCATCGTCATCATCGTGATGACCAGCACCAGGTCTTCCCTTGAGGCCGACCCACCGGTCTCACTACATTGTGAACACCACTCAGCTGCTGTTGACTGAGTGGTTACTGGGACACCCGCCCAAGGGCTACCCACAGTTTAATCGAATCAGTTCACTGTTTTATGCCATAATGATTTCAACTGGTTGATTTAATTATCTTATCTTCTGGTGATTTCACACTAACAGAAGAATGAGGAGGAGCGAAAAGTGGGAAAACCGGAATATCTGTTACAACTGTTACATAATGATGGAACCCACGGGGAGATCCGTACGTACACATATCCTGAGCATCACGTGATATTCAGCTTACTTACAGAAAGAAAACGTGTCTGTGTATCATTAACCGAGGAGATTAGAAGGAACTTCCTCTACTAGATCGTCAAGTACTCATCAGGTCAAAGGTCAGAGATCAGCACGAGGTGTTCCCACTGACAGCACCCCGTGAACACAATCAGTGGCCCTCCACACAAAGCCTGGCCTCGTTACAGATTCCACGACAGAGAAGTGTGAGTGGGATGGATAATTAAAGCACAGAGATGTGAGCAAATCCCTCCGCCAGGTGTCAGGGTGCCCTACCTTGACAAGGGACGCCACTCTCGCCGACGTCTGATGTTTCCTTAGGGTAGTTCTCATTTGGTGTGGTGAAGCTGCTGGTGTCAGGACCAGCTCTGTGACTCGGGTGTGATGGTTGTGAGTAGTAGGTGAGAGGATGATTATCTGCTTAATTGCTATTAATCGATCTCTGGACCGGAGCCCAGACTCCAGACCCCATTAGGGCAGCCCCGGCCCCTGTGCGTGGAATTTGTCTGGCTTTCTGTCTGGGTCAATCACTGTGTGGGTGTTGTTGTTGTTGTTGCTTGAGATGGTCAGACGATAAGGTGCTTCCATGTTGTTGCGAGTCTTCTTGTCTGTGTGTTCGTATTCTTCTGTCAATTCTCATCCACATGGCTGACACCTGCGTTCGCTGACCAAAACCGAAAGGTCAGCAGAGGGTAGGCTGGGGGCAACCCACATCTCATCAACCTTCCTTTCCTAGTCATCTCTCCTCCTTCCCCTCCATCATTTCCCTCCAGGCCAGAGCCCAGACTCTTCACATCTCACACATCTCCATCCAGCGCGGCCTGCCAGGTGTCGGATTCTTGTCCTCATACACCAAACACGAGAGATGAAGGAATAAACAGATGTCTCTCTCACTCTGGAGAATAATCTCCAGACTATCTCTAGAGACGAACCTAACACTGCAAGTTCCTCTCCCAGACAAAGATTGGTTTCCTGAGAACAACTGTTAGCAGCCACAGTTAACTCCCTTCATCACAGGTCGCAGTTCACGAGAAACAGAAAGTAGAAAGTAATTTAGCAAGTTGAAATATGTGTGTATATATATAAAATTATGTGTGTATATGTGTGTGTGTATAATATGTGTGTGTGCGCGACATTTGGAGTGACTGAAGAAAGTGTAGACAGGCGTATTTATCTCCATACCACGTGTCCATGGCACGTAAAGACAAAACCGAATTCTTTCCCGCCTTCTTTCACCTTTCCTATCAAATTAGAAACTCATGTTCTGGTGTTTAAAATAATTCGGAAAAAAAGTAAATCATTAGTTGGTGAAAGAATCAGTGAGACGAAGGCTGGCGAGTAACTTGTTGAAAGTAATAAATAAATAAGATGTTCATCTGCAGCTGCTCTTGCCACCTTTTTGTTCGGGTGCGCTGCACGTCGAGTTTCGATCCCAAGTGAATATTTTCCACGAAATTTCGAAAGACAACAGCAATGTCCCTTTGAAGAATGTTTCCATCCCTTACCCTCTGCACGTGAAACATCTGTTGATTGCTCGGGTGCACATAGATGTACTGTCGCCTCAACACTCAGTACCCGGGGTGGAGGGAGGGTCTTGTCAAGCACTCTCCAGGTCCGTTTAGTTGATATCTAACCCTGTGTTGTCTTGTATTAGAGAGGCTGTGGTTGCTTCAGCACCCGGATTGCTGCAAGCTTTGATTTCAAAGCCATTTCATGAGAAGGTGTGTTAAACTTCAGATGCCGATGGCTTTTTGTTGTCATCGCCTAGAGAGCAATGTGTTGACCATATCACAGATCCGCTGCATGTCAGCTCCACAAACATGGACTCCAGGCAACACCTGACCCTCCAGTTCCGCAATGGGAGGTGTGGGTGTGGCGGGTGTCGCAACTCTATCTCCATGGCTGACGGCCTTGCGCTGCTAATCGATGACCTCTGTGCACTCAGCCGCCACCAGCTGGTGAGCAGCCAGGGACTAGCGCACACTATGTACTTACCTTGGCCTTGGCTAGCCGGGTACTGTGCACCCGATTACTTTAAAATGATGTACGTTAGTTGCTGCTGTACACTTTCTTCGTGAAGGCTCCGCAGCACAGGGATAAATACGATTCCGTTTTGTTTTAAAGTAATGGGTTCGATTCTCAACGTAGTCATTATTTTACACCACTGTTTTGATTGTTGTTTATTAGAATATTTTTGATGATTTAAAAACATATTGGATCGAAGGGAGTAATCTAGTAATCTAGTAATCTAGTGCATAGCTTAGCGTTGGGAGTTTGAGCAAACTAACCCTGAGGTAGAGTAAAGGTTTGAGTCTGATCACATCACGTGAAGAAACAAGAAAATATAGTTCCCGCATGCGCTGCTCAACTCGGAAGGAAAAGTAAAATCGTCACTTGGCTCCAAATGTGTCCTCTCGAACCCTGTTGGTTGGTACCTCCCGATAAAACGCAAAGGAAAGTTGCAAGGGAGAGGGATGATGGAAGAGTGCGGTCTCCTGCTTGTACGACTCTGCTGTGTCTGCATGCACTAGGCGCACGCCAGTCTACAAAATACAGTGTGCATTGGAAGGCACACAGATGTCCTCACCCAGTACAGACCCGACTTTTCGTGAAAACACTCTGGTTCCAGTGATTCCAAAGTGATTGTGCCGGCTCAGTGAAATCATTTCCGAGGCTGTGGATGCCTCCATCAAACCACCTCCACAAATGACAGATGCTTATAGAAAGGCCAAACACCAGACAAAGGCACAGTGTTCCCACGACTAATTTCAAGGTGTCGTTATATTTGCGGTGTAGCAATCATCTAGGATGATGGCGACTGATTGCAGATGCGTGAAGTAATCAAATAGTATCTGATGATCGATACGTGATTACTGTCTCCAATACTGCGATCTCACCAGACAAACGATGGCCGACCTGAAATAAGTAGTTGTCAATGTTCTCATACACCCTGCTTCCCTCATCACATTTCTCCCTGCATCTTCTTGTGCTTCCACTTCCTGTTTCTTTGATTCATCCCCTCTGACCTCGCTTCCTTTCTTCTTCATTTTTCTTTCTCCTTCATTTTGTCGACACATCAAGAGATAGCAGGTCTGATGGGTTGGTGTCTTCTTTGGACGAATCACTTTTCTTGACCTGCAGGAACATTGTGCGAGCTTATGGTGATGTGCACGTGTCCCCTGGAATCTGCTCATGGCCAGCGGTCAGTGGAGGTCGTGTCACAGGTCAGGGTTCACGAGGTCAGCTGAATCACAAGGTAGCAGCCTGCTTGCTGCTTTACACAGAATAGTTTCCATCACAGACATCACAGTAGAGATAGATGCAGCTGTTTCGAGGTTCATCACGGACCAGTGATGACTACTGCATGTGACCAGTGGCACCGGATGCTGGAGGCAGGGGAGGAGGGGTTGTAACGGAATTACAGCCGTTACTGATAGGGTTTCTCACCTCAAGCTACAAAATAAATCAAATGAGGTAAAAAGTAAATAAAAAATCTTGCCCATCCGCTGCATTGGCGGCGAGCAGTTCTTCACTCTGTCCAATCAAAGTCACTCAAGCGATGAAATGATGGTTTACGTGTCGGATGGAAGTGGCTGTAAGCGGTCACAGTGAACGGAAGACAGATTTTCAGCAGTGCGCATGCGCAGCGTTTTGGATTGGTTTAGCACAAGACGCTCGACCTAACATTATCTGCCCACAATGAATTAATAAATTAAGCATCAGAAGAACCCGTTACTGGTCTCTTGACTGCTACAAAAGTCACAGTGTTACAGATGTGACGGTGTAACGGTGTAACAGTGCTACACATGTTTGTGTATCGCTGATCCTCCATCACGGTGTGTCGGGCAGTGTGACACAAGAGGTGAAGAACATCTCGAGATTTACTCTCACCCGCTGGGGCGCTGCTTTGTTCGATGGTAAAAAATCTTCACAGCCGGAAACTGATGCGATGAGTTTGAGTTCAACTACAGGTCAACCGAGTTCAACTCCAACGTTACACGGCAACGATACTGTGATGGAACGGGGGATGGGCGCGTCTGTGGAGGGATGGGCCTCACTCGCCCTTAGGGGAAAGGGGTCCTCTGGCTGGCTCGCTTCGCCCGCTTTCACCCTTACACTCAGACACCCGTCCGTTCCACACGTCCGCACGCTCACCGACTGACAGTCGCTCTCCTCGCGTGCGCAAAACACACAACTGACAAGACAGTTGCACAACAACAAATTATAATTACAAAGAAATTAACAAGCAAATTAGGTTGACGTACGAGACGTAATACAAGTCTCCAAATACACTATTATCAGGTCACAAAATCTAAGAAAGTAAAGAATGTAAATGAGATAGATAAATTACACTTTCCTTCTAGTCGTCCAAAACCACCCCCGACGAACACTTCACCAGTCTCTGGACAGTTCTCTCACAGGACAACCTTGGTACTGGGGTACCACTTGGTTATCTGCCCTTCGTTTCTTAAAGATGAGTGCAGCTGGCTGCATGCACCCTGTTATGTAGACGATTCTTGCCACTGTCCCACCACAGTTGCCCCCAGGCAATGGGTGCAGCGACGATGCTCTGAGTAGAGATGCCTTCTGACTGAACGGCGTTGCTTCCTGAAGATAGGTGCAGCTGCCTGCATGCACCTGGTCTTCTAGGCGACTTCTTGTCACTGTCCACCACAGTTGCCCCAGGCAATGGGTGCAGTGACGATACTCGGAAGTGAGTTTCCTGACGCACTGTCCCTAGCTCACTGGCATTACTGCTCCTCTGGTTGCCCCAGGCAACGGATGCAGATGCGGCGACGATTTCAGGCGACAGTGGTCCGGCACGGCTCCAGACGTCCAAGACCCCAGAGGTACACAGGAACAACAATCACTACTCCCGGCGGTTACCCCAGACAACGGGTGGCAGAGTTGCTGTAGCCGGTTCTGACGGTGTACCTCCTTCTTGACGTCTGCGAGGACGGAGACCCCTTTCTCACTCTCACGATTCCAGACTGTAAGTGCCAGCAAGTAGCGCGATACGTTCGGTAGAACGGGCCTCCCTACAGACTTGCTGCCTACAGTTGATACGACGCTCAGAGACGGTAGTCTCTGCTGGTATTTTGGGAAAAAGCCCCGACTAACCATCTACCTCTAACTATATACTAATCGAACACGTGACTACTCGTCACCTAATCTACCTGTACCTAACGCTATCGCTCTAGTACTAACGCTACTACTGCCTACCGCGCTATTCCCGTACCTACGGCATCTGCCACCCCGCTCTAGTTCTCGCTCCCTCCTAAGTCACGGCGCCCTGTCAGTCGTAAAAGTGGACAGAAAGGTTTCCCCACTGTCCGCTGTTACTGATCCTGCCTACTATAATTACTTCACCCCGCTTCGGCTGTTGTTCTGGCCTTGAACCAGGCTGGTTCATGACACCCCCTACTCAAGAGTAAAACCTGGGGTTTTGCTCAAAAATCAGGCCAGAACAACAGTGAAGCTAAAACTATTATAAACTTTCATACATTACGAGCGACACGCTTCCAGTAACACATTCTTCCGGTTTAAAGAAACAACAAACCACTGGGTACTCTGTCTACTGTAGAGAGATACCACAAACGCAAATTCTCAAAATCATAAACATGAATGAATATTTACACGACCTACAGAACCTAGAGGTGTGCTTACCCACGCACACGCGACTCGCCTAGTTCTCTCTTGCGGTCGTTTCCCTTCCAAAGATTCCATTCGGCCCAGTACGGAAAGTATCTTTGCGCATTATCCAATGCTGTCAAGCCATATGCTAACTCCGCACATGCGACATGACCAACGCCGTCACTCGGCCCGTGTATGTCTGGCACCCCACTTGACCCGACATCACTAAACTTGACCCTACCCTGCGTAAGGCTTACGTCATCCTTCTCACTGAACAGTTTCTTTACTGATCCGTCTGTGATCGGATCAGGTTGGCCGGCAGCGCTTGCCGCTCTCCTTCGTGGGTTAATCACCCTACCGATGCTGTTCGGTGACAGCCAATCAACCGTACCGTGACCGCTGACCGCTTTGTTTTGGTTACCGCGTGTCTTACTGTTTCTCGCCGACACCGCAATCGGCCGATTTCCACCTACCTGCGACACACGGTCGGCTTTCCCGTCCGTGTCCTCTGTCGCACCTTCTTCTGGAATTCCTGTTTTTACCAAACTCCATTCTGTTTCTGCGCTATTTGTTTCTACACCTTGAACTTCGCCCGGACTGTGTGTAAAGTGGGCGTCGTGCTTCTGGATGAGCAGCGACCCCATCCCTAGCCGGTTATTAGTGTGCAGTTCTACCTTTCCCAACCTCCAGGTCACCTGAGATCTACCGACCTCTGCGGCTAAATCCATACCTAGCCCGTTTACTTCTTTCTGGCGGTGCAACGGCTTCTGGTAACGCAGGCTACTTACTACCTGTGCGTTACCATGAGCAACGCGTTGACGGTCCCACAGCCGGCTCAGCCGCGGTGTCCTCGTCAAGGCGCCGCCCACCCCCTTCCGGGCACGCTGCACCCTTTCGCGATGGCTACCTGAGGTGGAAAGCGCTTTACCTATCCCTTCCGATGTAACCCAACCTTTCTTGTTGACATCACGTGATGTCCTATCTGACCCCAGCCGTGAGGACGCGTGCCTTCGCCGGTCACGCCTTCTTGACCTCCTACCCCGTTGGGTTCGCTGGCTTGCTGACACGACTGTAGGTCTTCGTGCAAGCCGCCAGTCCGATTCACCTGTTGGCGATTTTACCCTTGCCTTCAATTGATAGTGCATTTTCACACCTACTCGGACTCTCTCAGAGTCACTCGTTTCCTCTGCAGGTTGTGTCTGTAAGCTCTCCAGCTCACTCTGCTCCAGCTTCTGCATCGCATAGGTGAGCTTCAACTCAGAACTGCTGTTGTTAAAGGAGCTGGTAACATGCTGCACCACTCGTGGCTTGGCTGCCACTTCTGCCTCTGCCTGTCGTAGAACAGGGTTTAGCTCCTCCTGCCGCTTCTCTTGATTTTCTTGTAGCAGCTGGTTTCTCGGCCCCATCAGTTGCTGAATGTCAGTCAGCGTGTTTTCGTACCAGGCTTGCTCTTCCTTCAAGAGTTCCTGACCCTCGGCTGAGTCTGTGTGGAACCTCTGTGCTCCCTCTAATGACGCTGGCCACGCCTTGGCCATTTCACTCTTCTTCTTGTTGCGTTCCCCCATCTTCTTCTCTTGTCTTTGAATGGGGTTCTGCATGTCACCAAACTTCTCATTTGCATGCCTTCCGCTGGCCTCCTTTCTGCGCTGTAGACTTGACTGACTTGTTCTGTCCAGCTCTTGCTTCCTGTCCGGATCTGACCGGGTCCGACCCAGGTTGGCGTTTGTATTAGACACTAACTTGTTGAGTTTGTTTTCCTCTTTTCTAATTTTCTTCCGCACGCGATTCAGTGCCTTTCGGGCGTCTTTATGTTCCCGCTCTCTGTCGGCAATCGCTCGAAGCAAATCTTGCAACTCTTTCTGCTTTGCTTGTTCCAGTCTCTTCGCCGCTTCATATGTTGTATTGCTGCGACGAATGGCTTCCTCCAGCTGCTGCGCTTCCAGTTGCATCTCTTCATGCCTCTTCACCCCTACGGTTCCGACCGTGCGGTCACTTCTGAAAGTTTCCGCACATTCTGCGAGTGTGGGGCTTACTTTGACAACCACTGTCTGTGTAGTCACCCGCACCTCCCCGTCCCTCTTCGCTGGCGATACTGCCGGTCTCACACCTAGGCCCGACTCGCCGTCTGCGATCACTGGGACGCAACGGACAGCTAGCACCCCCCACTCGGGATCGCTAGTGTCTCCTGTCTGCACTGGCACCTCAAAGACCTTTGGATCCTGGCCTCCAGGATCATCGCCGTCTTTGGTTTGTACCAGTCGGTGCCAGCCTGTACCTCTCTCGACAGTTGGCACCCGCCTCTCTGGACTGTCACTGTCACCTGGCTGCAACAGTACTTCCCTGACAGCTGGCACTTGTTCCTCAAGATTGCCAGTGTCTCCCGTCTGCAACGGCACTTCACTGACAGCTGGCACTTGTTCCTCAAGTTTGCCAGTGTCAACCGCCTGCAGCGGCCCTGTAACGACAGTTGGCACTTGTTCCTCAAGACTGCCACTGTCACCTGTCTGCAGCGGTTCTTTAGCGACAGTCGGCGCTCGCATCTCACGATGGCCGCTGTCGCCCGCCTGCAGCAGATCCGCACTACCAACCGGTACTCGCCTCTCGCGATCGCCACTTCCTACTGCCTGCAATGCCCTAGTACCGCTAACCAGCTCTCGCGCCTTCCAAGACCCTGGTCCTGTACTGCAGTTGCCTAACAGCGTGACTGTGCCCGGCTTGGCTCACGAGGAGATTAGGAACTCTACACCTCCTAACCCTCCTCTCTCACGGGTAGTCTCCACACCTTGGAAAACCCCTCCTCCCGCTGGCCTGCTCGCCAGTTTCTACTCTTCTAGCCTCTTCCTTGCTAGGATTCACTTCGTTAACCTTAACATCAGCAGCTTTTCTACCACTAGTATACGCGCCGCTGGTCACCGCATCGCCAGGCCCTACGTCGCTAACCTGTACATCGGTAGCACTCCTATCACTAGCGTATGCGTTGCTAGCATCTACCTCGCTAGCTAGCTTCTCCCCCCTCGGGGTTACAGCCTTACGCAACTCATAACCACGGGGACAACTGCGCGAATAGTGCCCTACCACCCCGCAGCTGTAACACTTCACACCTACAGATCTCCTCAGCCTGTCGGACTGTTGGGGGCAAGACCTCGGGTCATGCCCTGCACCCCCACACCTAGAACAGCCAACAGCGGGCGCCACTCCGCGCTCTGACCTGTAATTACCTGCCTCGGCCGGATCACTGTCATCTAAGCTGACCCCGCCTAACCGGCACACCTCTCGCAGGAATTCTTGCTCTTTCTCGCGCTTGGTTCGCTCTTTCTTTTCCTTTTTAGCCTTCTGGCTTTTGACCCGCTCGCGCGCGCGTTCGCGTGCAACTCTCTCTACCTCCTTTACTCTAGCCTTTTCCTCTCTCTCTTCGGCTATCGTTCCCCAGCGGCAGCCCTTTAAATTGTACTCTATAAACTTTCGTGACTCTTCCTCAGTTTTACCTTTCTCTTCGCAGATTTCTTCTAACATCTCTATAAACTGGCGCATTACTAGCTCTTTCTCGCGTTCTTCTAGCTGTCTCTCGCGCTCAGCTCTCCTCCTCTCGCGTTCTTTCTCGCGTTCAGCGTACACTCTCTCGCGCTCAGCTCTCCTCCTCTCCCGTTCTTTCTCGCGTTCAACGTACTCTCTCTCGCGTTCAGCGTACTCTCTCTCGCGTTCAGCATACTCTCTTTCTCGCTCGCGCTCGACTCGATCTCTCTCCTCTTTTTTTTCTTCCCACCATTTGTCCAACTCTCTGTCTATATACTGCCATAAATCTTTTCCTACTAGCCCACGCTCTACTCCGGCTTCTTTCAACTCCTTTCTCTTTTCACTGCGTGTTAGACAGAATTTCTTATCCATCGTAACTAACTCTAGAGACCCTACAGCTACCATGATCACTTATTCTGCTTCAGCTACTTGCTGGCCACTTGCAACCTGTTTACAATCGATGCGCATTGATGTCAAATCAGCAATTAATTAAGCAATTCTGATAGTCACACAAGTTAGCTAGCGTAGTAAAATACATCAATACACACAGAATCCTAGGTTCAACAACATGTCATGTATAAAGAGTGATACGACATAGGACGAAAGACAACACTCGCACTTTCGACCTCTTCTTTGGACCTGAAAACAAATGGTCAACCTAAACATTCAGATCCCGGCTCGAGCCCCCATTTGTGATGGAACGGGGGATGGGCGCGTCTGTGGAGGGATGGGCCTCACTCGCCCTTAGGGGAAAGGGGTCCTCTGGCTGGCTCGCTTCGCCCGCTTTCACCCTTACACTCAGACACCCGTCCGTTCCACACGTCCGCACGCTCACCGACTGACAGTCGCTCTCCTCGCGTGCGCAAAACACACAACTGACAAGACAGTTGCACAACAACAAATTATAATTACAAAGAAATTAACAAGCAAATTAGGTTGACGTACGAGACGTAATACAAGTCTCCAAATACACTATTATCAGGTCACAAAATCTAAGAAAGTAAAGAATGTAAATGAGATAGATAAATTACACTTTCCTTCTAGTCGTCCAAAACCACCCCCGACGAACACTTCACCAGTCTCTGGACAGTTCTCTCACAGGACAACCTTGGTACTGGGGTACCACTTGGTTATCTGCCCTTCGTTTCTTAAAGATGAGTGCAGCTGGCTGCATGCACCCTGTTATGTAGACGATTCTTGCCACTGTCCCACCACAGTTGCCCCCAGGCAATGGGTGCAGCGACGATGCTCTGAGTAGAGATGCCTTCTGACTGAACGGCGTTGCTTCCTGAAGATAGGTGCAGCTGCCTGCATGCACCTGGTCTTCTAGGCGACTTCTTGTCACTGTCCCACCACAGTTGCCCCAGGCAATGGGTGCAGTGACGATACTCGGAAGTGAGTTTCCTGACGCACTGTCCCTAGCTCACTGGCATTACTGCTCCTCTGGTTGCCCCAGGCAACGGATGCAGATGCGGCGACGATTTCAGGCGACAGTGGTCCGGCACCGGCTCCAGACGTCCAAGACCCCAGAGGTACACAGGAACAACAATCACTACTCCCGGCGGTTACCCCAGACAACGGGTGGCAGAGTTGCTGTAGCCGGTTCTGACGGTGTACCTCCTTCTTGACGTCTGCGAGGACGGAGACCCCTTTCTCACTCTCACGATTCCAGACTGTAAGTGCCAGCAAGTAGCGCGATACGTTCGGTAGAACGGGCCTCCCTACAGACTTGCTGCCTACAGTTGATACGACGCTCAGAGACGGTAGTCTCTGCTGGTATTTTGGGAAAAAGCCCCGACTAACCATCTACCTCTAACTATATACTAATCGAACACGTGACTACTCGTCACCTAATCTACCTGTACCTAACGCTATCGCTCTAGTACTAACGCTACTACTGCCTACCGCGCTATTCCCGTACCTACGGCATCTGCCACCCCCGGCTCTAGTTCTCGCTCCCCT
This sequence comes from Pomacea canaliculata, assembly GCF_003073045.1. Lineage (NCBI taxonomy): Eukaryota > Metazoa > Mollusca > Gastropoda > Architaenioglossa > Ampullariidae > Pomacea > Pomacea canaliculata. The sequence goes on along the minus strand of NC_037590.1, from coordinate 42,936,556 downwards.
CCTAAGTCACGGCGCCCTGTCAGGTCGTAAAAGTGGACAGAAAGGTTTCCCCCACTGTCCGCTGTTACTGATCCCTGCCTACCTATAATTACTTCCACCCCGCTTCGGCTGTTGTTCTGGCCTTGAACCAGGCTGGTTCATGACAGATACACAGAGTAGCAGAGCATCATTTCACCGCAGCTGCATAGCAACACCGCAACATGACATCACTGCCACGTCACACTAAGTTAATACTAGACCGACATACACCACAATGTTGCACCACAACTTTGCACCCAGTTAAACACAATATTACACCACAAAGAAGTTAATATGCAATGCGCGTGCAAATGCAGGCGCGTGAGAGCAAATCACTTTTTCCCCACAGCAGCGATTTTTATAATCTCCAAACCACTTTTCCGTAAAACTTAATCCTGCTTGATGTGTTTGGACCTGAAACGTGGTCAGAACGTGAGAGACGGAGAGAGGAACTGATGACAAGATGGAAGTACAAGGCCAGAGCTGCTTTGACTGGCTTGACCCCGTGACCCTCCGACCTGAGACTAGGGACAGGGTCGATGATGAGTACGAGACTAAAGACAATGACGACGATGATAGAGGCGGAAGTAATGACGGAGATGTCGATGTCGATGTCGACTGCGATGATGAAGGTGATCAGTGGACGTGAGACTTTACTCGCACAGCAGTCATCACCATTGAGATATCATGATGTTATGGTGGAGAGCTGACTTCTCAGCCTCGGTGGTTGAGTAAGTTGTTGAAATAAGTTGTATAAGCCGCTTCACCCTCTAGTCTCACCTGTCAACAACTCATGCCAGGCGTTCACATCTTGTGGAAACTATGTTCACTATACTAATACCAACTCTCATTATCTTTGTAACACGCCTAGTCACCCTGTCCACAAGCTAACTCCAATTCTCCTCTCCACAGTTCAAAATGCGCCTGAATCCCAATTTAAGCAAATCAACCCTCGTCTGTTTTATTTTAACTCCAAGTCCTTCTGTCCTGCAAGCAAAAACTGGCCTTCAGCAATCTGCCGGCAACTCATGTTGGATCCCATCCTTCACTTTTTTCTTTCTCTCGCGTGTCCGCTGCTTGTTAAGCAAACATAGAGACGAACTTTCACAAAAATCCTAAAATAAGATGTAATAAATAATCCTGTAATAAATTGCACCAAAAAGTTAACAAATCATGTCACAAAACATAAAAGAATTTATGAAATAAATAGTTTGCTCTATTTTCGCGGTCTTCTTCTGTTGGCGTTATTTTCATCTTGTTCGTCGGCGTTGTCTTTGAGACAAACATTTGAAGTAAACTTAAAACAAAAACTCTCCATCGTTTCTAAGTCCTGTTACTTTCGTTGTTTGTGTCCACCATCGACTCTTTATGATGAACGGGCAGTGCGACCTCACCGGTGTGCTGAGACTGGCCAACTGTCACTATTTATCAACTTTAAACTTCTTGTAGAGGGCGCAGGAATCTGTTGATCTCTCTCAGGACGGACGCAGTCAGAATATCTCATCAGCCATAAACAAAAGCTGGCTGGATGTCACGTGGGGTGCAGCTGGGAGCCGTAACGCGATGAGCAATCATTGCACGAGACTTTTACGAGAGTTATCAAGGTTTCATACGGGTTCTTTGTATGCCTCGCGCGTGTCTTTCGCGCCTCACTGTCGCAAAGAGCGCGTGTTGAGATTTAGCTGCTTGCTTTGCAGTATGATATTCAGTTAATGAATGGCTCCTCGTGTCCACCATATTGGCTCTGATTTAACTCGCCGTGTCTTCGGCTGAAATGTTGCAACGAAGATAAAAAAGAAAGTGGCTGATGCACGGAGTCTGATTTGTGACGAGCGCGAGGCGGCAGGCAGCTCATCCAGACGGACATTTGTGAGCTGATGGCGTGTGCACAGTTGAAGGATGAGGATGATTGCGGAGGCGCCAGGAGGGGAATTTACCCTTCGCCAAAAAAGAACTGACAGAACAAAACAAATGCCTGAAAATTTCAATGCCAAAAACAATAATGCATTAAAGGCTAAATTTTTCAGGATTTTTTTTATCTCACAAAACAAATACAGGATATATGTATAATACTGGTATTTTGATACAACCAATCGCATTACAGTTATATTGGAGACTTGCAGAGTATAAATTCTCTCTCAATATCCCTGATTAGGCCTAAGACGTGAGGCCCTGCATACACCACCATCTTTACTTCTCATTGTCCCTCCTTTATACTGGAGAGACAACAATAGAAAGCATCACAATATTGATGATCACCTCCTTCCTATCACGCATTTATAGAAGCATTGATGATCAATGCTTTTATATCAACTATTTATCAAAGAATTTATGATCATCACCTTTTCAAAGAAGTTTGTGTTCAAGTGAGATTTACTGTCCTTTTTATCTCATAAAGTTTAGTGATGTATTGGCAATCTTTGTGTTACACTAGACCAGCAGAAAGCACTAACAGTAATAATATTAATGGCATGAAAACTAAGAGCTGCAGCACTGGGAGATTACTGGCCCTGTGAATTGAAGAAAGGGAGAGTGTGTGATGAATAAAGGGACACAACCAAGTGTTTTGCAGATGGTGAATAGCATCTCTAGAAATAGAAAAAGGAATGACTCCTAGTGGTCGTCAGAACTCGCGACCCCATGAATACCTAATGATAATTAGACCAGTCGAGAAGTTGAAGTTATTTCCACAAGGGGAAGTAATGAGTGTCGCTCACGGTCTCGATTGTCTCCCATTTAGTGTCAGTGACACATGACACGTCCTCGCGACCATGATCCTCTCTGCTGTCTCGATATCTTTAGTTTATGGACATCAAGGCTCGTTTCATTGGTGGAGACTGTTTGTGTCCCAAGTTTTATATAAAAGTTTCCTTTTCTACTATATTCCAACCTGTGGTCCTTAGTTCACATCGCTGCTGTCATCAACACGCTCGTCAACACGTGATTTGCTAATGTTTTTGTCAACATATGGTGTGTTAATGTATTTGCTAGCGTTTCCTCCCTCGAGCTTCTGTTGTGCAGGAAGGAATTACATTTCATCACTTATTTTCCACTGAGGTTTACAGGTTTATCGCCGTAAGCGCCTCCTCGTTAAAAGGGGGAAGGTGACTGGCAAAGTGGAGGAAAAATACTTCCTTCTTATTTAAGTTTTCAACGAACGGGCACAAGCCTCGAAATTGGATTCAAGGTTTCTATGGAAACGGTTCTCGCGGGGAAGGAAGGCCATCACGTACAGTAATGACTGGGGCTGAGGTAAGGTAGCTCCCTTCTCCCCCTGGTCTTGTGGCGACCTTTGGCTGTCTGTCACTCTACCATCCCTCAACGGTAGGTGAAGGTCGCACAGTCTTTTGTATTTATTTGTTTTTGTTTTGTTTAAGGTGGTATGACTTGTCTCAGGTAAGCCAAGACGTGCAACAGAATAGGATAAAAATAAGTCGTTAAGGTGATTGGTCGTTTGGAGCTATGACCTATAACCTGTGACCTGTACAGATGGCTTTTAGGGATATGCGAAAAAAGATCATGGAGAGAGAGAGAGTTCCAAACATTTGGAGGGTTTTTTTTGTTTTGGTTTTTCATTGGCAGGTGTCTCGAGTAAAATACACAAAATCGTCCCCGAGGATGACATGTAGTCTTTAGTTGTGTGAACTGCTATGTTCACATTGTCGAGAGCGTTTGCTCTGTGAACTGTTGTTGTCCATTGTAGAGAAGAGAACACAGATTCTGTTAGCCCCTAGGGTTACAACGATGCCTTCCTCTGCTGTCTACATGGCATCGGGGTGGATTGGTTAAAGCTGGTGGGTGAGTCCTGTAATTATTTACTCAGTGCCGCTGCCAGACTTGTCTGTCACTAGTGACCTCTCACCTGGTGGGTGCCACAGGTCACAGGTGAGACAACGGCAGGCGAGGGAAAGACGAGCAGACGTCCGATGTGTGGCACACGAAACGTGTCTTTATTTTCATCACGGTGATTCTCTCCTTCGGATGGAAAGGACATATTTAGGAATGATTTTCGAACACAAGGTTTGATACTCAACATCAGTGCTCAAAATCGTTGAAGATGACTTGTTGGATGGTGTGTCTAGAATTCTGACGGCCTGACATGAAGCGTGACGAACTGTTGACATGACAGTGTGATAAATGCCACACTTACATCGACTATAAGATTGTTTAGAGAAAATAAAACATCGGGGAACTGACTGTAGATAACTGTCTGGTGAGCCCACAATGGTATGTTGTTGAAATGACATCAGTAACTGTACAAGGTTCACGGATGTAGCAGAAGCTAGCAGAAGTGAAAGGATAAAGTATCTGGCAAGGATGCCTAGGGCCACGTGTGCAATGAACTGTAAGGGGTTCACCCTGTCTAGGGCCTGACATTTGAACATCAGAGCCAACATGTTCTGTTACTTTCCGTTATTAATCAGGTAGCCATTGGCTGTTGGGTGGACAGAGAATGTTCCAGCCTCTAGCAAGACCCAGATGGACACCCTTGACCTCAGCTTGCAGGTCAAGAGCACGAACTACCCGTCTGACGCCTCCCTTGCCAAAGCACACCCGTGATTAATGATCACCCTGACAGCCACTTTCGCCGGACTACGGACTGTCCTTTCCGTCCATCCCACCAGACATGGGGCCATTGTTTGCCCCAGCAGGGTGCCACTGACCGGAAGCTGTGGTCGGAGCGGTCAGCAGCGTGTCAACTGGCGACAGACTCACCAAAGCACTTCTGCTGATGAGACTCCGCGACTGATGGATGATCGTGGGTGGGCACCGACACTGGAGGCAATGGGGTGGGCGAGCTTGCCAAAGCCGCCTCCGTCCTTCTCTACACCCAGGGTCGCTGTCTTCTGTCTCATTTGCATACCTTGCTTCCCACCTATCTGTCTTACATCTTTTCTTAAATGTTAAACTAATTATGAGGAGAAGAGAAATCTTTGTTCCTGCCCTCTCAGCATCATGATAAGGGATGCCTGGAGAGATTCAACAAAGGTGTTAAAAAAATTCAGTTCACTTGGAACTTCATTCTGGTGGTGGGAGTAGTAGTGGGAGGATGCGCATCCGTGTGGTGTCTACCCACGGTTGACGGTTTGTGAAGAAAAATGTGGAAGTTTTTGTTTCCACAGCACAGTTGGAAATGACTGCAACTTGTAACTTGGTCTCTTGTGTTCAGGGCAGAAAACTCCACAAGTTGCAGCTTGTGGTGGATGTTTGGTGTTATGGGAGGATATTTCGTTTCTAACAAGACTAGAGGCAAGCGGAGTCTCATGACCAAACATCCCGTCTTGCCAGTCAGTTGTCATTTCAGCGCCATGAACACACACACTGAAAGTCTTAATTTTTGTGGTATAATTTTTATAAAATTATTGTCAATTTTCATTCATTGCACGCCGATCTCTCAATCTCGACGACGGGCGTGGAATAACAACAAGCTGTGTCACTGTATCACTGAGCACAGCTCATGCATCGATCATCACTAAAACATCAAACGAGGCCACACCGCGCTCCATGAAACGAACCCCAGGAGCTGAATGTTCCACATAATGGCCGAACCTCGCCTAGGATGTCACCTGAGATTCTTAATACACAAAAGGAAAAGCTACAAAGTTTTTCTGGAAAATCTACGAGTGAGAAAATAAATAGCAAAACGCATCACGAATCATAAACTACCCACTGTTCACTACCCAGGGTGCAAGCAGACTCAGGGTTGTGTAAACGCGCAGCAAAGCCTGCTGAGGTAAACTTAAAAAAAGAATAATCTAGAGAAAGTGTGGAGTGACAGGTGAGGCAAGAAATGTCACGTGACATCTGTCAACCGTTTCCTGACCGTGAAGCCGATGCCAACAGTCGCGGAAAATGCGCCGGCCTGGAACTTTCCTTGATCAAACTGCACCAGCAACGACGTCTTGCCTACACCGCTGTCCCCCACCAGGATCGTCTGCAACGACAAGAGAACACGTCATTCATAGCATCTTTGCTAGTGTGTATGTGTGTGTGTGTGTGTGTGTGATACATTCTAATCATCAGCTTTAAGCCGTACAGTTGTTAAAAGTACATACCAAGTATAAATTAATCATCGAGTTCATTTCCAGGTCTGCGTCAAAACTGAATAAATCATAAGAATCACATCCTCCAGTCTAGCTTCAGTAAGAACACATCACAAGGCTCGTTTCCAATTAGGTGTCAAAGGAAAGCTGTTTGCTGACACATTGTTTATTGTCATCAAAACATAACAGTCCCAGAGTATTGTCTGTAACATGTGCCCGAGTAAACATCACGTGACACCAACCCGCTGCTCTCACCGTCCCTCCTCTGAGTCCCCGGCATCTTGATACAAACCAGTGCGAGAACAAGTCCGTCAAAATATCTTAAGACCGCCTTAAAAAATAGTTCTTGTCAGTCCATCCTAAACAAGATTAAACGCTTCATTTTTTTCACCATCTCCGTCTCTTTTTATTTCTTTCCTTCCTTCTCTCCCTGCGCAAGGTGTTGGTTCAATTTGTTTCATTCAGTCCCTGTATTTTACGAATAACTTAACTTAGTTAAGTTGTTTTAGTTTTATTTTAATTGATATTGTCGGCATTAATTTAAAGGAAAATTAGCTGCTGTTGCTTTTGCAAGATAAACTGAAATCCCGGCTAAGAACGTCTGACAGCAGAGTTTGTAGCAGCTTTTTGTCATCTTGTAATGCATCTGGCTTGCAGAATATTTTGTAAACTCTAAAATTAAAAATAATTTTAGAATTATGCAATAATACTTTTTTCATTTGGAACCTGCCTGCCCTGAGCTTGACACAATGTTACAGCAACAACAAATATAAAAATAGAGAATGCAAGCCGGCAAAGCAAAGAGAAGCCACGTGGTTACCTGTGGAAGAATCAAGTCATCCTTTCTTTTCATTACATATTGATATTTTTTCTTTGTTTATGATATAACTGGCAAAGTTCCCACAACATATAATGAAATGACTAATTCATTTTCTTTTTCATTACATGTTGACATTTTGTGCTTCTTTGATAAAAGCCGCCATGTCTAGGATGTGAAAGGAAAAAGCCTGATGACCCTCGTGGCAAATGTCAGACTGTAGGAGGGGCGTCTCTCCTCCTGTAGCATTACAGGTGGGGCCTACAAAATGTAAAGAGGGGGTGACTAGACAGGCAATGACCAGAAATGTAATGTAAAAAAAAAAAAGGGATTAAAGTCATCCCCCAACCTTTTCAGGTCTTTGTGGGTTGAGGTGTTAGAGACCTCACTTTCGTCGTGCCAGCCCGTGAGGTCGGCACCCATCTCCTGTCCCTCTCTGTCTCACCTTCCCCAACCCTCCATGGACTCAGTACCCATTTCCGCCAGCTGGATTGACGAGGGGAAGTTTGCTGCGCTAATCGGGTATTGAACCGACGCGCTCTCAGTTGAGACGCCAGCGAGCTTCCCCACGAGGCGGGGACTGGAACTGTGAGAGCACTGGCAATGTCGGGTAGCCTGGCAATGTCGGGTAGCATGCCCAAACATGCTTGTGTTCCTCCACTACGTGTCTTGGGGTCTGTTGGTCAAGTATTGCATCATGTAGAGATTAGCTGTAGATTACTTTTACAAAGCTTTGAACACATTTACAGCTGTAAGTGTAACTCATGTCAACACATTGTTGTTCTCTACACATAGCCAGCTGTTAGTACCTACATACAGCTGAGTGCGTACACTCACATCCTAGGTTTGACACGTCTGCGCACCCGATATTCGCAGCCAACCTCTTCATCTCTTTCTTCCTTCCTTTGTTTGTTTCTTTTCTTTCTGCTATGGATTAAATCCTGTAGGTATTGTGGTGGTGTGACGCCCGGTGACTGGCGGCTCTACAACGGATCTTTGACCCCCGATGTGACCCGGAGTCTGCCGCGCTATTGACCCGCTGGCCTCTCTAGAATCTAGATATTTCTTTTGTGTGTGCGCGCGCGCAGACGAGAGAGAGAGAGCGCGCGCATGCGTGACAGGTGAGGTTTTTTTTTAGAAGTTTCTAGATTTTCCCTATAAACTATTTGTAACTAATGAAAGCACTAAGAGTGTGTGATGAGTTAAGCGGACAAGGACACTGAGGATGAGAGAAACAGACTGACTAGGAGTATGGCGGCCTCTGAGCGTGTTGGCGTGTGTCGCCTGTAGTCAGCGTGTGTCGTCTATAGTGAGTGTGTGTCGCCCATAGTCAGCCTGTGTCACCTGTATTCTCAGTGTGTCACAATTTGTCAGCCTGTCTTCTGCTTGTACGCTTCAGAGGCTGTTGTGTAGACTGAAAATACAAGTGTGTGAAACTGTCTACCTCTGTAAGGGAGAGATTGGCAGTGACGATTATATACTCTGGGTTCAGACCTCGTCTCTGGCACGCAGTTTTTCTCTGCAATTGGCAACTGTTATACACAGGTCACTGTTTTGCCGTGATATAGACATTAGTTGACTAGACACAAAGCGCCTATTTCCTTCTCATCCTCTCTTCTTTCCTCTTTCTCTCTCATTCACGCACGAACAGACAGAAGGACATTGATAGGCGTGTGTGACCACATCCAGGTTCCTCTCAGACACAAACCATCCATGTTCACTGTCCTGACAGCCAGCCTCAGCAGGGACTCGTAGCTCACGGACATTTGCAGTCCGATCCTGTTTTTAATCCAAGTGCCTCCCTGACAAGGTAATCTATCCGTGAACTTTACGAACTGCGCACACGAGGTCATCGAGACGGGGGCTCATCAGGGTTCCTCCCTGGTAGCAGGGCTGCAAACGCCACTTATACAAGTCATTAGTGGGGACTGAAGGAGATTACTAGTCTGCTGAACCACTTCAGCCTTCATCCACATCAATTATACGAGCAAATTTCTCTCCATTTTATTATTTTATTGCTTCCATTTGCAAACGTTGTTACATTTTTATGATGACAGTTGGCTTCGGAAATGTTTGATTCGATGTCAGGAGACTGGAAACTCCCTTCTGATGAAAAGACATTTTTACATTTAGCAGAGCATGGGGACCGCAGGGGACACAACCGGTAAAGCACCGGAATACAAGGCAGGTTACAGCGACATCCAAAGCTCCACTTCCGTCATGCGCAGTGTCGACAAGTAACGAAGGGTCACATTTAACGGTTTCCTGATAATGCAGAAAATTATACAATAGGTATCCTGCACTTTTAGAGACTAGAGACTCGTGCAATGATACGCCAACGTTGTTAATACGACTGCTGTGGTGTTGCTGTTGCTGTTGTTGTTATTTTTTGCTGTTGTTGTTGTTCGCTTAAGTTAGATCTCCGTGACAAAGAAGGTGAGGGAACAAACAAACTAATGTCAAGCTGCATTATGCGAGTGTCGTCTACCTCTTGTTCCTGTTGATAATAGTAGTAGAACTGCCAGTGCTAACAAAAGCCTTTACAACATCACGTGATAACTGGAGCTGAAGTGGATGACACCAACAACAATTAACGGCCAAGAACATCGACTGACATCAAAATTCCACACACGAGCTTCGCCTGGAAGTGTCTTTGCTCAGCCACTCAAACACTCACGGGCCATTTAAGGCAGCCAATCAAGTTATCGAAAAAAAGGAGACTTCTGAGGGGGGACACGCCAGAGGCAGCAGCAGACGTAAAGATGATGATGATGATGAGAAAGGGAGGACAGCACTAGGCGGAGAGGTGTGTAGTGATGGACGTCCGCCATGTTGGCAGCTTGGGAAGCCTGGAGTGCTGGAGCGAGGAGAATTGTGGAGACAAACTTTCACGGCTACCGGAAAGAAGTGGACAGGAGGATGGATAGAAGGGTGAATAGACTTAAGTACAACTCGTCAACCACGATAGATGTGAAGACCTCTTCGACCGCCATCTGGTGGTTCCGCTTGGCATGTCTACGGTTTCAACGCGGATCCACCTCTAGTCATCTTATTCGTCACATTTTAAATTTGTTTCTTGATTTTGAAGGTCAGGTGACACACGAGATTATTACGATGGCAGGGAATAATGTAAAGTTTATTCCTCATTTTCCTGTTCTACCATTCCGCTAATTGAAAGTACAGTGAGCCAGTTCTTGTGATTCAATCCCTGATGAAAGTACCTCCAACCACGAGGACCTTAAATGTCTGCTGCAACATTTTCCGGCGACACGTTCTGTCTCTACAGACTTTAGTGGTGTTGCTCTCCATCCCGCAGGCATCTACCTTTCACCGAGACTGTCCATTATCTGTGCTTAAAACTTCCTCCAATCTGGCACTCTGCAGTTTATTACATTTTTACATCCAAGATAGATGTCAGGGCCAGTTGGCCGAGTCAGAGCGCCGGGCCATTATCGTTTCTCTCGGCAAGTCTGATAAAGACCCTGACACTCAGCCTCACCTCGCTACCGCCATCTGTCTTCCTTCAATGGACCGAGCCATGGCGGACATACATCTTGTCTGGAGTCTTCGCTCGGATAATGTCATGTTTTAAACTTTTTCTTTACGAGATAAAAATTTCTACCAGCCAGGATATAAATTTACTACCAGGGTTGCAGTTCTTTGTCGATCTTGTTCGCTCCACATTCAATCAAAGAAAGTTCTGAAAAAAAAATAAAGTCTGCGGGCTGAATCTCATGAGCAAAAAACACGTGTGGTCTGTTCATTACTGTTGTTTACCTGTCACCAGTTGTAGTATTTTCATTACTCTTGCTTACTTGTCAGAAACAGAAATCTCTCTCCAACCACTTCTTTGCACTTGCTCACGTTAATTAGCTTGCTTCACCGAGTGGTCCAAAATTTCGAGAAAAAAAAAACTGAGATTTTTTTTCTTTGCTGAATATGGAAGCTGACTTTAATACAGCGCGTTCGTTTTTATATCGGGGATGGACTGAAAAATCAAGAAAGGGGGGAAAAGACGATGGGTGGGTTGCACCCTCCTTCACCCTCCCTGCCAACATCCAATGGCATTTAGTACAGGCACCGCAAGTGAGGCCGACCATAAGCTGTGGAGTCTGTTCCAGTCCAACATGAACCACATACTAGCGATGGCTTGAACCACGGGGACAGGGAAGACATCGGCTGTGGTTCTTCTAAGATGAGTTTCAGGACTGAGTGGAATCTTGAGTCTGCTTAGTGCTGCACTTTGAACTTGGAGTTCACAGACAAGGCGGATGTAAATAAACTGCTCATACAAGCCTACAAACACACCTGCAGGTGATAAATAACAGTGAGTTGATGAAAACATGTGTGTAACACAAAACCTATGTTCATCAACCGCAAACACGTGTCGCAGCAACTCCAGCTTTCAATGTCCTCTGCTCTGTCTTCCAGGCTCTGTTCGTTCTTCATAAAGCTGAATACGGAGGGAGCCAGCTTTCATACAATAGATAAAAAGTCTGGTGCAATAGTGGGATGTGAGCATGGCATGCTGACTTTTTTCATTTTACATCAGTTCCAGGATGCACAAGGCAAGTTTAATTTTCCTGTCGCTCGCTCATTGAGATTGGAGGGCTTCTGCACACTGGAGCCTGACACGTGAAAAAGCAGACAGCCCTCCACTTCAATTTGCAGCCTGGGACACACACGAGAAATGGCTTCTTTAATGTTAATTAGACTTACCTCCTTCTGTCTTTGCACCTTGTCGTCAGCGAATAAGGCGGGAGGCAGCTGGCCGGGAGGAAATGGAGGAGGGAGATGCCAGCTGTAATTTTACTTACACTTGGAAATCTTGAGTCTTTGAAGCTAATTGACATACAAACATGGCGGTAGTAATTGAGTTTGTGTGCGCATGAGTGAGATGCCAATGTGTGTGTTTGTATATGTGAGTAGATGTGTGTTTGTGTGCAGACACCTACAAGCAGACTCTGGAGAGAAACGGTCGCACGTGTGACGTTGACTGTGACGGCCACTTCCGGGACCGACAGCCTCGTTTCCATACGATAATAACTTCACGCGACCAGCGGCTGTCTACCCTGTCTACCCTGACCACCAGCTCCAGGCTGTGGCCACACTTCGTTATCGAGTTCTTACTCCACGTCTAACCTCTGGTCGGACTGAAAACGAGGCGCGAGTGAACGGAAATAATTGTCGTCTGCTGCAACCGTTGGCTGCCTTCAATGTTCAGTCACGCCAGTCCGTCCTCACAAACACACAGGAGCTTTGTTCTTAGGATGCCATCATTCTGAACAATATTTAACGCATTTAATTTAAAAACTAATGTGAAGATTAAGTTTGTAGAAACAGTTTTAACTTTAGCCTCAATTGTAACAATAGTTTAAGATTGTTTTTCTGTAAGCATTGACAACAAACATGTTTACTCTTTGACCTTTTGCAGTCATGGATGATGCTTCAGCTAGTCTCTCTGGTTGTCTACTGTGTATCACTAGCCACCACCTTTACATGGCAGTCACTGCAAACACTGGCCTTACAAAGGGAATAATTGGATGTATGTCAGTTCTGTTGACATTATTTTCTCTGCTCAATAAGTCGATTGGACTCCAGGACGTCCCACACCATCACCAGAGGCCGGTAGACACACGAGAAGGAAGGACGAGCAGTAAATGTCATCGTACCATCCCTGCCTCCAGTGTTCTGTCATTCCATCTACAGGCGCCAGACTCTACATTTAATTACAAGTGTAGCAAAGTTGTGACTAAACTTCTACACAGAACTGGCCTTCCCTATGATTTCCTCGAGGACGTTTGGTGGAGACAAGATTTCAAAGTAACTAGTTTAGTTTAGTTCGTTTCGAGGAGAATAGGGCCGCAAACTAGTTTACTTTCATGGCAATAAAGTATCTTTGCCCAGTTTTAAATCTCTTCCAGAGGCTCTAGGGCAGAAAAGTTGAAGGAAAAGGTCCAGAAGAAAGAACTGTGTATTACGTAATAAGCAGGGTGTCTCCATGTACTTGCTTCCTGCTCAGTCACCACCCGTGTTCCTCTCAATAATAATGTGAAATCACCAATCAAAGGAAGCACTTTCCTGTTATCAAATAAATGGAGTGGTCCACGGGTGTAGTGGTGGCGCCCCCGTTACCCAGGCACAATCGTAAGTCGTGAGTTCGGATCTCGACTCCCGTACGTTGACTTCTGTCTCGATGTGGCGCCCCCTCACTACAGGTTGTTGTTGTGCAGTTACCTCGGTGTACTCAGACTTACACCCTCGTTCTCTCCACTTCGTTGTCTTGAGTTCCTCCCACACGAGGAAATAATATGTAGATAATGTTGGTCTGACTATTGTAGCATAGTGTGTCTACTCTCTTGAATATGCGATATAATAAAGGGTTTATTTTGTGCACTCCCATTTATTATTTTGTGTTGTCTGTCGCATGTATTATTTCTCGTCACATATTTATTTCTTTTTATTTTACAGTTTGCTTTGCTGAGAATGGAAAGCTTATATTTGAACGTTTGTAGTAATAATAATAATAACAACAACCATCGCCACCATCATCATGCCCTACCCCTACGAATAAACCGATCACAGTCATCTGTCTGCGACTAACAACTGCCGAAGCATTTACCTGCCTTTGATATTCCAGAGCCTAGGGCTGCAGGAGAGGGCTGTGCAGCCTCCAGTGCTGGCCGACAGTTACATCGACAAGGTCGTCAGCACAAGCAAGCTCACATCTGCCCCACTGCTGTTACAGAGACGTCATTATTTACAGAACGGGATCGATTTTGCCCCGACACCGCTAATAAATATCACAGGCAGTGAACAGACTGGCGCAGTGCCGCCCCAGGCCTCCTCCTAAAAACAGTCGCCGGGTAATGGGCTCAGTGACGTGACTGTCTCCCCCTGTACCATGCACATCTCTCCCTCCACATTCTTCCATCAACTGCCAACGAAGAAAGCAGGTCACACAAACATGGGAGATACACAGAGAAGGGCACGATCAACAGGCAAAGTTTTAGTTTAATTTTGATCTTGACCTGCCGAGGTACCCTGGTCTTCAAAGGTGAGCTGCGCGTGGCAAACAGAAAGGTTTACTTATAGCAGAAACAAGATAACAAAAAAGAAGAAAACACAAATACATGAAATGAGAAAAGAAGAAATAAAAGATTTTGCAGAGCTGTATGACTAAAAGAATTAAGGAGGTTTAAAATGTGTGAATGCATTGAGCTGGATGATTTAATAGAAAAAATCCAGAATCGGAAGAATCACAGCGACATTTAGACAAAGAGCGAACGAAAAAAAAAAAAAACACAATGAAGCGACAATCTGAATATCTGGCTGACTTAATGAATTAATTTATTTATACATGGATGTGAAAGCAAGCAAAACTATTATGACATGGTTAAGTTTGTTCACTTTAAATAAATTGTTGAAAAAATGTAATGCTTTTTACACTTTGACAATAAGTTACTATACAGCGAAGATCAAACATTTATGCTAGACGCACTTCACAAGTAAACACTTCACATGGCTAGTGGGTCTCCATGTTCTTATTATTTCCATGTTAAACTTCACTAGTGATTACACGTGAGCGTGCATGTGTTTGCAAGAGCGTGTTTAAAGTGCTGAGCAGGTCCGATGTCTTGCTTGTGGATAGAATATAACTAGAACTGTCCCCGTGATAACAATAACATGCAGCAGGGAGGACACAGAGCCTAAAACAGAACCGAACTTGATGAATGGAATTATGAATGGAACCCCGCCTTCGTGCGTTTATATACAAGGGAGATAAAACTTGTATTCTTCGGGCCATTCCTTTCAAAGTTGTCTCTCTTTGAATGACAAATCTCGCCTGAAGCGCACAGCGTGGACGATGTAGAGGAATGTGATGGACATTCATACATACACTTATATATATATACAAGCATTTGTAAAATAGCTCAGCGTTGACTAAACTCTAACTTAGAGTAAAAAAAGAAGTGAATGTAAAATAATTAACGCTGGCGTCAACTGATAATTACATTTAAAGCTTTAACTATCGACTTAAAATCAAACTGATTGACTCCAATAAAGTTTAGTGCTCAGAAACATGCATCAGACTGATCTTTCATCCAACAGTCCTGCACCAGACCATTAACACTGTCAGGCACAAGAGTCAGGGTCGCAAACAGGGAGAATGCTCCAGCAAACATGTTCACCATCAACGGTTCTGTAGAACGCAGGCACGCCTCATCCTCTCCAAACCTCTTTCATCCCTTTCTCCAATAATC